>NC_067480.1:112574872-112912789 GCF_947179515.1 Apodemus sylvaticus
GGAACAAGCTAGGTAGGTAGGTAAGTAGGTAGAAACCATTAAAAATGGAACTACTGGGAGGTGTGGGTTGGCAAATATAGAAGTCACATCCAGGCTGGTGCAGCGAAAAGCAGACTTCCCGTCCTTAATTAGAACAGGAAAGGGAAAGTTGACCTAAAGCCCAAGGGACTCATCTTAAACTCAGTTACTAAAGAGCATCTGTCCAATGACCTACATGGTAAAATATTCTCAGCTGTACAATAGAGCCAAATATTTAAAAAATATTTTATTGTGTGAGCACTGCTGCAGTTACAACTTAAGACAGACGTTAGCGTTTCCTTCCTAAGGTTTGGGCCAGAAATTTTCATTCGTTCATAACCCAAACAGAGCTTCAGATGTTGCCAGCATGTTCTGGGTCCCCACAGAAGCAGAACAGTGTGATTCTGGGTGTCCCAAAGTGCAGCCCGATGGAGGAGGGGGGGCTGTAAGTTTACAGCAAGCAGTTCACTTGCAAACACCAAGCCGTTCACATGCAAACGTGTTTTATTTTAAGGCTTTAAATGGAGATACTAAAAACAGGGTTCAAAGGAGGTTTCTGAGGAACATTTAAGAAGTTCAGCCTTTATTCTGAATAGCAATTAGGAACAGTTAGGTATTTAAAAACATCTACAAATTTTTCTTTTGTAGGCTTGCTGCAAATGGAGTTACAGCAGGCACCTTCAGAAAGGAGGGAAGGAGGGTAGGGCATCTCCAAAGCACTATCACCCTTTGTCTTCCCCAAATGCACCCACTCCAGATATAACCCACCCTTGGTAACAATGCTGTGTGTGCTTAACAAAGACACTGTCTGAAACACTGCAAGCCCTGTTTTTCCTACAGGCAACCTTGGTACTTGAAGAAATGGGCATATTTTACAGATTTCTAGGAGGCAAATAATTCACAGACTACGGTGTGATCGATGCCCATGCTTGTATTGGGTGAGAGTGGGGAGAAGAGGGGCAGTGACCTTTTATCTCAGATGAGTTGAGTTCTAATAGATATGTTGGGATACCATTTTGTTGTGGTAAATTTCCAACCACAATAAGCTCATTCAAGGAAAACGAATCTCTTACCCCAATAAGCCCATGTAAGGAAACTGTAACTCAGTTGTATATTTATGAGCTGTACACCTATATTGGCCAGATATGTCTCTACACCACTTTTTTCCCCAGCTATGAAATCCCTATTACTTGTAGTTTTTCTAGGCCATGTGCTTTTGCTCTATCTTCCTTTCAATGACTTTCCTCAGTCCTTCTCCACTCCTCTTCCTGTCTTGTCTGGAAAACCTGTCTCCTCATTTTAGCCCAGTAATTGGCTCTTTGTAATCTTTCTTAGCCAATCAGATAATTAGAGAAAGTCTTCTACAGATGGGTATTACAAAGGCTCCACAAATACGAGAGAAACTTTCTACCCCTGAGCCACACCTGTAAGCCTGATCTATTTTGGGAAGGTTAAGGTTGTTTAGGAAAGTCCAGTAGATCCATTTCTGTGGTAAGAAAACCAGAAGCTATTTTGGATTGTTTGGTGAAGCTGGTTTAGAGGTGAGGATGCTAACAGTCAGGGCTGGGACAGCTGAGGGGCCAGCTAGTGGCCAGCTCCACCCTCCCTTCTTTCTTCTGCATAATTTGGAAGGCAGTATTCTTACGGGGAAGGAAAAACAAAAAGGCTTTCAAGGCTTTGGTTTTGATATCTGGCCTAAAGAAAACACACACAGATTTCATCCTCAGAAGAAGGAAGGAACTTTGAGGGAGTAACTGCTAAGATGTGTCATCCTAAGTCTCAGTTTCCGGCTTGATTTTACCAGCTCCTAGCCCACTATCCACCCACTGCTCCATTTCCTTCCCAATCTCAGTAGAGGCAATCTCTGATTTGGGGGTTTATATTTAACACCTGCAGATCTTGGCTAAGAGATCTCCGTTTAGTTCTCCTACACCATGACACCCTCCCTCTCACCATTTAAACACTTTGAGTCAGTGCTTCTAGATCACACACAGAAAGGAGGGGGAGTTCTCTTTGTAGGCTGCGACAAAGGCCTAACGTTTTTTCCAGTTTCAGTTTCTCAACAGTCACCTCCAATCAAATGGGATCAGGCTTCATAAAGTTGAATGCAGAGTCTCACAAACTGGCACAACTCTGCTTCATTCGACAAATGTGGAGCATGGCATAAGAGAGCTTATAAGAGATTCAGGGGATCTAACACCTTCTTCTGGCCTCTGAGGGTTCCAGGCAGGTACGTGGTACATAGACATGCATGCAGGCAAAACACCAATACCCACAAAAGCAAGACAGATTTACTCTCTTTCCTTCTCTTTTCCATCAGTGGCCCTAATAAAATATCCAAACTGGGCCTTGTCAGCCAAGCTTATTGTCCAAGGAACAGCTGAACCTGATGAAAGAAGGAAGTAACCCCAAGCCCTCTTAAGAAGGTGACAATGCTGTCCCCTGAGTGTTGCTGACTGTGTATGTGTTGGGTGCCAGCACAAGCTTCCTAACTTTGCCTTCTCACTAGCTTTGCTGGGTCTCCTGAGCCCTAATTCAATGCCTTTTCAGTTATGTTGGGAGATGAGGATCCCATCATGCCAAAACTGAGCCTTGCCAAGCCTACAGGATGTTAGCTGCTAGGCAGACATTTTAGGCACAGTGACTTGTGCTTGCAAGGGGAAAAGCTGCTGCTGTACCCCTGGGCTTCATTGTTCTTGCTCTTTGTGCACTTGTTTGTTTCAAATAAAGCTCCACCACCATGAGCCCTGTGAAACTTACAACTATCCAGCTCAAACGGCTGACTCATTCTTCTGGAGTGGCCTAGAATAAGCTTTCCTTATTTTAATACTAAATTCTCTACCTGATGGTGTTCTGCTTCTGTTTTTAACCATGTGATAGATGACCTCAAATTTAGTGTGCACAGGATTTACCCTCTCCTCATGCATAGAGCAGTCTTTCCTATCTGAATAGGTACATATTTCTCCAGAGAAAGCTTCCTGCTTTGCTTCATGAGGAACACTGTTTTGAGAATTTCCTCTATCCTGCTTGCCGGTAGCAAGTAAGCCTTCCTTCACCATTTCCTCTCTTGTTTGGGCTTGGACTTCACACTGGACAGGAGGTAGGGGTGTTGGAGGGTGGGGTGATGGGTAAGCTCTTGTGTTTAGTTAGGAGAAGACAGATTTCTATATCCCCCCAACCGCACAGTGGTGGATGCACTCACCCATCTGCTCGCTTGTGCCTCCCAGGGGTACAACTTCCTCAAGGACAGTTTCACAGTCTTTTCCATACATACCAGTCTAGTAGTAGGATTTTCCAAGCAGGTAGAAACACTCTGGGGAGAGCTGTGAGCTCAGAGGAGGGAGAACAGGAGGAGAAGGAAGAGGAGGGGGAGGAGAGAGAGGGGAAGGAAGAGGAGGGGGAGGAGTGGCAGCAGATGCTTTCAGGCTCTCTGGCTACTAGTTGTATACTCTTGAGGGAGTTCGTTCACCTCTCAAAGACATTATTTTCTCCATCTACAAGCTGTAGACCTGTGAGACCCTCTTTGAGGCGTCTTAATATCCGAGACAAAGTCAATAAACATTGGCTCCTTTCCAGTCAGCTTTTCTTAAAGCATTTGCCTCATTTCTCTTACTCATATGTATCATTCATATTACATATTACATATTACATATTACTCATATGTATTATTGTGAGATATAGCATTCAGTTCAGTTGAATATACTTTACATCAGGAAGTATATATTAATTTATATTAATATTTTATTACTACATGACAGTAATGATGTGTTAATATTTTACTGTATTAATCATGAATGACTATTTAATATTGATTGAATATCTACCTGATAAATAGGTAGTGGGTTATCTACAATGCTCAAAGCTCAGAGGTCATTGGCTTGGTTTTTTTTTGTTGTTGTTTCATTTTGTTTTCATCTCGGAAGCTTAAGCAGGTTGACTGAATATTTTAGCATGTTTATTCAAAATATACATAACAAAAAGTCACAAACTGGAAAGCCAGTTCTGAAATGTGGGAGAAGGTCTTAGAGACAGCCCCTGAGTTTTCAAGTTCAGATGGACAGGTTCATGAGTGGGAACAGCAGCTCATGTTTTGGATACTTTGGTGTGGAGGACAAAAAGATTATTTCTTCAGTCACCAAATTTCTGTTCATAGTCATTTTATGAGATATGAAATAGCTATGGGGAAAAACTTTTATATAAATCTTTTTTTCCCTGGAGGACTCTGACAGTGTGGTGTTCCTGACATCAAACATTCCCATGAAAAATTAAAAATCCAGTCAATCAAACAGCTGTTTCTAAATATACAAAAATATGGTACAAACCATCTGAGTTTCCACTCTTTGAAGAAATACATCATTTAGACAGAGCCCAAAGCACATCCTGCTTATCAGAAAACCCATTAACAGCAAAATTCTTCTATTAGACAACTCAAGAGCACACCTGTGCTCAAACCCAACACTCCTGACCCGGAACCCCAGATAGAGAGCAGGGTGTGAAGCCCCCCATGCCAGGGGTCAGGCTTCCCTGTGCCTGGGTCATGGAGTTCTCAGGTGTCATGTGATGGGATGACACATTTTATCCCATTTTCTCCAATGAAGATGGTCCACAACTAGGGATGAAGGAAAGCTTAGGAAGACCTGACTTCTCAACAGAAAACAAGGAAATCCAACTGTGTCATGACTCGAGGTGACTTCCTCCAGCTTACTCACTTACTTAGTGGAGGTATTAGTGAGGGGCAAGGGCTCCTGAGCCCTTCAAGCCATTTTAGTGATCTCAGTTGTAAAAGCTTTCCACTCCAGAGATTTATGCTCCAGGTCATGTGCTCATCAGCTTTCTGTCATTGTGACAAAACATTTGAGATGGGCAACTTAGCAGAGGAAAGATTTATATAGCTCATGGCTGCTGACGTTCAGTCCATGGCTGCCTTGGTCTGTCCTGACACAGACGCTGTAGCAGGGAGCACCTAGCAGAGCCAAGCTTTTACCAAGAAGGCCAGAAGAAGGGGAAGAAGGAGACAATTTTAAGTCCTGTGAGAGCTAGTTTTTGTCAACTTGACACAAACCTAAATGTACCTAGGACGATGTTATTTCAAGTGAGGAATTATCTTTATCTGATTGGCCTGTGCACATGTCTGCAGGACATTTTCTTGATTACTAATTGGAGGACCCAGCCCATGGTGAGCTGTGCCATCTCTGGGCAGATGGACTATAAAACAAAGGTAGCTGATCAAGCCAGGGGAAGCAGGCCAGTAAGCATTCCTCCATGTTCTCTCTCAAGTTGTTTTGGATCATGATTTTTTTTTGTTTTGTTTTCTTTATAATATAAACAGAAACAATAGGTTCCAATATTCCCTTCAAGAGCACACCCCCCAATGATCTAGCTTTCCTCCCACATGGTTGTACCTTTACAGGTTCCACTATCTCCCAGTACCACCACAGGTTGACAAGAACGTCTTTAGAACATGAGGCTTTCTTGGGAGATGTTTGAGATCCAAGCTGTAACACATTGAGAAGACGGACAGACACTAAGTGATACAGATTGGGGAAGCATTTGTAGAGAGGTTTATTTGCCTTGAAGACTATACAAAGGAAATCTGGTTATTGACCATTAATGTCCATGTCATTTCTTAAATCCAAGTGGCATGGATTATCAAATCAGCTAAGACATTCATTAGTATATGGATTAATAATGATAGTATGGTACACATCCTCAAGAATGTTTTGTTCAGTCATAAAGAAGAATGAAATAATACAGAGCCTGGAGCTATACCTTTAATCCCAGCACTTGGGAGGCAGAGGCAGGTGGATCTCTGAGTCTGAGGTCAGACTGGTCTCCATTATGAGTTTCAGGACAGAAGGGGCTATATAGAGAAATTATTTTTCAAAAAAATGAAGAAAGGAAGAAAGGAGGGAAAGGAGGGAAGGAAGGAAGGAAGGAAGGAAGGAAGGAAAGAAGGAAGGAAGGAAGGAAGGAAGGAAGGGAAAGAGAAAGCAAGCGAGTGAATATGAGAGAGCTATAGGAAAAAGCATGGAGCTAGAAAAAGTATAAGTATTTCATTTCTTCACACATGAAGAATCTAGAATATATATATTCATGTCTTAATATATGTTATCTTTATGTATAAAAATAGAATGAGTATAAAGCTTGAGTTTTGGGTTCTGCGGTCCATCAGTGGAGGTACTTGGAACCTTACACACTGTTTAAGAAAGGAGAGTAGATAAAGTTGGCAGTGGTGGGATGGAAGCCCTCATACAGCTGTGAAGACCCCCAGCCATGCCTGCATCCTTAGCAAATAGCTTCTGTTGCTCACCTGGGACCTAGATCTTATGTTTTTAACCCTCCGTCACACCGTTATTCCTTTTAGCCCTTTGGATGGTAAGAGAAAACAGACCCATGCTTTATGTGACACTGACCCACAGAGGGAAGGGAGTAGTCTCTGAGTCCTCTGCAGAGGGCAAGGGTTGCTCTTCTACTTAAGGAAAAACAATATCTAGGATTAGAACCAGTCACACAGCCATCAGACCTTGAGTGGACAGTTATTGTACTGGCATAGTCGAGATAGTCAAGGGTTAAGACACTGTGTGTGCAAAAGGGTTTATACCTAGCAGGTACTTAAGTAATAATAACTGCTGAGGCACAACTATGTGTGTACTAAATTATGTGAAAACCTATAGATACAGATAGTATCACAATAAAAATGTTAAGTTTGCTGTAGATGAAGGCCGGCCAGCTGGTGTGTTCTAGCACTTGGCTGCGCCATTAGACACCTTCTGCCTCTCTGAACCTCAATGTCTGTGGTGGTTTAAATATGCTTGGCACAGGGAGTGGTACTATTAGGAGGTGTGGCCTTGTTGGAGGAAGTGTGTCACTTTGGGCATAGACTCTAATACCCTCCTCCTAGCTGCCTGCAGAGCCAGACTTCTCCTAGTAACCTTCAGATAAAGAGATAGAACTCTCAGCTCCTCCTGCACCAAGCCTGTCTGGACACCACCATGCTCCAGACTTGATGATAATGGACTGAACCTCTGAGCCTGTAAGGCAGCCCTGATTACATGTTGTCCTTATAAGAGTTGCCTTGGTCATGTGACTGTTCACAACAGAAGAACCCTAACTAAGACAGTGTCCTTGAATACTCAGTAGATGTTGTGAAAGTCTTTGTAAGGATTACGCAAGACCAAACACGTATAACACAGGAGAAAGTGTGCTACTAAATGTTCGACATGACTAGTGTGTAAATAACTGTACAAATCCACCCTTCTGTGTACCAGTCATACTGATTCCATGCTTTAAAGATCTAATGTAGTTTTATTTTATTTTAGTGTGTGTTTGTATGTGTGTGTGTATGGACAGAGAGAGAGACAGACAGACAGACAGACAGAGAATGGCAGATAGCAGTTAGCATTGGGAGTCTACTTAGCATACAGTAGAAGTTGACACTGAGGACCAGAGCATCTGAGAGAAAGGCAAACAAGCAATAGGATGCTGTGGCTAGGACTTCTTCCTCATCCCAAGGCAGCTGCAAGGACCAAGAAGTTTCTAGCTCATGTTTCTTATCCTCCAGATTCTTACTATTCTTGCTAATTAGATCCAGCCTGGCTGAAAAGGTCCCCGAATTTGTTCTAGCCCCTTCCGCCCTATGTCTAGTGGACATGATAGCACTAATTATTTGTATACCTCCTCATCCTTGTATAAATGTTACTTTTATTTCCTTAGATAAGGTGATGAAATGAGAGCTGTACCCAAGGTGTGCAGATAAACAGCTTAGGCTGAGTCTAGAGCATTTCCTTCTTGGTTCTAATATCTCTAGGCCTAGGTTTGGAATCGTCTAGCCTCCATACAATCTAATCTTCCAAACTGACTGGTTCAATCCAGCTTCTCTCAGCTTCTGACTGAATGACTCTGCCTGGCCTTGTGCTAACTTTGGCAATAAGTTCTAATTGTCTGCCTCTTATTTTCTGGATCCTTCTGTCTTTACCTGTGTCTAGCTTGATCTCTCTGTAACCTGCCTCTGTAAGGGTGTACCAGTAAAACTGCCACAAACACACAACACCTTTCTCTGTCTCTCTGTGTCTCTCTGTCTCTCTGTGTCTCTCTGTCTGTCTCTGTCTCTGTCTCTCTGTCTCTCTGTCTCTCTGTCTCTCTGTCTCTCTCTCTCTCTCTCTCTCTCTCTCTCTCTCTCTCACACACACACACACACACACACACACACACACACTCTTTCTCTTGCATCCTCTCTTCCCTGTGCTGAGTTAAGGGTATCCTATCTTTGACTCATTCTGTCAAATCTTTCTCTGATTTGTCACTTTGTCTGCCCCTCGGTTAGCTGTCACTTTCAAATATGGCTTTTTCCTTCTACAAACTAACCTTGCCTTCATCATTAGGGATTAAAGGTGAGTATTAAGGGCTTGTCTATATTCCAGCCATATTATACTGTAATCTAGGGTGTATCTATATTCTAGATCATATCTTTGGATGTGATCTCTTACCAGAGCAGCCGTGTTGCTGGATTAAAATTCCTCTACATCCTGGCACAGCACAGAGGATGTGGGGACAACAATCCTCGTAATCCAGCCTCTTTGGATGGAGGTCATGTGAAATAACGCCCTGTCTATCAGAAGTCAGACTGTTACAAACATCCCGTACCTTAAAATTTACTCTGTTTGTCTTAGTTTGTTTAACCCTCTCATTCATTGCTGGTGCACACACCACCCAGTAGGAAACTTTGAGGCTTCATAACCAAATCCCCTGTCTCAGACCTGAATTACAGGGCTAGCCTAGACTATACCCATTACTCCTGGTGCCCTTGACCCTGCTGCCCCCATATTTAACTCCTAGAACCTGAATGAAGTCTCATGTTGGGCTCTGTGCCCGGCATCTCTGGAGTGGCCCATTCTAGCATGGACTTCTGTAGAATACAATGTCCTCATGCCTAACTGAAGGTATTGCCTTGGTTATGGGATCTGGATGCCTTAGGCCCTGAATACAGACCCAACACAGGCTGCCTCCCTGAGCATCGAGGGACTTGGGCTCTGGATCTCTTCTACATTTCTGGGCAGCAACTCTCACACATTACCTGGCAGCTTTGATCCTCTGCTTTTGATGGCTAATAGGATTACCAAACCCAAGCATTCATCTGACTCTGCTTCCTAATTGAGCAGGTACCATGTGACCTACTGCCTCAAGCTTCTACCACCAAGATTCCCTGCCACAATGGACTGTACCCTGATACTGTGAGCCAAAATAAACCCTTCATTTCCTAAGTTAATTTTGTCATAGTAACGAGTAGCTAGAGTGCTAACTTTAAATAACCCTGTTTATTTCTTTATTTATATAATCTTGCTGTTAAAACCCAAGTGTTGGGCCAAGGAGATGGCTCACTGGCAAAAGTATGTGTGGTATAAGGCTCACAACCTGAGTTTGGATTCCTAGAACCATGTAAAAGATGGATGCAGTAGCCTATATACCTGTAATCCTTGCTTTCCCATGGGAAGATGGGAGATGGCAACAGTAAGCTCTTTGGACACTTGTAGGGCTAGCTAATGTGGTGTACATACAGTAGTGAGTAAGAGACCCTGTGTCTAGTAAGGAATGAGCTTACCTCTGATTTCCACAGCATTCTTCCCTCTCCCCCATCTCCTGTCTCTCATACACCTAAAAGCATACCTGAATGTTGATAACAACCAACAACCCTACAATGGAAGTAAACCTGGGTGGGAGGCATAGTTGGAGCGTGTGTGCGTGTGTGCATGATTGTGTGCGTGTGTGCATGCTTGTGTGCATGTGTGCATGGGCATGTGTGAACCACCCAAGGCTACATGCTAGTCGGGGTTGAAAGCAAAACCTCAAACAATTTCCTAGTTCATGCCGAGTCTTTATTCTTGGAAAAGTTCCCAGTAGTTCCTCTACCTGGAACTGAGGGCCTCTGTACCCCAAACCTGGCGGGCACAGAGGAATGATGCATCTCAGTAAAGCCACATCTGGGACAGCATCAAGGAAGAGCTCCCTCATTTTACCTTCCCTCTCGGATGAGGGAGAAGAAGAACTGGAAGCAGAGAAAGCTACCACACAGCCTGCTACACTGTCTGCAGAAACAGTGCCCGCCAGCTCACATAGACTCCAGAGCACACTGTAAGTTCCCCAGAAGGACACAGGCCTGACGCAGAACCAGGCAGGGCTAGCTTTGTATACAAAATAAGATGGGAAAGGTAGGTGTCCTTCAATCTCATGCAATGGAATCACTGGGCCAGAGAGAAATGGAACGTCAGGCAGTGGTGACCCCAAAATCAGTTCTTCAGTCTGTGTTCCATTGAAATATTTAGATTTTAATGGGGACACAATTACAAATGAGACATTTTCTATATACTCCCACCAAGTTGAGATTTTTGGAAATGCACACCAACCTCTCAACATTTCTTTAAAGACCACAACATTGAAGCCAATAGAGGCTTCCTATCTAAGGCCTTGTGAAGACAGAAGAGATAAACTTGGCTAGGTTTAAAACTGCAGTGCTTCTGGCTACTGAAATAGCTGAGAAAAAAAATTGCCCTAAATGTTATAGACTGACTGTTCATGCTCCCCCAGATTTATATGTTGGGATCCAAAGCCCAGTATGCTGCATTTTAGAGGTGTGGTTTGGTGATTAATGTCAGGGTGGAGCCTTCTGGAAGGGGATTACTGTGGTCCTAGGAGGGCAGAGAATTAGGGGGGATCTCATCCTATTAAATGAAAAGGCGAGAGGTCTACAGACCTACAGAGGACCCTCCCCAGAGCCGAGCCAAGGACACACCGAGCATGGATCTTTAACCTCTAGGAACTGTAAACGATGAGTTCTCTTTATCCAGAGGCCCTCTAGTCCTGTGGTCTTTTCCTCCAGTCGCCCAACACAACTAATGCTGCTATTGCTTAAGTGGAAACGTCTGCACCAGATTCACGTTTCCAATACCTGCCTGCCAGCTGGTTGTGCTATTTCCAGAAGCTATGGAACCTTTAGGAAGAGGGGCCAATCTGAGGAAGTGTGTCGCCGGAGACAGGTGTTTCAAGGCTTTCCACCCCTCCCCGCACCCCCCCCATGTTCCCCTCTCTGTATCTGCTCCCTAGTTCACCACGTGGTCCAGTAGCCATAAGCAGAGAGATAAGACTTGCCTGCCTCTACAGACTGAGCCCTCTGAAACTGTGAGCACACAGAAGTGTGTCCTCCTCTCAGGAATTAGGTCACAACGATGAAAAGCAGCTAGTTTAGATACCATATAAAGTTATCTTGGTCGCAGCAGTTTGAGTGGTGGTGGTTAGGCAGTGCAGCTCCATGACAGATCCAGCGACGCATGCATTTCCCACCCCGCGCCCAAGCGCCGCGCTAGAGGCTATCAGCCAAGCCCGCCCTGCCAAAGGCCGCAGAAAAGGATAAAGCATCAGACAAAAAAGTACAGATAAAAGGGAAGAGGGGAGCAAGGGGAAAACGGGCCTAAGTGTCTGACCAGCAAACTACAGATCTGCCTGCAGAAAATGGACAGACAGAAAACCAGAGTCCAGCCTCTGAAGAAGAGAAAGAAGCCAGCTCCGATGAAGCGTCCATCGTGTCTGCCAGTGGTGCCTGCCTCCCTTCTTGTACAATCTAGAGGAATATTTTTATCAATTATTTTATAAATGCGAGTTTTTTAGTAGCTCTAGAAACATTTTTTAAAAGGTGAGGGAATCCCACCTCGTCCGAGTTTTTTAAGTGTAAATGTGTTTTTTTTTTTAAAGAGGTTAAATCATTTGCTGGTTATTTATTTTTTTGGTACAATCAGAAAATAGCCGGATACTGAATCAGGAGAAGCTGTGGCTGTCTCGGGGGCCACCATAACATTCCGTAGAGATGGCGAGCTTTATATCCTACAATCAAAGCATACTAAATGGCAATTGAGTCTTAGTCATGCATTCGTGTCTGGAATATTTTCAGTTCTATGTGGTCCCGGGTTCTAGTAGAACCATTTCATAAGAAAGCCAGTCCTTGGTCCTTGTCCTGTCAGAACTGTGATGTCTGTGGTCATGACAGTCCACTGTCCTAACAGTTGTGATAATGTGCTGTGAAAGATGGAAAATTTGAGTATATTGTGTGATGTAAAATTGTGAGTTGGTGGAATTGAGGGTTATGAGCATTTAGTTATGAGAGGTCTTAGGGGAACTTGCCAAGTCTGAGTCTGGAACATCCCCGCAGTAAGGTCAAAGAAAAGCAATATGTAGCTCTTCATTTGTGTACATGAACACAATGTGACTCTTCAGAGCTTGGGTGAGCACAATATATGGCTCTTTTTGAGTATGTGTAATAAGAATCGGAATGTCTGTGTACTCTGGTCCTCAACCAGTAAAATTTGATGTGAAAGAGAAAAATAAAAGTCCTAACAGTTGTGATAATGTTATCTTTCCCTGTTTGATTTAGAGATATACAAAATGACTATAGAATAAACAAAATAAGTCTTCAAATCAATGATGGTTTGTGTCTTTGAAAATTGTTATATTGTTCCTGAGACAGAGTCTAACTATGTAGCCCAGACTGGCCTGAAATTTTGATCTTCCTGCCTCAGGCTTTTGAGTGTTGGAATCATGTTTATCTAATTTTCATGCAACCAATTTAAAAGGCAACAATTGTCAAGTAGTGTTACAACATATAACAGAAATGTTAATATAAAACGTAAAATACTTGGTGCTAGCATTTCTCGAATATGCAGTGTATTTTATGCCTTTTCTGTATGCTGTGATTGAGAAGTAAAATATACCATGATAGTCCCTCCTTGATCTCATAAGTAAAATCTATGGAGAAAAATATTTTATGGGGCTGAAGACATATCTTAGTGCTAGAACATTTGTTCTAGCAGAGGACCCGGGTTCTAGTCCCAGCACCCTCAGGGTGTCTCACAACCCTCTGTAACTCCAGTTCCAGGGAATCTGACAGCCTTTTCACATCTATCAAACATGCACATGGTACACAGACATAGATACATGCAAAATACACATACACATAAAGTAAAACATTTAAATATATATTGTTAAAGTTATTTTTTAGCCCTTATTGGTTAAGAGTACTTACTGCTCTTTCAGATGACCCAAGTTAAGTTCCCAGCACCTGTGGCAAGTGGCTCACAACTGCTGGTAACTCCAGCTTCAGCGAATCTGGTGCCCTCTTCTGGCGTTTTTAGGTAACTGCATGCTCATGCATATAGCTACATACACACAGATACACACAAATAATTCAAATCTCCCCCCCCCTCTCTCTCTCTCTCCTTTCTCAGTTCTGTTTTGATACAGGGTTTCTCTACCCAGAGCTCTGACTTTCCTGGAACTCACTCTGTAGACCAGTCTGGCCTTGAACTCAGATCTGCCTGCCTCTACCTCCCAATTGCTGGGATTAAAGGCATGCACCACCACATCCTGGCTACAAATAAAACTTTTTTTTTGGTTTTTTGGATTTGGTTTTTTTCGAGACAGGGTTTCTCTGTATAGCCCTGGCTGTCCTGGAACTCACTCTGTAGACCAGGCTGGCCTTGAACTCAGAAATCCGCCTGCCTCTGCCTCCCAGACTGCTGGGATTACAGGTGTGCATCACCACCATCCAGCTCAAATAAAACTTAAAAAAATCTTTTTAAAAATTAGATTTACTCCCTTTATTTTATGTGCGAGTGTTTTGCCTGTGTGTGTGTGTGTGTGTATGTGCCATGGCACACATGCTTGGTGCCCCTGAAATCAGAAGAGGGCATTGAATTCCCTGAAACTGAAGGTATGAATGGTTGTGAGCCATCATGTGGGGCCTGGGAACTGAGCTTAGGTACAAACTGCTGAGCCATCTCTCCAGCCTTTACAGATCAATCAAAAAGAAAAAAAGAGAGAGAAAGGAAGGAAGGAAGGAAGGAAGGAAGGAAGGAAGGAAGGAAGGAAGGAAGGAAGGAAGGAAGGAAGGAAGAAAGGAAGGAAGGAAAAAGAAAAGAAAAAAAGAAAAGAAAAATGCTTCCTACCCCTGTACCTTTCTTTGCCTGAAGTAAAATGTTTACTGAAAGATAAGCGTTTTGAAGATTAATAGGCACAGAATAGGAGATAATGTATTCCATCTGTCCTCATGAGGGAATCCATACACTTTTTCTACTCTTAAATTTATCGTGGAATTTTTTTTATAATAATATGATTCTCAGCTGACAGCAGAACCAGAAGATAAGAATTACAAAAAGTCACTGACGAGTGTTCGGACAGGAGGAGTCGAGAGTATGTTCTGTGGGTCTTGGAATTCTCGCTGGGATCTGAAATGATACATTTTGAACAGGTGAAGAGATCTGGGCTCTAAGAAGATGGAGAAGTGAGTGTGTGATTCCCCTGAGGTACTCCAAAGAATGAGCCCTTCCCGAGGTGGGAAACTGTCAGAATCATAACACACACAGGAGGTCTACACCTTCACTCGTAAGGTCTTGGGTGTGTTTGTATTACACATCTGCTACTTAACTGAATAAGGGCAGAACACAGCTTTGGGTCAGCTTGGATCTGCCTTAAGAGAAGCTAGCTGCTTTGAGGACTAGTATTATTAATATTCAGAGAGGTCATTTTCCAAGAAGGAAGGACACTTCAGAGAACTCTACATACTTCGTGTGCTCCTAGGATCACTGGGAGTAGTGTAAATTTGTATCCAGAACCTTCTTCTCTGCCATTCAGGATTCTCATGCACACACACACAGACACCCTTATTCGTGGTGTGGGTTGTACATGAGAATTGCTTCCTCCAGGTAGTCCCATCCCGGAGAGTCCAACTGGAGTCTCAAGAAAAACTAACCAGCCCAACAAGAAAGGAGAGGAACAGATATAGCAGAGGCAGGAGGGGAGGTGCAAAAAAGGATGGCCCTTTTTATCAGTAAATGGAAGGATTGGAACGAGACCCAGGTCTTCCCTCTGCACACGTGGCAACTCGCATGCTGGTAGAATGGAGAGAAGCAGATTCCTCCTCATGAAGCACAACTCTCTAGAGACTGTTCACATACAACAGTCTATAGGCAGTTTGTGTGGGACTGAATCAGACAAAATGCTCCACAGCAAGACTGCATTTAGCATAATGAAATAGTCCTGGCCTGCTCAAGACTTCTCATAAAGAATGGCCACAAAGGGAGAAGACTTGAAGCCAGTCAAAGGAAGGACATGTTAAAATGCCTTCTGCTGTTTGGGACTGTGATTCAGCTAAAATGCGGTGTTTGTGTTTTTTGGATTCTAAGGCAGAAAGGGCATCCTAGCTGGGTCTCGGGCACAGAACAGTGGGATCCTGGTGCCTTTCATAGCCAAGGGCTACTGTTGGTCAGCATAGCTCATAACCTTGGCTAGACAGTGAAATATCACCACAAGGTCACATACTCAAAGACTGATATGTATATGTGTAATGCATGTGCAGGAACGTGTATAGGAACACAGGACATCCAAGAGCACAGTTAATTCTTTCTTTGGACCAAAGAACCACAGGAGGAAAAAAAGCCATCATTCCAAACTTAAGTAGAAGTGATGTTAGGACAAAAGCCCAGGTCATTGGCTGGAGAGATGGCTCAATGGTTAAGAGCACTGACTGCTCTTCTGAAGGTCCTGAGTTCAATTCCCAGCAACCATATGGTGGCTCATAACCATCTATAATGGGATCGGATTCCCTCTTCTGGTGTATGTGAACACAGCAACAGTGTACTCACATACATTAAAAAAAAAAAATCTAAATAAAATAAAATAAAATAAAATAAAATAAAATAAAAAAAAGCCCAGGTCATGAGTGAGGCATGGAAACTCATCTTAGAAGTGATCAAAACCATGAGATGTTTTGAGATGTTTCTGTGGTCCAGGGCTGAAAAACTTTCCCATTTTTTCCAATGTTGTAGAATTGGAGAAAGAAAATCTGCTGTGCAGAACTCAGACGAGGGCCCCAGAATATGTACACTGCAAATGGTTATATTATATATCACCTGACAACCTCACATCAGATAAAGGGGTCCTTGCTCTGCACAGCAAGGAAGAAAAAATATTCAACTGTAAAGAAAGAAGCCTGCGCAGAACCACTTTGACTCATTCCTTATATGTACAAACATGAATAATTTGACATGATGTTTAGACAGTTTCCCCCTAACTTAAGTCTTTTAATTAAAATGAAAGGCAGAAAATATGCTTTAAATATGAATACAAGAGGTGTGAGTTGGCTCCCCCCAGCCTTCCTCCTCCTCTCTCTCTGTTGTTAGTGAGCACAATGAGATCTCATTGCTCCCATCGTCTTTTCATAATGTTTATGGTTGTTTTAGGTAACACATAAGCCACATTGAATGTGATATTCCCGTTATTACATGTCAGGGCACATATTAAACTGGAGCCCGTCCCTTTTCTTGCTATTTACTTTTGTGGGAAATCAGTCAATGTATTTTCCTCCACTCACCAGGCAATATTGCAGGGTTGCCTGCAGCCCCGAAGGTAAATGCTAACTTTTCAGCCCGTGCCAAGCGGCACGCCCTGGGCTCGCCACCAAGTGAATGAGAGCAGTATATTCTGGGCTGAAAAATGGGCTCGGATGTTGCCCCTAATAAATTATGTGATTATTAAATTGCTGCGCAGTTCCAACCCACGTTATTTTACTCTGCCTCTTGCCGGCTCCCTTGTCGCCTTCCCTGCGTCGCCTCCGTTTTCTGTGTGCTTAACTCGTAAAATGCTAAACAAGTTTTGATATTTACCTGTTTATGATTAAATTGCAAAATGATCTGCTTAGTTCTGTTCTAAATTAAGGTCTGCATTAAATGTCATAGCATTTATCTTTCATAAAATGAGACAGCAAGGACACTAATTTCCTAGGTATTCAATCACTGCCCTGTGCCACTGGAGAGACAGTCAAGGAACAGGCCTGCCCACAGTTCACAGCTCACTGACAGCCCCGAGATGGAATCATAAAAGTCAATTAATCATTAAAAGCTGTTACAAGCACATATCAAACCGGTCTGGCACAAAATGTTAATCAGTCCAATATCAATATAATAAATTCCTGCAAATTGGAGCGATCGATACATTTAAGGCCTAATGAATCAATTTGAGGGCACTGGGCTGTTCCTTGGGGTCCCCGTGACATGGCAGCCGGGTGAGTGCTACATCTCTAGGCGCACTGCCAACAGAGGTCACCTATCCTAACAGGCTGTTCACTTCAGCTGCAGTTACCACGGTGACAGCATGTCACGGGTGCCCCAGTGTCCTTCTAGGTAAGGTAAGCCGATGATGCATCACTGCCCTTGATGGATTTGTCAATAATACTTAGCGGGGGAGGGGGGCTGCTCACATAACCCACGGAGGCCTCCTGTCCCCTAGCAGGTTGGTGTGATTTAATTGTCTGAAGGGGTGTGTGCGTGTGCATATATGCAGGATCTAAGCAGCGGTTACAGGCAGAGGGAGTTGGCAGTTGAACTGATTGCCTTAGGATGGCTAGGGAAAATAACCCAGAAAGTAACAGGCGGTCAGAGTGATGGTCAACGTGTTACATTAACTAAGTCTCTGTGTAAGTAAGAAACCACCTAGAGCCTCTCAGATTAACAATTTATTACCTATAACATTTTAATACATCACTCATGAATGGAAATGAAGTTGGGTATTAATACCCCAAGGCCTAGACTCACAGTGGCGTTTCTAGTCGCCTGCTTACAGCCCTGAATGTCCAAGGAAAGTCCATGAGGGTAAACTCAGGAGAGCAGAAGTGATTGATGGGTTTGTTCCCCTCCCTCTGCGGTCTCCCCTTGCCCAAAAAACCCTGGCTCTGGAAGCTTGAAGCAAACTGGGCAGAAATGAGACTTTAAGCAACCCTCTTCGTCATCTGTTTTCAGAAAGCAGAATTTTCATGTTTGAACACATTTTTATCTTTCGTTACGCCTATTAAAGCTGACCAGCGACGGGAAGCAAGAACAGTTTTGGCACTGCAGAGTGGAGTGAAACCTCTTCGGCAATAAAAGGAAATCTCAGCAACTGAGACTCTAGGGAATCACCATGCCCCAGAACCTTCACTGTCATTTAACATAAAGCATAAAGGTTAATACTGAATAAAATAATACCTTGGTGATCATTTTAATAGTCTCAAAGTACAACTTTCCCCCTGGGTTGCTCCTCCGTAGGGCGTGGGCCCACACGCATCTGGTTGTTCTGTGTGCCCCTGCTGCTTTATCAATAGGACCATTCGATTCCCTTTAATCCCCAGAAGTTACTGTGTGAGTTTTCCCTCCAGTCATTTATTCCCTTCTAGGGGAAAAAACGCGGAAGCTATGCCAATTGAAAGAAACGTTAATTTCTACTGCCTAGTTATTTTAAAAGTTTTTATTCTTACCTGAAAAAAATCATTTTTTATTGTAGTGGTCTGAATTATAGGAAACATCAAAATAAATTACAAATTCTCTACTAAAGAAATAACTATTCAGTGCATTGAGACAGGGTGATGTCGCTGGTGTTCAGACAAAGGCAATGCAGTGCTTTGGCTTAATTGCCCTGACATCGTGCTCAAATACTCCAGCTACACTCTTTGAAAGAGAGAAAAAAATATCTCATTGTTATTAATTGTATTCCTTTTAGAATGTAATGTCATATCGCTGCAGGCTGAGCTAATGAAACATACGCATATAACCAAAATAGTCATATTTCTCTTTGTTCAACACATGCTATCAAAACTGTCTACTAAAGACATTGTGTTAAGATCTTTTCACAGAGCAATATAAAGAACATCTCAACTACTTCAACATTTCTATTATCCGATTACTAAATGCCCAGGAGGACCAGACAATATAGTGTGAATTCAGTTATCCTATAAGACTTTAGAAATATTGCTAATTCCTGCCTTGGATTTATGTTAATATTAATGCTAGATTACATGCTATAGCTTCTGAATACCTTCTGCATACCAATTCTCAACAAAGGCAGGATGCTCCCTTGCACTGAAGCTATATGCCTCTATGATAATGAGAATCTGAATTATTTATCTCTATTTATCCTACAGGAGTTCGCTCGACCCCAGTCCCATTTTCTTTCTCCGCTGCACATCAATGCGTGTAAACACGGCTTCGGAGATGCTGCCCGCTTTCTGAGTTCGTTTTCTTTTCAGCAAAGCAATACGCAGTAGACAAGAATGTTACACCGCTAGGAGAATCCGTTTAAGCGTGTATTTGAGGTAAACCCTCCTAATTAAGTCAACTTTAGTTCAGACACGCAAATGGCACCCTGCATATGTGTCTGGCGCCTAATATCGTCTGCGGAACCCAAAGGAAGTCAGGCAGCAGCGGCCGAGCAGACAGTTAATACATTCAGCCTCTCCTTCCTTTAACCTTTCTACTGGAAAACTGTTTGTGGGGCGGGGGCGGGGCGGGGCGGGGCAGGGCGGGGAGGGGCGGGCAGCCTCCCACTCAGGCTGGTGCCTGAATCAGCGAGGCTAAGATGCAGATGCTCAGACTTTGCTCTGATGCTCGCAGCGTTTCTGGGTCCATCTCGCCCAAAGAAAGACTTGTGATGAGTTTGAATGACTGAAAGTCAAAGGAAAGAGTTCGGCTTTCAAGTTCTGCAATGAGAAACGTACCAGAGAGCTTCCTCAAGAACCTTCCACAAGACTTTATCATGTATGGACTAGGATTTGGTGGGGTAATGTGGGGAGAGTAACAGTTAAAATGCTTTACCAAGCTCGCATTTTCAGGAGACTTAAGTTGTTAGCAACTGGAACCATCCATGTTTTTGGTGACCCCAAGTGACACATAAAAGGGCTAACCTTCCCTCATCTGCCATTGAGGGACTGCTAGAGGGTCACTTACTCCAGGCTAGTCATCTAGGAATGAATGAGAAAAGTCCTGTTAGGTGATCTAGTTGGACAGCATGAGTTCATCTAGACTGGAGGAGTGTAGCAATCACATTATTAGTTCATCCAGGCCTACAGAGTGTAGCAATCAGACATCATTAGCTCATCCAGACCTATAGACTGTAACAATTAGACATCTTGTCGTCCTGTCAGAACCACTGGCAACCCAAGTATAGAGTAAGATGTAAAAAGGCAAAATGAAAAATCTCCAGAAGTCAAGCACACTGGCTGGATTTGTGTATCGACTTGACACAGATAGAGCCATCAGAGAGAAAGGAGCCTCAGCTGGGGAAATGCCTCCATGAGATCCAGCTGCAAGGTGTTTTCTAAATTAGTGATCAAGGGGGGAGGGCTCAGCTATGGCAGGAGGGGCCACCCACGGGCTGGTGGTCCTGGGTCCTGTAAGAAAGCAGGCTGAGGAAGCCATGGGAAGCAAGCTGGTCAGCAGCACCCTCCGAGGCCTCCGCATCAGCTCCTGCCTCCAGGTTCCTGCCCTGCTTGAGTTCCATCCTGCATGTGTTAATTATAGTTATTAATCTCTTCCTGAGCCTAGTTTATAGTTAGTTTCACTAGAGCTATGTTTGTATAGAAAAATAGAACATATTCAGAGTTATCTTTGGTTTCAGGCATCCATTCAGATCTTGAGAACTGTGTCCTGAGGATAAGGATCAGCCACTATATGCAAAAACAAACCATGGAGTCTTAGTCAGGATTTCTATTGCTGTGACGAACCACCATGACCAAAAAGCAAGTTTGGGAGGAAAAGGTTTGTTTGGCTTACACTTCCAGCATTGGATTGTAATAAAATGCATGAGAATCTCTCTCCTTCCCTTCCCTCTATATTTTGATACTTTTCCTGAGGAGACTTGTTTCTATTCATCTTAGAACAATGAAAAGACCAAATAAAATAATTCCACTTAAATCCAGCTTAGAGATCCTGCCTGTCCAGGCCATGGTATGATATATAATATGGCACACATGTCCTTAGCAAGTCTAGAAGAAAAGCAGACCTGAATGAACACTGAGAGGACCAGGTGGTGCCTGTTCTTCATGAACCCCAGGTTCTCACAGGAGAGAACTCCCTAAGACTATGAAGTCTTGGGCTGGAGAAGAGGTGCAGAAGCGATTGGCAGTCAGGCTGGCAGACAATGCTAGGCAATGTAGTTTAGGAAGGCGTGAGTCTGGGCCCCTGATTTTGATAATTGCTCAGGCCATTTTCCCAGTTGAACCCATGATGCAGATGTTATCTGAAAAATGCCAAGAATGGAGCCATTACTCTAGGATCCTATGAAGACGTATCAGACTTAAATAATAATGTAACTTTATGGACACTATGCTGTTTGACTATTTGATATTTTTGGTCGTTTTTTGTATTAAGGGTTCCCCTTTCCGAAGTTTTGATTATTTTCCAAAAGTATTAAATGGTAAATTCCAGAAATAATCCAAATGTAAGTTTGTAACTGTGCTGTGATCTCAGGAGTCAGGAGTCAGTGTGATTGTAATGGTTAACCTCAGTTGTCAACTTTATTACATCTGAAATTAACTAAAATGCTCAGCTAAAATGCAAGCATCCTGGCACACCTGTCTGTGAAGGATTCTCTTGATTGGATCATTTGAGGTGGGAAGATCCACCCTAAATACAGATTAATATTAGAAGACCTTCTCTAAATCTGGGCTACATTTTCTAGGGGCAGCCTATATAAAAGGACAAGGAAGAAGGAAGCTTTTGCTTTTTGTCTGCTTTCCCTCGTTCTCTAAGACAAGTTCATGTACCCTGCTGTTGAGGCCTTACTTTGCTGGTGTTAGAACCTGATTCTTTGGGATTCCAACGCAGACTAAAGAACAGCTGAGACATCTAGCCTTCTAAATGGAATGGGAACCAGGTTCTTGACCTTTCTAAAGGGAGAGAGCCATTGTCGGATGAGCCCACCCATAACCACGGCCTGTAAGTTACCTGTCTTAATTTGTATGCTTTCCCCATCAGTTCTGTTCCTCTAGAGAACCCTCACTAGTATAGCAACGAAAACCAGAATCAGTTCCATGGTTTTTTACCTGGCACAATCGCAGAGACAAGGATGGATTTGGAAATGGTTACTTAGACCTCTTGGGGCCTGAAGCTGGCCGGGTATTTTGGTTCATGTCCCAATAACAAGTCTGCCTGTTACACAAAGGACTGCCTGCATTCTGCTCATGGCGTGATGCCAGGCCTTCCTATGTAATTAGATCTGAAATCAGATTCTGTTAGCAGGGTGGTGGTAGCCCAGGCCTTTAATCCCAAAATTCAGGAGCCAGAGACAGGAGGATCTCTGTAGGTTCAAGGCTAGCCTGGCCTACAGAGCAAGTTTCAGGACATCCAGGGGTACCCAAAGAAACCCTGTCTCAAAAATAAGAAAAAGAGAAAGGAAGAAGAGGAAGAGGAAGAAAAGGAAGGAAAAGAAAGAAAAAGAGTGCAAGAAAGAAAGAAAAGCAGAAAGAAAGAAAGAAAGAAAGAAAGAAAGAAAGAAAGAAAGAAAGAAAGAAAGAAAGAAAGAAAGAAAATGCCTTCTATTATAATAATACCTTGTAGACATGGATAAAATACCAGCCCGTCTATTCTCATTCTCCAGAACTATTTTGTTGTTTGTTTGTTTGTTTGTTTTGTAACACTATAAACAAAATCCACGTGTCAGCTTAAGGGAGGAAAGATTTATTTTGGCTTACGGTTCTGGAGGCTTTCAGGCTATTACATTAGGCGAGGTACACGGGGCTCTTGCCCACTGTGCTAAGATGGTGTGTCAGAGGCTGTTTATATCACTGTGGGCCGAGAAGCAAAGATTAAGACCGAACAAGAGCTGAGGTTTCTTCCTCCTCCTGAAGTAGTTTCTCCAGCTGGGAAACAACAGTTCAAGACTATGAGGGGCATTTTCTATCCAAATAGTAATAATGTTTCATGTGTGTTGTGTTTAATTTACTTATGTGTGCATAAATAAGGAGCTGAAAAGAAAGTTTGTCACAATAAAATTCAACATGCTTATTAGGCATTACTGTGCTAATGGTAGAAGAAATCACCACCAATTAGATGGCTCAAAACAACAGAAATACATCCTTTTGTGTTACAGAGGACAGAAGTCTGAAATCAAGGCACTGGCAGAGCCACTCCTTTGAGGTCCTACAGAAAAATTCATTCCTCAATTCTCTTACTATTTCTGTGGTTTTCAGTAACTGATAATGTTTCCTATCTTACATCTTCACTGCTCTGGTCTCTACAATCCTCTTTACATGGTCTTCTCCCTTCTGTGTGTGTGTATGTGTGTGTGTGTGTGTGTGTGTGTGTGTGTGTGTCTGTGTGCGCGCGCGTGTGTTCCCATCTGCCCAAATGTTTCTTTTATAAGGACATTCTAGGTAAATGGGTGCCCATCCCAATTCAGTATGGTTGAATTTCAACTTGATTACATCTTTGCAGACCCTCTTCCATATTTGGTCACATTTGCAGGGAGGGGCTGGGGGTAGGATACAAACAAGGCTTCTGAAGGGACAGGATCCAACCACTCAGATATTTGGCTACAGTTATCCTTGGGAAACTGAACAAATAGATGGGATTTAAAACCCCAGAATTTGATGAATTCAGTTAAATCTTAACTTTGAGGTTTTTGTTTGCCTGCTTGGTTCTTGGCATACACGAAGGTTTCTATATTTACATAGTTTGAGTTTGCATGTGAGCTTCTCACATGGTTTTAAATTTTTGTGTCATGCATAAAAAGTATTTCCTTACTCTAAGACTATAAAGGTATTCATTTACTTTTGTCTTTCATACATTTGAATTCACTCTAACTTAAAACAGTGACGATGTGTTATATGTTTTATTATCATTATTTTAAAGACTCATTTTATTTTTTTTTTGTGTGTATGTGTGTGTGTGTATGTGTGTGTGAGACCTATGTGCAGTGCAGATGCTTGCAGAGGCCACAAAAGGTCACCAGATCCCCTGGACCCCAGGAAGTTGTGAGCACCCTCACAGTGCAGGGAATTTAGCTTCTCTGTAAGAGCAGCAAAACTCTCAACTGCTGAGCTATTTCTCCAAGCCGTGTTACGTGTCAACGAACCAACCAAGCCTCACAACATATATATATAGTAACACAAGTTACCTGCTTTGGGTTTGCATTTGGGTCTATCCCTGGACTAGCTGTTTGATCCATGAACTCCATTTGTCTGTTCCTATGTAGTGAATTTATGCACCTTTTTTTACTGTAATTTTGTTTTACATTTTAGTAGCTGGTGGGGACTATTTTCCACTGTTGCTCCTTTTACTTTAGCCAGAATTAACCTAACTTAACCCGAAAGAGATGAACCTTGGTAACATTTTTGTCATTTTTAAGTTCTGTTGTAATTAAACCACAGTGTTGGGTTTCCTGAAACTGTCCACATTTGTGAGTACGAAGCCTTCTCTACCACACACACCTTTCTTAGTTTTCTCCCCTTCTTACTTTTTTCTTTAAACTCCTGAGAAAATATTTGGAGTTTCTGTCACATAGGTTTTAGATATTTCCTGAATGATTTATCCCTAGATATTTTGTGGTTTTGTTTGTTTTTCAATTGTGAATGGAATCTTTTGAGTTACACTCTTTCTTCCTCCTACTCATCCCTACACCAATCTGTTAGCAAGAACTGCTGGTTCTTCCTGTGTCTAAATACAGAGAGAACATATGCCTATTTCCCTTAAGTCACCCTAGGCCATCTCCTAGGTTTCAACACATTTCCCAAAGTCCCTTGTCCACAAATCTGCCAGAGGTAGCTTTCTTACAGCCTATGATATCATAACAAAGTATCCTTCAGAGTCTTCTCAATTTGTTATGTGAATTCTTTTTAATTAGTAGTTCTGAAGCAAGACTGAATAGTTATCAGTATAGATAAGAGGAAGCATTGACTTATTATTCATTTTAGTAGAAATACTCCTCATGAAGATCTTACTGCGAACCATGATATATGATTCAGATACTTCAGTAAGTGTGAAAGTTTGCAAGCACTGGTGTGTGTGTGTGTGTGTGTATGTGTGTGCGTGTGTGCATGTGTGTGCATGTGTGCATGTGTGTGCATGTGTGCATGTGTGTGCATGTGTGTGTGCATGTGTATGCGTGTGTGCATATGTGCATGTGTGTGTGTGTGTGCATGTGTGTGTGTGTGTGTGTGTGTGTGTGAGAGAGAGAGAGAGAGAGAGAGAGTGTGTTATCATGTTAAAGAAGTAAAGCTATAGATCTATGCTGCCTTTGTTGTCTTGATATTTTCTCTGTAGACCTGGCTGGCCTCAAACTCAGAGAGATCTACCTGAGTGCTGGGATTAAAAGTGTGCTCCACCATGCCCAGTTATACATATGCTTTTTTTTTTAAAAAAAAAGAAAAATCAAAATTAAATGGTTTGGAGAGGTAACTCAGGAGTTAAGAGCATTTATTTGCAACTCTCACAGAACGCTTGGATTTAGTTCCCAGCACCCACATGGTGGTTCACAATCATCTATAACTTGAGTTTCAGGGAATCCAATACTCTCTTCTGATCTCCACACATACCAGGCATGCATATGATGTACATAAATATTGCATAAGCAAACCCCATCCCCTAGACACACAAAATACATAAAAATATAAATATTTTTTAAAAGTTGGAATTGAATGCAATGGGCTCGTTTCATGGCAACTTGACACCACTTAGAGTCATTGTGGAAGAGGGAACCTCAGCTGAGAAAATCCCCACCAGACTGACCTAGGAGCAAGCCAGTAAGCAGTCCTCTATGGCCTCTCCACCAGCTCCTGCTTCCAGGTTCTTGCCCTGCTTGAGTTCCTGCCCTAACTTCCCTCAGCTATAGAGTGTTCCTGGGAGTGTAGGTGAAGTAAACCCTCTCCTCCTAAACTGCCTTTTCATGATGTTTTATCATAAAAATGGAAACACTACCTAAGATACCATCTTTTAAGCATACATTTGGAATTTAGGCATATCAGTAAATGATGTTAATTTCTTTTTTTTCTCTTTTTTATTAGATATATTCTTTATTTACATTTCAAACAATTTGCCCTTTCCTGGTTCCCCACGCCAAAAGTCCCATAAGCCATCTCCCTTCCCCCTGTTCCCCAATCAACCTCCTCCTGCTTCCCTGTCCTGGAATTCCCCTACAGTGCTGCATCAAGCCTTTCCAGGACCAGGGGCCTCTCCTCCCTTTGATATCCAACAAGGTTATCCTCTGCTGCCTATGCATCTGGAGCCATGGGTAACACCAAGTGTACTATCTGGTTGATGTTTTTGTCCCTGGAAGTTCTGGGAGTACAGGGTGGCTCATATTGTTGTTCCTCCTATGGCGCTGCAAACCCCTTCAGCTCCTTGAGTCCTTTCTCTAGGTCCCCTATTGGGGACCTTGTGCTCAGTTCAATGGCTGGCTGAGAGTGTCCCCCTCTGTATTTGTCATGCACTAGCAGAGCCTCCCAGGTGACAGCTATATCCCACTCCAATCAGCAAGAACTTGTTGGAATTAATAATAGCACGTGGAGTTTGTAACTGTATATGGGCTGGATGAATAGGTGGTGTAGTATCTGGATGGTCTTTCCCTCAGTCTCTGCTCCACCCTTTGTCTCTGTATCTCCTTCTGTGGGTATTTTGTTCCCTCTTCTAAGAAGGACCAGAGTATCCATACTTTGTTCTTCCTTCTTCTTGGGCATTATTTGATATGCGAATTGTGTCTTGGGTATTCCAAGCTTCTGGGCTAATATCCACTTATCAGTGAGTGCATACTGTCTTAGTAAGGGTTTCTATTCCTGCACAAACATCATGACCAAGAAGCAAGTTGGGGAGGAAAGGGTTTATTTAGCTTACAGTTCCAAATTGCTGTTTATCACCAAAGGAAGTCAGAACTGGAATTCAAGCAGGTCAGGGAGCAGGAACTGATGTAGAGGCCATGGAGGGATATTTCTTACGGGCTTGCTTCCCCTGGCTTGCTCAGCCTGCTCTCTTATAGAACCTAAGAATACCAGCCCAGAGGTGGTACCACCCACAAGGGGCCCTTGATCACTAATTGAGAAAATGCCCCACAGCTGGATCTCATGGAGGGACTTCCCCAACTGAAGCTTCTTTCTCTGTGATAACTCCAGCCTGTGTCAAGTTGACACACAAACCCAGCCAGTACACATACCATGTGTGTTCTTTTGTGATTGGGTTACCTCACTCTCATGGATTGGCAAGATTAATATAGTAAAACTGGCCATCTTGCAAAAAGCAATCTACAGATTCAGTACAATCCCCATCAAAATCCCAACTCAGTTCTTCATAGAGTTAGAAAGAGCAATTCATCTGGAATAACAAAAAAACCCAGGATAGCTAAAACTATTCTTAACAGTAAAAGAACTTCTGGGGGAATCAGTATCCTGGACCTCAAGCAGTACTACAAAGCAATAGTGTTAAAAAACTGTATGGTATTGGTACAGTGACAGACAGGTAGATCAATGGAATAGAATTGAAGATACAGAAATGAACCCACACACCTATGGTCACTTGATCTTTGACAAAGGAGCTGAAACCATCCAAGGGAAAAAAGATAGCCTTTTCAACAATTGGTTCTGGCTCAATTGGTGGTTAGCAGGCAGAAGAATACAAATTGGTCCATTCTTATCTCCTTGTACTAAGCTCAAGTCCAAGTGGATCAAGGACCTCCACATAAAACCAGACACACTGAAACTAATAGAAAAGAAACTGGGGAGACCCTCGAGGACATGGGCACATGGGGAAAATTTCCTGAACCAATAGCTTATGCTCTAATATCAAGAATTGACAAATGGGACCTCATAAAACTACTAAGTTTCTGTAAGGCAAAGGACATTGTCAATAGGACAAAATGGCAACCAACAAATTGGGAAAAGATCTTTACCAACCTATATCCGACAGAGGGCTAATATCCAAGATATACAAAGAACTCAAGAAGATAGACTCCAGAGAGCCAAATAACCCTATTAAAAATGGGGTACAGACCCAAACAAAGAATTTTCACCTGAGGAATATCAAATGGCTGAGAAACACCTAAAGAAATGTTCAACATCCTTAGTCATCAGGGAAATGCAAATCAAAACAACCCTGAGATTTCACCTCACACCAGTCAGAAGGGCTAAAATCAAAAACTGAGGAGACAGCAGGTGCTAGCAAGGATGTGGAGAAAGAGGAACACTCCTCCACTGCTGGTGGGATTGCAAGCTGAAAATCAGTCTAGTGGTTCCTCACAAAACTAAGCATGAACTACTCAAGAACCCTGTTATACCACTCCTGGACATATACCCAGAGGATTCCCCAGCATGTAATAAGGATTTTAATTTCTTAAAATGGGAACACATATGAATAGATTTTTTTGTTTTAAGAAAAAGTCTCACTTTGTAGCCCAGCTGACCTGGAGCTGGTGAGCCTCCTGTCTCAGCCCAACTGTTGCCATTGTATTATGTACAGCCACACCTGCCTTAGAGGGCTTAATTACTGCATTCTGGAGTGAAGCCCATTTGGTCTTTTAAAAAAATGCACTGGTTTTACTTAGTTTTCTTTCTCCTTTTTAAAAAGGTATTTCTTTTATGTCTGAGTGCTCTATCTGCATGCACACCTGCATGCTAGAAGACGGCATCAGATCATATTACAGATGGTTGTGAGCCACCACATGGTTGCTGGGACCCATGGGAGAACAGCCAGTGCTCTTAACCACTGAGCCATCTTTCCACCCTTTTGCTTGTTTGTTTGTTTTTTATTTGTTAGTTTTTCCATTGTATTGTACCTTTCTGTGTGTACATGCGTAGTTACCATGTACCTTTCTGTGTGTGCATGCATAGTTAGCATGTATCTTTCTGTGTGTGCATGCGTAGTTAGCATGTATCTTTCTGTGTGTGCATGCGTAGTTACCATGTATCTTTCTATGTGTGCATGCATAGTTACCATGTATCTTTCTGTGTGTGCATGCGTAGTTACCATGTATCTACCATTCTGTGTGTGCATGCGTAGTTACCATGTACCTTTCTGTGTGTGCATGCTTAGCTACCATGTACCTTTCTGTGTGTGCATGCGTAGTTACCATGTATCTATCTTTCTGTGTGTGCATGCGTAGTTACCATGTATCTACCTTTCTGTGTGTGCATGCATAGTTACCATGTATCTACCTTTCTGTGTGTGCATGCGTAGTTACCATATATCTACCTTTCTGTGTGTGCATGCGAAGTTACCATGTATCTATCTGTTTGTGCATGCATAGTTACCATGTATCTGGCCGCTCATGTACTCTCACTCTCTAGTCTGTTATTCTTGCTTAAACAGAAACACTACTAGAAGTGAAACTGAGGCAGATAGTGGCAAAAGAAAACAGGATTCAGGATTACGCTAAAATATTTCATTTTTATTCCATAAATAATTAAGCCTAGATAATACTACCTAGATATAACTTGGAACTTGTGACAATCTACCTGTCTTTGCAACTTATGTTACCAGGATTATAGACCTGGGCCGCCACATTCTACTTCAAGAATGATTGTAATAAATTTTGTATATTGATTTGAAAAAAACAATGCTTAGGTAGTTATGGCCTGTGGATAATTCTTTTTTTAAATTTTTTAACTTTTAATATTAATTTTTTTCATTTATTGAGAAGGGAAGTAAAGTGAAGTAAAAATGCTTATGATAAAAATAAAATTTACATGGAAAATATTTTGGATAAACATGTTAAAATTGACAATTTTCATGGAAAATTAAGGAGTAAAGTGGTAGATATGTAAAACATTGCTAAATTAATTAAAATATGGGATAGAAACATTTTATTATAGAATTAAAGATTTATGTGGAAAATATTTCTGATAAAATTGTAGAAAAATGTAGAAAAACATGTTAGAATTGAAGATTATCATGGAAAATTTTATATAGATAAAATAATGGTAGGCATAAAAGTATTCCTAGGTTGATTAAAAGTGGAATTATAGACATTTCCTGATAAACTTAAATATTTACATGGAAAATATTTCTGATAAAATTGTAGAAATATATAGAAAAACAAGTTAAAATTAAAGATTATCATGGAAATTATATAGATAAAATGATAGGCATAAAGATAATTCTAAGTTGATTGAAAGTGGAATTATAAACATTTTCAGATAACACTGAAACATTTTACATGGAAAATATTTCTGGTAAAATTCAAGAAATAAATAGACAAACACATTAAAATTGACTATTTCATGGAAAATTTTACATAAAGAATGGTTAATGTGAAAATTCTTTCTAAATTAACTGAAGGTAGAATTAGAAACATTTGTGATTAACTCAAAGATTTAGATTGAGACATTTCTGATAAAATAGAGGAAGTATATAGAAAGACATATTAAAATTGAAGATTATCATGAAAAATAATGCAGATAAAATGGTAGACATAAATTACTATATTAATTAATAGGGGAATTGCAAACGTTTTCTGATAAAATTGAAGATTTACGTGAGAAATATTTCGTTAGTCTGTGTCTTTTTATTGGGTAGTTGAGTCCATTGTTGTTAAGAGATACTAGGGAATAGTGATTGTTGCTTCCTATTATTTTTGATTTTATTTTTATGTTTGTGTGGGTATCTTCTTTGGTTTGTTGGAAGATTACTTTCTTGCTTTTTCTAGGGTGTAGTTTCCCTCCTTGTGTTGGCATTTTCCATCTATTATCCTTTGTAGGGCTGGATTTGTGGACAGATATTGTATAAATTTGGTTTTATCATGGAATATCTTGGTTTCCCCATCTATGATGATTGAGAGTTTTACTAGGTTTTGCCTGGGCTGGCATTTGTGTTCTCTTAGGGTCTGTATTAGGTCTGCCCAGGATCTTCTAGCTTTCATTGTCTCTGGTGAGAAATCTGGTGTAATTCTGATAGGTCTGCATTTATAAGTTACTTGCCCTTTTCCCCTTACTGCTTTTAATATTCTTTCTTTGTTTAGTGAATTAGGTGTTTTGATTATTATGTGCCAAGAGGATTTTCTGTTCTGGTCCAGTCTGTTTGGAGTTCTGAAGGCTTCTTTTATGTTCATGGGCATCTCTTTCTCTAGGTTAGGGAAGTTTTCTTCTACAATTTTGTTGAACATATTTACTGGGCCTTTAAGATGTAAGTCCTCGCTCTTGTCTATACCTATAATCCTTAGGTTTGGTCTTTTCATTGTGTCCTGGAGTTCCTGGATGTTTTGAGTTACCAGCTTTATGCATTTTGCATTTCCTTTGACTGTTGAGTCAATGTTGTCTATGGTATCTTCAGCACCCGAGATTCTTTCTTCTATCTCTTGTATTCTGTTGTTGATGCTTGCATCTATGACTCCTGGATTCTTTCCAAGGTGTTCTATCTCCAGAAATGTCTCATTTTGTGATTTCTTTATTGTTTCTACTTCCACTTTTAGATCTCGGATGGTTATGTTCAGTTCCTTCACTTGATTGTTTGTGTTTTCCTGTAGTTCTTTAAGGGATTTTTTGTGTTTCTTCTTTAAGGACTTCTGCCTGTTGACCCATGATCTCCTGTATATCTTTAAGGGATTTTTGTGTTTCCTCTTTAAGGGCTTTTACCTGTTGACCAATGGTCTGTATTTCTTTAGCGGAGTTACTTAAGTCTTGCTTGAAGCCCTTTATCAACATCATGAGATATGATTTTAAATCCAACTATTGCTTTTCCGAAGCATTGGGGTATCTGGGACTTGCTGTGGTGGGAGAACTGGGTTCTGATGTTACATGTGACCTTGGTTTCTGTTGGTAGGGTTCTTGTGCTTGCCTTTCGCCATCTGGTTATCTCTGGTGGTAGTCGGTATTGTTGTCTCTGGCTGGAGTTTGTTCCTCCTGTGGGCCTGTAAGCCTGTGTCCTTACTCCTCTGAGCTCAAAAGTAAAAGCACTAATGGGAGATCTCTCTTTCTCCTGATGGTCTATGCACAGAAGACTGTGGAGTCTTCTGGCTCACTGGTGCAAATGGCGGTGGGTGGGAAGACTTCCATTCCAGCTGCTCCACTGATCTTAGGCCAGGTGTGATCCTAGCTGGGTCCCCTCCAGAGAGAGAGGTAGAGATCTCACCTCTGTGCTCAAAAGTTAAAGCCTGCTGGGAGATCACTCCCTCCTGGCAGGCTATGCACAGAAGGCTGTGGAGTCTCCCAGCTCCCTGGTGCAAATGGCGGTGGCAAGACTTCCGTCCCAAGCCCGGCATGGTGGCGCATGCCTGTAATCCCAGCACTTGGGAGGCAGAAGCAGGCGGATTTCTGAGTTCGAGGCCAGCCTGGTCTACAGAGTGAGTTCCAGGACAGCCAGGGCTACACAGAGTAACCCTGTCTTGAAAAACCAAATAAATGAATAAGACTTCCGTCTCAGTTGCTCCACTGATCACAGAAGGCTGTGAATTTTCCTGGCTCCCTGGTGCAAATGGTGGCAGGAAGACTTCCATCCCAGCTGCTCCACTGATCTTAGGCCCTGCGTGCTCCTAGCTGGGTCCCCTCCAGAGAGACAGGATAATTCTTTAAAGTAGCCTAAGTGGATAAGTGGATATCCGTCTATACTCTAAAACATTCTTTCATTTTTTTTTTCTTTTTTAAAGTTCTACTTTTTAAAGATTCCTAGAGAGCCAGATGGGTGATGGAAAGCCTCAAAACACCAGGTTTCACATGTAACACTAATATTGGGAGGAAAAAACTGACACTAGAAATTATTTAGTTATCCTGAAAGCTGTCACTTCTTGAAAACAGAGTCAGAATTAGAAAAGAATTAACAGCATGACATTGTGTCCTCACATTTCCAATGTGGCTCATGAATCATGGAGGAAAAATTTCCTCAAAACTGGTGCCACCGAGTCTTAGTCTGAGCCCTGCCTGAGAATTTCTAAACTGCTTAGTGAAGGAAAAGCTATGTTCATGGTCCTACCTGTTCCAATGGTCCCTTTGGAAATGTGGGCAGAAGCAGATTTGCTAGAGCCCTACTTATGACAACCTGGGAAACAAAGAAGGCCACACACACACACACACACACACACACACACACGCCTGTATCCACACAGGAGACAGTGTCCCGAGGGAACCCTTGCAGTCATCTGACTGTTTCCTGCCCTCCTTGGTCCAGCTTGCTGTGGCCCCAGGTGTTCCTTCTTGCCACTGAACTGCTGAGTCCGCTGCTGCTGCCTACACTCACTGCCTGGGCTGCAGGTTGAACAGTGTCAGGCTGCTTCTCAGATGGGCTTCCTTCCACCAGCCACAGTGAACTCCCATTTTGACATGAAGCCATTTAAATGGAAATCCAGTTTTACAAAGCTCAAGTGACTGGTAATGAAGATGTGAATGATGCTTATGAGATTTTTATTTAATTTTAAATCAATTGTGTATTCTAATTCATTAATAAAGGGGAAAGGAAAGAATACAGGAATGCCTGATTTCGTTGTCATTATTCAAATGGAAGAGACTACATCTTCATAGGAACTTCTTAGGGAAATTGTCAATTTCCCATTTTCTCTGAAAATCTATTTTTATAGAACTTGGGTCCAATTTATTCTATAAAAAATTAGATTTGACTCTATTGGACATTACATAAGGAATTTTAAAAGGTCTAACAAAGTATTGCACTGAATTTCCAGAACTCAGTCATTTTTGTTATTGTGGGTAGTCTAAAAATAATGTTTATATGCAACAAATAACTTGGGTTTGATAATAATAAAGTATCCTGGGAAACTACAACAGTCCTTGTTGTAGAGCAAAGTACTAAAAATGCTGCATCCTAGAGACTTAGGCAGTGAGGGATGAGGGATGTGGATTATTGGGTCCGTGTCTTCTTTAAACTGTGCTATCCTACATGGGAGTCACAAGGTCAGGGTTGTGCAGGGGTGGTGGCTCTAGATCTCACCAGCTCTCCTAAGACTTAGGAGAGCAACGTATGTTTCTGTAGTACTCTCCAGCCTATGATCAAGCAGTAAAGAAACAAAAAGAACCCCCTCAAGTTCTCTCTCTAGCTCCTAGCTGTTCTTCTCTCTGTGGGTAGCCACATAATCATGGGGTTCCTTTAATGACTCAGTGCACACCTGGTAGGACTGTGAGGATGGATTGAATGAGAGGTTACTATCAACTTCCTGTGACTTGTAAATGCTTAGCAGATTACCAAAGACAAGGTAAATATCATTAGCTGATATGATCACTGCAACTGAAGCTCAAAGCTGCTAAGTGGAAGAACACCCTTGAATTTTTTCAGAGCTAGTAATAAGTAATTTTGGCTTTCATTTGTCCTAGTGTTTTGTTGGAAAATGGGATCTACTCTATTTAAGAAAAAAATGTGACTTTTCCCCTCTCTTATTTCCCAAGATACATATTGTGGTATGTGATGGTTTGAATATGCTCAGAGAATGGTACTATTAGGAGCAGTGGCCTTGCTGGAGTGGGTGTGTCCCTATGGGTATGGGTTTTAAGACCCTCATCCTAGCTGCCTGGAAGCCGGTCTTCTTTTTACCTTTGTAACAAGATGTAGAATCTCCTGCATGATGCCTGGCTGGATGCTGCCATGTTCCCACCTTGATGATAATAGGCCAAAGCTCTGAACCTATAAGCCAGCCCAAATTAAATGTTGTCCTTATAAGAGGTGCTTCCGTCACAGTGTCTGTTCACAGCAGTATAACCCTAACCAAGCCATGGTGGTTTGATTGACACCCCTACCCCTAGATCTGGACATTTGAAGACTAGGTCCCTAGTGGGCAATGCTGTTTGTGGGCAGTTAAAAAGTGCAACTTTACTGGGACCGGCTTTACAAGACAGGGATCATTGGCTGCTCCATCCTCTGGAGAGGGCGGCACCATCTTCTGGGAAGTCCTTTCATCCCCATCCAAAACTGTTGGATGCCATTTAGACGAACACTTAAGCACGAGTGTAGAATGAATGCTGGAAGAGGGAAAAGAAATTTTCCTCAGGGATATGGGCCTCTAAAGGCTACCAGTGTTCCAGTAGATGGTCCGACATCCAGGCACATAGACACATCACTAAATAGACTCAGTAGGTTTAAAAAAGATCACAAATTTGGAAAGGAAACTTGGTATGAAGGATAGAGGAGGAAGTGGAGGGATGAGTCTGATCAAGACATGCATGTATGAAGTTCTCAAACAGCAAAGAAGAGCAGTATATCTGTCTGGGATGGGAATGTTAGATTCCCTGCAGGGTCTCTAGCAGGGGGACTAGTGTAAGGGAATTGTCCAGCCTTGGTACACGGTGGCTTGGTCCCATTTTTACTTTCACAATTCCAAAGGGTTGTTTCTCTCCCCATTCTTTAAGATTGGAAATGAAAGTCCAAAATGCAAATTTACTTAATTTCACTATTTTGTCTTCTCTTATACTTTTGAAGTAACAAAACAACAGCTCTGAGGGCTGCAGTGTAGCTGGGATCACTTTCTATACCACAACAGGACTGAGTACCAGTAGGAGGCATCTGGTATGCTGGAGATAATGCTTAGCAGCCAGGGTGGAGACAAGCTGCAGAGAGCCATCATGCTGCTGCCCCCAAGCCCCCGGGACAAAGACACAATGATGTCAGCTTATGATTCCGAAGTGTGTGACATTTACAGCTCCAATGCCTGTGTCACCTTGCAAAGCAGTCTGGGTTGGTGTTGGACAGAAGGTTCTGGAACACATTCAAGCATTACTCATCTCCAGACTGTAGTTTTCATCCCATAAATTTCCACACTTGAATTATTACTTCATTTACCTGGATGGAAGAGGAAAAATGTCACAGGGCTTCCTGAGCAGACTTAAAAAGCTTCAAATAGCCTGATCCCTGGGCCACTGCCGCAGGCCCCTAGGCAGTCATGCTCTCTGACACATAGGCCAGAGGTGAGCTTTGAGAATCGTGGTTAGCTGCTAAGAACAGGGTGCTACTTTCCCCAGGTTTCTGTGCTTGGAGCACAGGCTGTCAGAAGATTTGAGCCACTGGATCTGACGCAAGGTATCCAAGTAAGAACTTGGATGGAGCACTTTGTAAGAATGTATATGAATCATGTTGGCTTTCCAAATCCCAGATCAGAACTGTGACACACACACACACACACACACACACACACACACAAGGGATTCTGTGCAGTAACTACACAGGAGCCCAGTACATACATACCTTCCCATCCTTCTTATCTCCATGAACTCCAGAAGCAGTCAGAGGCTAAGCACGATTTTATGAACCATCTTTGAACTGGGAAGAACATTTGCCTCGGTGTGTACACAACCCATGTCTCTGCGCAAAGGACTGTTCACATAGACCATTCGGGTTTACAGGCCAGGAAGGGAACACAGTGCAGGATAGACAGACTGCTCTGTCACGGTCCCTCACATTCTGCCTTCACTGCAAGCCCTCTGTCAAAGCCACAGTCTTATTTATCCTTCCACATATGTTCCTGAGATATTTCTGTTTAGTGGGAAAGCAATATCAGCGAGTGTCTCTGTTTTATTAAGTTTGTCAAACAACAGAATATCTGGTCTGTTGGCCAGAATTTGTTAATCTGTTACAAACGGCTCTGTCCCAACGTGCCTTGGAGAGGCTGTTTTCCAACACATTCTTGGTTCATCCTCGTAAATGGTGTGAATCCACTTGTTAACAGAGGGCTGGCTAATTATTGACGAGAAGCTTTTCTGTGTGTGTTGTGGTTCTGTGTGCTTCCCTCTACTCCTAGCTCTGCTCCTGGACTGATTTATCACACAAACTAACCGTTACATGTCAAGCCTCAAAAACATGTGTAGAAGAAAACCAAAACAAAAAACAAAAACAAGTAGAAAGATTTCATTTTTTTCCTTAGGAAAGAGCAGGGTAAAAGCGCCTTATCACTGACGACCCAGGACGTGCCTGGACTTGATGCTTTTTTCAGGTACTTTTCAATGTCAGATAAAGTTGGAAATATAGTAAGTTACACATGCATTTAATAGACCTACGGACATCACAGCTCAGTCTACCCTGCCTTAAATAGCGCATTTAACATGTAACCTTTTTATAAAACATTTGAATGATTCATGCTCACATGTTTTCTTTCTTTTTCTCCATTAATATGTGTATTCGCTTTACCTCCCTATGGTTGCTGCCCTCTTTACCCACCCCACCCCCTCAGCAGCCCCTCCTCTCCCCTTCTCCTCCCTGGGTACCAACCCACCCTGGCACTTCAAGTCACGGCAGGACAGGGCACATCCTCTCCCACTGAGGCCAGACAAGGCAGCCTAGTTAGGGGAACAGGATCCACAGGCAGTCAACAGAGTTGGGGACAGCTCCTGCTCCAGTCATCGGGTTGGGGGTGTGTGTGGGGGAGCCAAGTTCACATGGATTCTTGAATCCAAAACTACAGTTTAAAACAGACTCATTGCAGCTGCCTATATTTAATTTGACAGTTAAGTTGAGAAATCACTGTAAGCTGGGCAGTTCTAAGTCTAGGAGAATGCATTGCCATCACATGATATGAAGCAGCAGTGCTCTCAGCTCTTGGAGGCCCTTGGGTGCTGTGCATGCCGAGAGCATTGGTGAGTGTATGTGGCGGTCGGAGAACTGGCAGACAGTCTGACTCAGAATCAAGACGATGTACTCTTGAGCCCCAGAGAAAAGATTAAGGGGAGAAGGAAACGGAAAAGACACTTTGCCGTCCAGCCCCTCCCACTGAACGTAAGCTCTGATCTCTGCGGGTTTGCCATCAGAACAAGCAGCAGATAGGGTGCAAAGTTCTAAGGCGGCAGTAAGGACAAACCCCTTCAGGGCTTCAGTGACAGAAGGTGCTGACCTCCCTGAAGAGTCCTGTGGTAAACAGAAGTACCCACAAGGCCTATGCCTCAGGTGGCAGTAGCCATAACTTATAGGTATGGTATGTGTGGTAGTTGTGGGTACCAGCAGAGTTACTCAGAGGTCAGAGAGCCTATGGTGCAGGTTGTAGGAGGCTGGGATCTCAGCAGACCCAGAAGCAAGAACGTGGGTATCTGAGCTGTCACAAAAAAGTAATTCCTATCTAAATTGACTTTTGGAGAGACATAGAGCAAGTTAGGCTTAATCAAATAAAAATTTGTTTCCCAAGGCATATTATTCTTTTTAAATGTTCACAGAATTCCCTGTATCTAATATACTATGTATCAGCATCTTTTCTGATGTTCAAACCAACCTTTTGATTCTTTCTGTGAGAGTTTGTTAGTTCCAAAATGTCAAGGTCTTTGGATGAACATCTAGTAGGAGACTATAGATCAAGGCTGTCTGTCTGTCTCCTCCCCTGTCCTGCCCTTTCTTTCACTGGAAGCAAGTCTCTGGCCAAAGTGAGCAGCAGAAACATTTTCAGCCTAATAAATGATGAAAATGTTCCCTGGACTAATTCAGACAAGGTTAGGGAAGCATCCACTCTCTGCTCTCAACTCTAAAGGAAAGGTTCATAGTATGGGTTACGATGAGTGTTCACGGCAGCCAGCATACCAAATTCATCAGAGACTACTCTTGTGAGGGCACAGAGTTCAACAAATACCAAATCCCCAGAAACACAGGAAGAACCCCAAATCTCTCAAGCTAGACACAAATCATACGTATCATCCATTTCACTTATAAAAATTATTTCTAACATCATTATGCTAATTAAGACCTCATTGTGAGCTTTAGAAAAGCATGTTTGGTGCTTTTGCTCCTGGAGTGTTGTGGGGTACCCTTTCCCTTGTAGATAGTCATCCCCAAGGTTTTGCTTTTATTGGAGTCTTTCAAACCCAGAAACCTACTCCTTCAGTATCTTTTACATAGCCACCCATGCCCAGTCCCACAACTGAGTCTGGATGACCCTCCATATCTGAAAAATAGTTTATCATATGTTGTATTTGTTCTGTATTGAGCTTTAAAATTACTTTTTATTTACTTATGTTTTTTATGCTTCTTATGTTTTTTTTTTCTTTCTTGAGACATGTTCTTTCTGTGTAGCCCTGACTGTCCTGGAACTCTCTATATAGTAAAGGCTGACCCTGAACTCAGGAATCCACCTGTCTTTGCCTCCAGATTAAAGGCATGCACCACTTCACCCAGCAACTTGTGTATTTTCTTAACATATATCACTTGCACATATTAGTAGAATTCAGTGTGGTCTGCACTTGATAAATTTCTTCACTGTGTAAAGGAATCTCAAGGGCGCTAATACACAAAAGAATTGTAAGGCACCTCTAGGGTCACTTAGAAGGAAGACTGAGAGGGTCCCAGTGGTCATGCATTCGTCAACATTGTACAGCTTCCTGTTCTCATGAACCATTTCCTGCCAATGCCAGTTCAGAGGTCTAGGACTTAAGGTCTTAGCAACTTAAATGGCCATAGGCACTGCCAGGGCATTATCTGATTTCCTTACCATACACTTCCCTTAAAAGCTCACTCATTCCTTTGAGCTCAGCATTTCGTATAAGATGCTTCAACCATTTGCCAAGCATTCCAAACCCAAAGCCTTTGAGATTTTCAGTTTCTAGCCATGTGTTCTTTCCATTTCCCCTCTTAAGCTCATGACTACAACTTGAAACCCACTATAGCAAGAGACTTAACAAGGAAGGGCATTTATTTACCTCCTGTCCAACACCGCAGTAGCTAACTCTCTCCTTCCCTCCCCCCTCCCTTCTTCCTCTCCCTCTCCTTTTTCTTCTCTTTACAACACATTTTCTTCTCAGTTGGGATAAAAAAGAATAACAAAACAAAACAAAACAAAAATGTCCCAAACCAAAAAGCAAAATGCTTGAAAATGACCCTAGGTGTGACCAGCGAATCTCTTCTAAGCCCAGTGTTACTTACAAATGCTTCATTCCTGCCAGGAGGAGCAGTCTCAGACCATCCAGATGGTGGGCTCTGATCTTCACATCTATATTTTTTTCCCCATTCTATTACCTCTTGTCAACTAGCTGTCTCTTGCCTGAATCCATCTTTCTCTTTTTTTTAGGTATTGTCAAAAAAAAGCACCAAAGAACAGTGGCTATCCATCAGGATTCCATTTCCTCTAGAGCTAAGACTTGGTCAGGTTATGATCTGACTCCCAGATTACTGAAAAGAATGGTCGCATGAAGCAACTTGCCAAGCTATTGGAAAGACACTATCCTTATGGCCTTCATATCTGAGCTGTAAACTTGGCTTTTACTATGATGCCCCTACTGGATTTTTTAGGCACTTCTATATCCTGATTCTGTTCAATATGGGAATGTTCTAAGTCTTATTTAGGGTTTTACAGCAATGAAAAGACACCTTGACCAAGGTGACTCTTATAAGGACATTTAATTGGGGCAGGCTTACATGTTCAGAGTTTCAGTCCATTATCATCAAGGTGGGAGTATGGCAGCATCCAGGCAGACATGGTGCAGGAGGAACTGAGAGTTCTACATCTTGTTCCAAAGGCGAACAGGAGAGAACTAGCAGGCAATAAGACCACACCTCCCAATGGTTCCACTTTCTATTTCTTTCTTTCTTTCTTTCTTTTCTTTCTTTCTTTCTTTCTTTCTTTCTTTCTTTCTTTCTTTCTTTCTTTCTTTTTTTTGACTTTATTATTTCTTTTTTTAATTGAATATCATCTTCATTTACATTGCCAGTGGTAAAACCTTTCCCGATATCCCCCCTCCCCTAAGACCCCCAACCCCTGCCCTTCCTCCTTCCCCCTGCCTCCATATATATGCTCTCCACCCAACACACTTCCTCCCCCCCCCCTTTTCCTTTGTTCAGGCCTCTGTTAAGCCTTTACCTGAGCAAGGACCATTCCTCCTACTGATGCCCAACAAGGCCTTCCTCTGCCACATTTTTGGCTGGAACCCCTTGGTTGATGGTTCAAGGGCCACACTTCCTAATAATTCCACTTTCTAATAGTACCACTTCCGATGGGCCAAGCATATTCAAACCACTACACTCTACATAGAGCTATTACCTGAAAACGATTCAAAGTCAGAGTAACTCAAGTCACAAAGACATTTAGTCTCATTTGTGTAACTGCCAGGAGGAATGTGACCCAAGCCTGTGAGTGTGTTTCTGAACCACTGTGAGTCACAAGTCTCTTCTCAGATCAGTCCGTCTACATCCAGGATGCCACAGGAGGGTCAGGAAGTGGGAAGAAGAATCTGATCCTCTTCCCTTTAGTGAGTAAATCCAGAACTTGTATCCAGGATTTCAGGCACGTCAATGTGCCTAACTCAGTTTCAATGGTCATACTACTATGGTGTGATGGGATCAGCTCTCAAGCCACAGACACATTACCGAGGGAAGGAAAGGGAGAACACAGTTCACACACCCAGCTGCTTTACGGCGGAGAGGATGTATAACCATGGCCATGGCAGAGGACTTGAGTTCAGGTCCCAGCACCCGAGTTGGGAAGCTCAACCTGCACGTAACTCCCGACTCTAGAGAATCTGATGCTTCTGGTCTCTACAAGCTCTCTTCTCTCCTTTCCTCTCTCTCTCTCTCTCTCTCTCTCTCTCTCTCTCTCTCTCTCTCTCTCCATCTCCCCCCACCCCCGTGTGTGTACTAAAATACAAACAAATCTAAAAACACAAAAATAAGCTCAGTCAATCCTCTGGAACAAGGACAACAACCTGTCTTTCAGAGTTTTTAGATTCAATTATCCAGTTTTGACTACAACAGAAAATATCATGATATACAAAGAAACAGGAAATTATTACCCATTTAAGGGAAAAATAATAATAATATTGTAACACATTATAATACAATATATTTGGGTTACTTACGTAGTAAATATGGCAAAATTACAGAATCCTCAGGGTTGAACTGAGTACATCGAGATCACTGAGCTGAGTCAGGCTCTGGAAGACAGATATCACATGCTTTCTCTCAGCTGTAGAGTCTAGACTTTAAAATCAGAGAAAGACTTGAATATGGAGAGGAGGGGAGCATTTGAGGAAAGAAAGGGAACGAATAATGGAAGGAAAGAATAGCGGGAGGTAAATAAGATCAAAGTAAATGACACCCACATATGAGCATGTGACAAGGAAGCCGTTATTCTATACAGTGAACTCACATCAATAAAATAATAGCAACTGGGGGCTGGAGAGATGGCTCAGAGGTTAAGAGCACTGACTGCTCTTCTGCAGGTCCTGAGTACAATTCCCAGCAATCAAGGTGGCTCAAAACCATCTGTAATGGGATCTGATGCCCTCTTCTGGTATGTCTGAAGACACTGACAGTTTACTCATATGCATAAAATAAACAAACAAACAAATCTTTCAAAAAATAGCAACTGATTTGAAACTAGTCTACGAATGAGAGGAAGACAGGACACGCACGGAAAAGAATATAGAAAATAATTTGTGGGCAAAATGAAAACACAGAGAAAGAGAGAGAACTTAACGGAGAAAAATTCTAGTTATTGTGAAAGGCATAATAACAGAAATTCAGCTGCAGGAATTCAGAAGCAGAACAAAACAAACACTGAGTTTGAAGATAGGACAATTAGTGACGCTGTCTGAGGAAAACAGCAGGGAACCAGACTGAAGACGGACGGCTGAAGAATGGGAACAGTTCTGACTAAAGCCTGGTCTGGGAAGAGGAGGCAGCTAACTGCAGATTAGCGGGGAAGAAGCCCCAAGTTTCCCAGTGTTCTGGGTCCTGTGAATTGTACTCTAGTGCTAATCCTTAAAACAAAACAAAGGGAGATGAGAGGGCAGTGTACCAAGCCACACCCTCCCGAAAAGATGCAGAACTGTGGCCACCAATGAGCCTCATGCATCCCCTCGGGAGGCTCAGGACAGAAATCAAATGGTCCAAAATAACAAAGGAAAGTGAACTGATTGGTAATAATTTAACACAGAAACCTGGACAGGGAGGAAAGACTCTTGATTACTCTTCGCAATTATATAAACGAACCCATCCCTGCATCAGTTTGAACCTCGCTCTGAAAAACCCGGAAGAAACTGAGCTGATGAAGGGATCAGACTCCAAGAATTTCCTGATATGCGTCGGTTTAAAATAATGTTTTGTTCAGAGTTTTAGTCAGTTTAGGTGGCTGTGAAGAAATGTTGCAGACTGGGCGGCCTGGATATTTCATCATTCACCGCTCCTGAGCGCCGTTTAAAAACCAAGATGGAGGAGCCGGCAACCCTAGCGCCCTGTGAGGGCCACATCTGCCACACGGATGGTATGGAGCCGGAGAAGGAGGCTCTTGAGGTCTCTCTGTGTAGACCCAGTTTTCCTAGAACTCACTATGTAGGCCAGGCTAGCTTAGAACTCATAGAGATATCCCTGCCACCCTGTCTCTCAAATGCTAGGATTAAAGGCTAGCCACACTACATCCAGGAGTGTTTTTCTTTTAATTGGTAAGACTTTTTTAAAATTGAAAATACTTTTCTTTTTCATACAATATATTCTGATCACGGCTCCCCTCTCCCAACGTCTTCCAGATCCTCCCCACCTGCCCACAGTTCAGAGATCACTAGCATCTAGATCTGTGCCCAGCACCAGTTGTCACTGAACCAAGATCTATGCACCAGAGTCTCTTTTTTAGGGAGCTCGGAACTCAGAGCTGGCGTGGGACCCAGGGCCACTTCTATAACCACTGTAATGCTCACGACTTTCTTTGGTGGGGTCATTCATTTTTCCCTCCTCATCCCTTTGGCTTAGTGATCTTCTGAGTCACGTATTCCCTCTTATTTGCTAGTGCCTGGTTTTGTGGGTACTTAGCAAGAGTTCAGACATTACAGGCAGACACAAAGGTAAACTTCACCTTCTTTCTTCTAACATGCCCTTTTCCACAGACCAAAAACAAACAAACAAGCAAGCAAACAAACAAACAAACAACTGACTAAGAGCTCTGTGTAGGTACCTGTTGAAGAGAATGTCCTGTGCAGGTAATATTTAGTAAGGTCCGTCTATCATAATGTTTCACCTAAAGAGGTGATTGGTTAAAAGCAAGTATGTGAGACTCAATATCATGATGAAAAACTTACTTGTATGTTTTTATTTTAGCATTACAATTAATAGCAATTCTAAGGCTCATTTCATTAGCAATCACTTTGCGTTGCCATTGTAAAGTTTTCTTTTTAAAAATATTCTTTACATTTACTTATTTTTGTGCAGGTGTGTGTGTGTGTGTGTGTGTGTGTAGATTTAGAGTGTAGATTTAGAGACAGGACCCAGAAAGTAGCTAAATCTCATAACTATCCTAGTACTCAGAATGAAGCCAGGAACAGAGGCTGGGCCTGTGACTTCTTGTCTTGCATTGTTAGTCACAGTAACAGCCAGCCAGCACTGCAGGGATGTGACACACACACACACACACACACACACACACACATGAGAGGGAGAGGGAGAGGGAGAGGGAGAGGGAGAGAGGAAAGGGGGACAGGGGACAGGGGGACGGGGCAGAGAGAGAGGGAGAGCCCTCCAAACATCACATTCACGTTTTTTCTGCTTTGTTTTCCAGTCTTACTCCCCTAGTCTCGCCACCCCCACGTGACCACCACAGCTGCTTCAGTTCCCCAATCTTTGAATGTATTTGCATAGAGACCACACCAAGAAAGGCATTCCATGACCATTTACATGGTAAATAATGAACTTGCCTGGGTGCAGAAACATTCAGAACTTGCTTAGTAGTCAGGAGGAGGGAGGAACAAATGTTTCTAGATGTGGCCTTCGTACACCACCAGTCCTCAGAGCAGCAAAAAGGAAAGAACTGCACGCTTGGTGTTGGGGGGACAGCTGGATGGGAGAGCCACTAGCTGACAGCAGACATGTCTCACGTCCAGAAGGAATAGCGTTTGTTAACGCAAACAACGGCCACCATAGCTGCCTCTTTTAGGCATTTTGTTTTGTTTTGGTTTTGTATTTACAGGAAAAGGATACTGGCTATTCCAGAGCAACACTCACTGTATTTACAATTCAATCACTGTTCGGCTTGGGATGGTAGCAAGAGAAATTGATTTATAACCATGTAGCTGGGCTCTATCACTTATTTTTATTAATTGTAAAGGAAGAAGAAATCTCAACACCCTTCTTATGTTATAATCTTCTGCATGACATTGTTACTTCTTAAATGGATTTAAGGAAAACCAACAGCAAAGTGTAGTTGCAAATAGAAATCCTAAGAAGGCTGCTAAGAATTCTACCTCCTATCACTTCCGAACATGGTCAGATATAAATAGCTGCACAGGCATTTAAGAACTATTTACCATGGGGAGAAAAAAAGTAATTAATTGGTGTTATACACAAAGGACCGCTCCCTCTCTTTTATTTATTTATTTATTTATTTATTTATTTATTTATTTATTTATTGGTAACCAGCACAGCTTTAATTACAAGCAGTTGTCTCAGAATCAGCTTCTGGTATGTTCTTCACAGCAATTATACATCAATACACTAATCTATCACTTTCATTATTTTGGTCATTTGGGTGTGTAAATTTGTATTTAGTTCAGACTACAAACTAGGTAATTCCTACTCTTACTTTCTAGCACAGTGTGCCTCTTAAAGGCACAAGTAAGACTCATCCACTTGATTGGACTTACAAAAATAGTAGCAATGTATATTTTTATCTAGATTGCTGGGGTATTTCTTCTTTTTCTGATTACTAGATAAATACAATAGCATCAGATGTATACAAGCCTGAATTTGTTCCAAGTGAGAAATTTTACTTCATGTCTATGAACTGCTTTGACCATCTCTTTCCAATGACTAGACATTCCCAGAATTTTGCTGTAGGAGACTCTTAGTGGGTTAATAGTGCTCCATCTTGTGTCTCTCTCAGAATAATACTTTCCTCCCCAGTTGTGAACTCCAGCTGTCTCGTGGATGAGTGGGTTTAGACACACTCTTTACTCTCTTTTCGACTTTCGTAGAGCTGCTTGAGTTCTGAAAATCAAATCCAAAACCTCTCTAAGGATGCTCGGTGGCAATGTATTAGCTCCGCTCCATCAGTGTGGATGGCGTGGCCATTTTGTCTTCTAACCTCTTATGCCGGCATGGAGATTCTTTATTTCCTGACTAGAAGAAGTTTCTTTGATTGTAAAACAAATGGTGATACCTCCTGCTTTTCTTTCTTTCTTTCTTTCTTTCTTTCTTTCTTTCTTTCTTTCTTTCTTTCTTGCTTGCTTGCTTAAAATTCTTTTTAAAAAATTCTTCTCTCATATATTATATCCCAACCACAGTTTCCCCTCCCCTACCTGCCCCAGTCTCTCTTCCCCCCCAGCTCCCCTCTCCCTTAGATCTAGTCTCCTCAGAAAGGATCCTGCTTCTTTCCTAACTTGTCATTTAATATGATGGCTTGATTGCCTGACAAGGGAATGTCACATAAAAAATTGAACTAAATTTCTATCCAACTATGAACAAATAAAATGGCCAACTGATAACATATATGTGATTGAACAACGTTCAGAACACACACACAGAGACACACACATACTTTTAAACTAAACTGGAATTTATATTATTTAATGACAAGCTATGCAGCTCCCCATTTCCAACCCTACTTAAAATTGTGACATTGAAAAAATTTACATTTAAAACCACTCTTTGGGAGTGCATGAGGTCAGTGTGCGTGCAAGTATGAAACATAAGGAATGCTAACAACAACAACAACAACAAAAACCTACTAGTCTCTTTCAGTGTGTTAGTTTTTTTAATTAAACGTGCACATCCAAAGTTGAACTGGCCTGGCATTAGACTGTATTTGGCACTTTCACCCATCTTTCCTTTCCATATAAAAGTTTTACTGATCACATAATAATTTTGCCTAAAAGCCTGCCAGGAAATTGACATTTATTAAGGCTCCCCTATGATAACAGCTATTCAGTGAGAACAAGACTCATGATTAAACAGGAGGAAGAGACAAGCAGGAGGAGGAGACAGATATTCTCTTGTCCTTCTGAAGTCTTAACCATCTACATAGCAATACACGTGCATGTGCACATGAACACTCATGCGTGTGCACAAAGCCCTCACTCCCCATAAGAATGTAAATACAATAAGCACAGGGGAACTAGGCATTTGAAACCCAAGGGACTACCCTGTTTCCAAAACACAAATCTGAAAGTGGAAGGGCCAGATTTACTCTGGGGTTAACTAAGAGGATTTGCAAAACGAGTACTGTGCTTAGGTAAAGTAGTCCCAAGTGTGATGAAATGATTGCCATCTCACAAGGTATTTTGTTTTGAGGTGGTGCCTCATGTACCCCAGTCTGTCCTTGAACTCCCTGAGTAGCTAGTAATGACCTTGAGCTTGAGATCCACCTGAATTTGTCTTCTTGAGTGCCAAGGGTCACACTATGAAACTTATAAGGTTATATGGTGCTGGGGATTGAATCCAGGGCTTTGTTCATACTTAGGCAAGCATCCTATCAAGCGAGCTTTAGTTTTGGTACTCACCAGAATTAACCAGTGCTTGACAGCCTTTTATCACACTTACCATTTAAATGAAAAACTTTAGAAAGTTGTCTTGGGAAGCAATATTGAGACTCAATGGTGACTCAAAGGCAAAAAGACTCCACTCATCATGAGCAAGTCATAGATGTGAGATAGACTGTTTAGCCTTTGCCAGAAATGCTGAGGGCCCCAAACCACACTTCTTTACCTTCTAAATTTCCATTCTTCTATTAATAGATGCTAGGGTGTTGTCCACTAGAGAGGATCCTGCTTTCAAATGTGAAATCATGCAAATCTTGAAGAAAAATGACGCCATGTGTGTAAGGGAGATGTGCTACCTCTGTTTCCAATTAGTAACACGAACAAGAAAAGCTGAGTGGACCACGCTCCTGGCTGACATGCTCATGCGAGTAGTGTTTTGCTGTGTGCTTGGCACACACTGTAAGTAGGTTTTAAGTTAAAGAAGCTAATTTGCTGCTTTACAGTAAAATACATCCTACAAACACACAAAGCTTCAGCAATATCTCAGTGAGTATAAGGAGTCAATAGGTTAAGGCTGTGCCTTTCGGTCAGATGTGTGGGCACAGAAACTTTGGCTGTTAGGTAGGCCACACAATTAGCCCTTCATAATCGAAGACCATGCCTCTATGTTTGGCTGGCTTCTGTCTATTTAAAGAAGTTATTTTCCAGGGGCTACACAAGCTATAGACAATAGGGGGTACCTATAATAAAAATACATATATACATGCATACATGCATACTTACATGTACACATACATACACAAATATTAAAGTTTTGGAAGATAAAAGATAAATGAGTATTGTTAGAGTTTTTCAAATTTCACAAAAAGTGACAACTAAAAGTTTCAGCAAGAAAACCTATTTTTCTCATGGTTGTGAAAAATCTGGCACAGAAAGGGATGTCTATAAAGTCAGAAAATGTTGGTGAAATGTATCCGGGGTTACAAGGTTGATCTGAGAAAAGGGTTGTGAAACAAACACTTGTCAGTCAGGGAAGGACCAGGCAGAAGTAACTGTTAGACCAAAGGTTGATACAGTAATGCACTCTGAAGGCTCAATTCCAGGTCTCTTTGCGGGCTGGAGGGTGGTACCCTAGTGGGACTGGAGGGCAGCCTGGGATGAGCTGGAACAGCCCAGGTAGAAACTGTGAAGTTGTACAACACATCTTGTCTCTTAGAATGAGGTTCTTCTTCCCTCATTTCACAGTGCACAGGGTGTCTTTGAGCAATGCCAAAACCAGGCTTTGAGTCCTTGAGTCTATTTGCAGCACCATGATAATGCAAGCTCTCCATGCACACCATGCAAGTTCTCCATGAATCACCATACAAGTTCCCCACAAACTACCATGCACACACTCCAGGTACCACCATGCAAGCTCTCCATGCATCACCATGAACTCTCCCCATGAGCCACCATGCAAGTTCACCATGCATTATCATGCAAGCTCCCCGAGCACCACCATGCAGGCATCCCATGCAGGCTTCTCTGATTGTTACAGTCACCTGTAAGATCACCACCCAACAATACACCATGTTTGACTGAGTGATTTGAAGATCACAACTCAGAGGATGTTTATTCTCCTCTCTCTCTCTCTCTCTCTCTCTCTCATAAACCCATTTTCTAGACAGTCAATTATCTCCCCAGTGAGGACAAAGCAAGCTCACTTCTCTAGTATACCCCCACCAAAAAAAAACCTTCTTTCAGCTGGGCACTTTGTGCACAGTACAGAACAAGTCACCTAAAGGAGGGCATCATGGGGGCAGTGCATGGGCAAGGCCAGATTGGAGAAATCCTTATTCTCCAACTCCTGCTGGTAGGCAACACCTGTGAGCAACACTCACTCACTGGTCAGGCTTCTGTGCAGCCAGGTGTCATGTGCTGGCCTTCACGCTATTGCCCCATTGGCTGAAACTGAAATGTGCCCTGAAACTCCTGGGGGCAGGGGGGTTGAACAGAGCAAAGTCAAATTTTCCAAAAGTTCCATTTTTCTAAATAATTGCAACCTTTCTTTTGAAACAGAACTACTACCTTCATGGATCTTCTTGGTCCTCCTCAGCTGTTTACTGGAGACACGTGCATCATTATCATTATCGTTATTATTACTATTAATTTTAATCTGCACTCTCTATCTTCCTAAGAGCATCTGGTCAATCTTTCAGTTCTTGTCTGGTGATAATGAAATCATTAAAAACCCACACCCGAATGCCTTTTGCTCATTTCTGCACGGTTTGGAGCGCATGTGAATAGCTGAACACCAGCTCACTCTTTGGGTCCTCTCTCTTTCCTCTCTCCTGTTGAAAAAGCCCAGATAGAATTCAGTCCCTGATGAAGGAAGACACTGGGAAAGTCCCCGAATAGGGGCCCACCACCTAAACAGCAAGCCACAATCTGCCTGGCACGGTGGTTGTTGTTGTTGTTGTTGTTGTTGCTTCAACAATCTGAAGGCTAGTGCTTTTCTTTAGACTCCAAGCTAAATTTCCAGTAAGCATAGCCCCAGTTTGAGCACCTATTTCACAGATAATTCATGGATGAGCATGGAGAGTGAACCCTGCTGTGGGATCAGGCTGCTGAAATGTCTTAGAGCCCTCGGTGCAGATCAGCAGATCAAAGACCACCTTTCCCTTCCTCTGGAAGCCACACATTACCAGCCTTTTCCAGCCACAACACAAGACTCAGCTAAAAAAAAAAAAAAAGGAAGAGAAGCAGTGGCAGCTCTTCCTTGGAGCAGCTCTTGGAGGAAGGGGAAAGATTTATCCAGAAGGGGTTTCCTCCGAAGCAGGAAAGCCCAGGCGTTAACCTATTATTCAAAAAAGTTTTTTTGAGGCTTTTGTAAGGAAACAGTTTAAACCCAGCTGCACTTCTTGATCAGCAGTTTGATTTTGCTTTGTTAGAACGGATTTGTAATCTGCTTTTAAAATGCTCTTCTGTTCCCTCCTTGGTAGCAAGTTCCTGCCTGAGGCTGCCTCTTAAAAAAAACCAACAACAACACAACAACAACAACAACAACGAGACTTGTCTCTTGAGATTTCAAGTCTATGTGAACAACCAAAATAATTTTAACCCAGGCCAGTCTCTGTGTCTTTCATGTCTATGCATAGAGGAAACTGTTAAGGTTTATACAAAAAATTTTAGCAGATTCTGTCAAACTTGAAATCTGTGGGAAAATAATCATTTGTCTCAAAGAGGAAAAAAAGTGTGTGTGTGTGTGTCTGTGTGTGTGTGTGTGTGTGTATGTATGTGCAAAAAGGAGCAAATTCTGTTTACAAAGTCAGAGGGTTGCTGAGAGCTTAGCTTCTCGGGTGCCTTCCTCCCCAGGCAGAGTCTGGCTTCCGAGGCCACGCCTCCCTGGAACTGCTGCACCTACAAACTAAATTTTCCCAGGTATCTTGTAACAGACTTTAAGGACATTCTTTTTATTTATGGTCATTAAGGGTCAGAGCTATGCCTTTCCCAGCATTGGGAATGTTTAATCTTATATCTTCCTAAAGTTTCACTACCATAAGAACTAAGAATGCAAACTGGTCTCTTAACTAAACTAACAGTTCCTGCTGGTGCTCCCTGAGCTTCAACCAGAGCCACTCAAGAGATAGCAGCCCTTTGATTTTCTTAATGAAACACACACACACACACACACGTTGGTTTTTCCTAGCATAAGTGTATGCTTACACATATATGATCTTTATGAGTTTATTTAGCAAGAAACCAAATATGTGAGGGAAGCCCTACTTTGTGAGCAGTGCTTTAATTGCTGGTCATGCGTGTTCCACAGATCGTTACTGGATGTTTACAAGGTCTTGAGAGGGATGGTTTTCCACCCCAGAAGAGGGCAACACATCTTCATTGTTTATAAAAATGACAGCTCCTAATGGACCATATTAGCTTTAACACAAACTATTAAATCCCCTTCAGTAAGGCTCCCTGTGTTCTGCCCCAGAGTCTGCTGAGCTAAGGGAAGGAGGTGCAAAGTCCTAAGGAAAACCCAGCACACACTGAGGCGATTAGAGATCACGCTTATTAGATAAGACTCGGGAGGATGTTTTTCTTGGGCAGCTCACAAACATTTTGAAAGAGTCGTGTTCCAGGTTTGAGGTCCGATGTTTCTTCCTCTCAAACTATGAGCAGCTGTAGCACATGACCTACTTCTGTAGGGCCCTGTAATGATTTCCTTCCTCTGGAGGCATCAGGAGCCCTCCTCCTGCCCTGTGAAAAAAAGGGACAAATATTTTAATCCAAGCAAAATGCTGAAGCAGGTTTTGTTGGTTTCAGGGAAGAAACTCAATACAGCTCCAGCGTGGAGTGTAGGCCCCAAATTGGAACCATCTGGATTGCAGAAAGGCTGGGAGACCTTAGGGGAAGGCAGAGGCAGCTCTGCCTAGGGCTGCAGCTCATACACCTGCAGAATCGGCAAGCCTCTTGGCAAGTAGCTGGACTCACCCAGGACCTTGGTGGGGAAGCCCGGAATCGTCTACAGCTGGGAGCATCACGCCAGGAAGGCTAGCTACAGCTAAGCCAGTGATGGAGCTTCTCCGGGAAGGAAACCTGTTAGACTTCTGGGCACAGCTGATGTGGTCAGACAGAGACACTTTCCAACGTCCTCAGGAAAGCAGAGATTGCTATACATGTTGTTTTCTGATTATCCTTAAAGGTAAGGGGAGGAAAATGCTAAAAAAAAAAAAAATCAATGCACACATGATTGATATCTTCCATGACATTAAAATTACTTTTTTGTGTGAAGAGGGTTATCATCTCTGTCTGATAATTTTGTTCCCAGCTAAGTGAACCTGTTTGTTTTGCTTCCCAAGGACACCATGGTAAGACAAGAGGCCCTCTCCTGGAAGGACATCTCTAACAACATATTCCTAAACAAATATTCTCATTATCTAACAACCAACAGTGTGACATTTTCCTCAAAGAAACATACAGATACTCAGTTACCAGAGCTATGCAATGCAAAAAGCTACAAACAAGCAAACTAAACAACTCACTGCTCTGATGTGCATTAAGGCTGTAAATACTCTTTTTGTTTTTGAATTGGAAATCTCAGTCAGGTGAGCAGCAAGAGCGGGAGCCACTTCTAAGTGAGAGAAACCAGAACCTTTGCTGAATCAAGGTTCAGTGATCTAATTTTTCTTTTAATCTGTAAAGCCAGTTCTGAAGACATTTTTTAAAGGAAATGAGACAGAGAACATATTGAACCTGTGCATGTGTCTCTCTCCTTTTAACACGTGAATCTTACAAGTATGGGTTGAGGAGAAGGATACTGTTTTCAAGAAGGATCTTAAACTAGTTACTGTGGTGAGGAGCATAATGAATCCAGTGTGACCAGCACAGAACCTTAAGTATCAGCAACAAACTCGACCCCCCCACCAGGATAGGAGCCCACAGCCATGGCCCCAGGCGGCAGCTGATACGTAAAGTGTTGTTGTGGAAAGGGTAAGCGGTTGAAAGTCTCAGTTTAAAGGTTCAGAGGTATACATTTTCTTGATTTCTTGCGACTTATTTTTTCAGTATTGTGGAGACTGAGTCCAAGGCCCATCTCATGTGGGACAAGTGCTCTACTGTGGATAGCTAACCTTAGCTCTTAACTAATCTTTCAAAAGAAGCCTCTAGACCTCATGGTTTTGTTCATAGTAACCACATTTATTGGATTATTATTATAATTAAATGTATTAGCTGTTGGAAATTATATAGTCAGGATATAGATAATATATATGAGGTGCAAAATTACATGTTTTTAGAGGAAAGAATTGTCAGCAAGGATACTTTATTTTCTTTTAATTCCAGGAGGGAAAATAAGCTCTGCAAAGGAATATTTGGGCAGCAAGGCTCACAGAACATCTTGCATGTGTTAGAGCTTTCTAAGGTATGTATACTGTCGCTTGTCAAGGCCTGTGCTGAGGGGTGGTCTGGAGGAGCTGCTTCCTTCAGAGGGGTCTGTTCAGACACACTTCATCAGCAGTCAGCTGAGAGGGTCGAGAATGGTGTGTGTCGCTTGCTCCATCCCTCTCCCCCATGTTCCAAATTTATAAACATGAATCTAAAATTTTAACCAAATCTTTGTCCTCTTTCCTCTTGAGGCTGCTTCACACCCCGGGCCCATGTACCCTTGCACTCAAATAGCCCTCCTTCCCTCCCTCCCTCTCTACCCAACAGTCTTCACCACCATGCATCCACAGGGTGAGACCCGAGGGACCTCAGCTTGCCTGGTGAAGCACACCCTGGAGCCAGAGGCCAGGTAAAAATCAAGCAGCAAAGAGATGTGGGCAGATGGCAGTGAGCGCTTGTTCTCGCCATCAGAGGTTGCTATTTTTTTTATTAGATATATTCTTAAACAATTTCTTTTAAAAAATATTTATTTATTTATTTATTTAATGCATGTGAGTACATTTTTGCTGTCTTCAGATACACAAGAGGTTCTCTGATCTCAGAAGGCATCAGATCTTATTACAGATGGTTGTGAGCCACCATGTGGTTGCTGGGAATTGAACTCAGGACCTCTGGAAGAGTAGTCAGTGCTCTTAACCACTGAGCCATCTCTCCAGCCCTCTATTAGATATATATTTTATTTACATTTCAAACGTTCCCTTTCCTGGTCCGCTCCCCTCAAATCCCATAAGCCATCTCCTCTCCCCCTGTTCCCCAATCAACCCTCTCCCACTTCCCTGTCCTGGTATTCAACTACACTGTGGCGTCGAGCCTTTCCAGGACCAAGGGCCTCTCCTCCCTTTGATGTCTAACAAGGCTATCCTCTGCTGCCTATGTGTCTGGAGTCATGAGTAACTCCATGTGTACTCTTTGGTTGATGGTTTTGTCCCTGGGAGCTCTGGGAATACTGGGTGACTCATCTTCTTGTTCCTCCTATGGCGCTGCAAACCCGTTCAGCTCCTTGGGTCCTTTCTCTAGCTCCCCCACTGGGGACCCTTGCTCAGTTCAGTGGCTGGCTGAGAGTGTCCCCCACTGCATTTGTCATGCACTAGCAGAGCCTCCCAGGTGACAGCTATATCCAGCTCCAGTCAGCAAGCACTTGTGGGCATTGATAATAGTCTCTGAGTTTTGTAACTGTATATGGGATGGATCCATGGGTGGGGTAGTTTCTGGATGGTCTTTCCCTCAGACTCTGCTCCACCCTTTGTCTCTGTTTCTCCTTCTGTGGGTATTTTGTTCCCCCTTCTACAAAGGACCAGAATCCATACTTTGTTCTTCCTCCTTCTTGGGCATCATTTGATATGTGAATTGTGTCTTGGGTACTCCAAGCTTCGGGGCTAATATCCACTTATCAGTGAGTGCATACCATGTGTGTTCTTTTGTGATTGGGTTACCTTACTCAGGATGATATTTTCCAGTTCTACCCATTTGCCTAAGAATTTCATGAATTCATTGTTTTTAATAGCTGAGTAGAATTCCATTGTGTTAAATATACTACATTTTCTGTATCCATTCCTCTGTTGAGGGACATCTGGGCTCTTTCCAGCTTCTGGCTGTTATAAATAGGGCTGCTATGAACATAGTGGAGCATGTGCCCGTATTACATGCTGGAGAATCCTCTGGCAGCTAGCATGCAGAAGTAAGCAAATAAATCCATTCTTATCTCCTTGTACTAAGCTCAAGTCCAAGTGGATCAAGGACCTCCACATAAAACCAGACACACTAAAACTAATAAAAAAGAAACTGGGGAAGAGCCTTGAACACACGGGCACAGGGGGAAATTTCTTGAACAGAACACCAATAGCCTACACTCTAAGATCAAGAATTGACAAATGGAACCTCATAAAATTACAAAGTTTCTGTAAGGCAAGGCACACTGTCAATAGGACAAAACAGCAACTAACAAATTGGGAAAAGATCTTCAGCAACCCTCCATCTGACAGAGGGCTAATATCCAGTATATACAAAGAACTCAAGAAGTTAGACTCCAGAGAATCAAATAACCCTATTAAAAAAATGGGGTACAGAGCTAAATGAAGAATTTCCACCTGAGGAATATCTAATGGCTGAGAAGCACCTAAAGAAAGGTTCAACATCCTTAGTCATCAGGGAAACACAAATCCAAACAACCCTGAGATTTCACCTCACACCAGTTAGAAGGACTAAAATCAAAAACTCAGGAGGCAACAGATGCTGGTAAGGATGTGGAGAAAGAGGAACACTCCTCCACTGTTGGTGGGATTGCAAGCTGGACAACCACTCTGGAAGTCAGTCTAGCGATTCCTCACAAAACTGGGCATGGTACTACTGGAGGACCCCATTATACCACTCCTGGGCATATACCCAGAGGCTGTTATTATATCACCTTGAACAAAGGCTTGGGTTCCCTGGGAAACAGCAACACTGCTGCATTCACAGAGCTCTGTTCGTTACCATACACAGCCTGCCTGTGTCTGGGACAGCCTAGCCCAGCAGCTTCAGTGGAATGTGAGTTTGGGAATGCCTACATTTGGGAAACCAAGAAATACTGTGGCATATCTTCATTTTTAAAGATAAGATTTGTTCTGGTCCACTTATTTTCCCCTGACTCAATAAAGAAGGATCATAATACAAAGAAAAAAGTAAAGGTCAAACTTCTAATGGTTTTGGGGGGCCGGGAGGTAGAACAAACATACAAAACCCCTGCTGTTTTCAATAAAGGGAAAAAGTTTATATATAATATATGTGTGTATACATATATACATGTACATACACACACATGAACAAATAATTGTCAGCAAGAATACTTTTTTTAAAATTCCAGATGGGAAATATATACTCATACATGCACACATACACACACATGTATACACACACACACACACACACATACATACACACACACACACACACACACACACACACACATATATATATATATATATATAGAGAGAGAGAGAGAGAGAGAGAGAGAGAAGGGAGAGAGGAGAGAGAGAGAGGGAGAGAGAGAGAGAGAGAAGCCCATTCTGTCACCAGTAAAATAAACAGTTGAGAGTGAATAACTTCAGATTGATTTATGAACTGACAAAGTATTTCTGATTTCTTTAAAAAGGAACAAACAAAACCCCAAAGCCCTGTTTTGGTCAAAATGGTCAGTAGGTAATGAAGACTGGCTTCCCAGACCTTTTCTTGCCAACTCTGCACTGCCCCAAAACATACAGAAAAGCATGATTAAAACTAGAACAAAAATCTCCGATTGCCTTCAGCAAACCGCAGCACAGGATAGCGGAGTGGTGCCAGCTTGCAGTATAGTTACTTGGCGCCTGCTAAAAGTACTGCCCCCTTCCTGTTTAATAATTAATTCAACTTTAAAGCCCCAAGGATCTGGACTCAGTACCCAATTCACAAAGCAGTACAGAAACAAAATGCTTCCAGAACTGGAGGGGGAATAGAGGAAGAAAGAATGTAACATTTCAAGAAGTATCACCGCATGGGGCCACCATGCTTGGGGGGTGTGGGGAGAGAACTGGGGGAGAGAAATATTTTTTCAAAAGCACAAAAGTGAGGTTATTCATGGCCACTGGCACGGGAATGGGCGTGGTACCCTGAGCTGGAAGGCATCCATTTGGGAAGCAGGCCTGGTGCCTTCAGGCTGGTGGGGACCCAAAGGGTAATGGGCTCAGTCTCCGGAAAAGGAGAGACCCAGCCTCTCCTCATTAGTGAGAGCACCGTGTGGAAAAGGCATCAAAGGGAGATAGAAGTTCTTCACTGGCTTCCTCTGCCACCCTACACCTGCTCTGAAATCCACAACTCTCCCTCCAGGGTCATGGCCAAAGCACCCCTGAGGAGAAGGGTGAACACACACACACACACACACACTCCCTCACACACTCACACACACTCACACATACTCACACACTCAGATACACTCAGATACACTCTCACACACTCACAGACACATATACACACATACACACTCACACATACACACACACAGACTCACACACAGAGGAAGGCTTGCTAAGTGCAATTGTACTGAGCATTAAGAACAATAAAGAAACTCAGGCAAGTTCCTGGAAATACATATTCAGCCACAGAAGTCAGAATCTAGCACAGCATCAGGTGACTGAGACACGGAGCCAGGCGGCTAGTGAGAACTTGTGTTATGCTTTGTGATTCTTATAAATCATTTACTTCCCTTCAGCTGCATAGAAAATAAAATATTGTAGATGCCCAAACCAGGCTGGTACTTCTAGAATAGCCCCATGAAGACCCATCTCTGAACACGCAGTCCAGTCCCAAGCCTCATCAACCTCCTGTCATATACCCGGAAGTCTAAATATTGTCACGCATTGCCCAGAGGTGGTTTACAGAAACATACTAATTTTTAAAATTTCAAAGATGTATTTATTTTATGTGTCTTGAGTGATTTGTCAGCATGTGTGCATATGTACTGTAAGCATGCCTAGTTTCATGGAGTTCAGAAGAGGGTATTAGATCCCCTAGAACTGGAGTTATGAATGTTTATGAATCATCTGTGGGTGATGGGATTTGAACCTGAGTTCTCTGCAAGAGCAGCACATGCTCTTAACCATTGAGCCATCTCTCCAGCCCCTGGAACAGACTAATTAAATTGAGGGAAGACCTGGGTGGCCAGTAAACAGGGGAAAGCTATTTAAATGCCAAACCATATTCACTTTCTGCTTGTTGTAAAGACAGGACATAGAGACCTCGCATGCATCCTTCGAGATGACAGCTGGAAATGGGTGTGACCAACCAATAATGAGGTTTTTGCCTTGCCCTTAAAAGGGATGCTTTACAAGTGCCAAAACTATACAAATTTTCTTTGTGTTTTACTTTATATATCAATTAGTGGTAAAATATTCACAGTTACATGCCTCCTTTATCCACTCCCTGCCTCACCTCAGATTGTTGTTGGTACCTTAGAAATAAAGCTGATCTCTTTTAAAATATAAGTTTTTGATCCTCCTAAATGGCCCCTTAAATCTCTTCCAAACTGAAGTTTAAAAATTCATTTTCAGTTATTATACAATTTCTCTACTTTTGAGTCAGTAGCTCTGTGGTTGCTATTTTCGACTTTTTAATCTCAAGTTAATACCTTAAATATCCTCCAACTCTTCTTCTTCCTCCTCCTCTTCCTCCTCCTCTTCCTTCTCTTCCTCCTCCTCTACCTCCTTCTTCTCTGCTAAGCTCACAGAGGGTTTAGTCATTGAGGAACTTGTCCTCGCAAAAGTTCTGCAGCTTCTACAGAACTCAGTTTTCTGACCTGTGGAAACTGATAGTTTTCTGGGTGTGTCCACCGGGCAGGAAGCTCATGTTCAGTTCAGAGCACTGAAGCTCCGCCCTTTCTTCGTTGGCCACGACTCTCTCTGGAAGGATTACTTTGGAGGAAGTAATGTTTTAACCTATCTGATAAGTCACAGTATCTTCTCAGCTCCCTTTCCCTTTAAAAAAAATCTGTGAGCTTTTAAGAATAGCAATAAAATCCCCATAAAACTATCGCAGTCCCCAACCACACAGTGAGCTGCCTGGATTCTCAAGGAAGCTCAATAGTAGATCCTTTATAGAGTAACAAATCCCTTTGTGACTAGAATAATTACCTATCATCTGAGAGAGAGAGAGAGAGAGAGATATTTCTATGACGCCATGTGCCATGTGGTAAGGGTCCTGGGCACTGAGCCATGTCGGCTCCAGGTGGGTCCTGCACACACAGTAAAGGCTGACAAGTCACGGTCCTCAGGCATCAGGGTGTGCAGGAAGGAGGACTTCCATCCTGGCTTTGTCCAGGTACATCTGCCAGATACTGCACATAGGGGCATTTTAAGAAGCCCATTGTAAGTGAGTGGGAGGAAGACTCTCAGACACAGCCTCTAAGTCACCCAGGATACAGCAAGCGCTAAGAGACAATGAATGAAATGAGCCAGAAGTGCGCGCACCCTGAGCGGTGCACCCTGAGCAGTGGCACCCTGAGCGGTGCACCCTGAGCAGTGGCACCCTGAGCGGTGCACCCTGAGCAGTGCACCCTGAGCGGTGCACCCTGAGCGGTGGCATCCTGAGCGGTGCACCCTGAGCAGTGCACCCTGAGCAGTGCACCCTGAGCGGTGCACCCTGAGCGGTGCACCCTGAGCAGTGGCACCCTGAGCGGTGCACCCTGAGCAGTGGCACCCTGAGCAGTGCACCCTGAGCAGTGCACCCTGAGCAGTGGCACCCTGAGCGGTGCACCCTGAGCGGCGCACCCTGAGCAGTGGCACCCTGAGCAGTGCACCCTGAGCGGCGCACCCTGAGCAGTGGCACCCTGAGCAGTGGCACCCTGAGCGGTGCACCCTGAGCAGTGGCACCCTGAGCGGCGCACCCTGAGCGGCGCACCCTGAGCGGCGCACCCTGAGCAGTGCACCCTGAGCAGTGCACCCTGAGCAGTGGCACCCTGAGCAGTGGCACCCTGAGCAGTGGCACCCTGAGCAGTGGCACCCTGAGCGGCGCACCCTGAGCAGTGGCACCCTGAGCGGTGCACCCTGAGCAGTGCACCCTGAGCAGTGCACCCTGAGCAGTGGCACCCTGAGCAGTGCACCCTGAGCAGTGGCACCCTGAGCAGTGCACCCTGAGCGGTGCACCCTGAGCAGTGCACCCTGAGCGGTGCACCCTGAGCAGTGCACCCTGAGCAGTGGCACCCTGAGCAGTGGCACCCTGAGCAGTGGCACCCTGAGCAGTGGCACCCTGAGCGGCGCACCCTGAGCAGTGGCACCCTGAGCGGTGCACCCTGAGCAGTGCACCCTGAGCAGTGCACCCTGAGCAGTGGCACCCTGAGCAGTGCACCCTGAGCAGTGGCACCCTGAGCAGTGCACCCTGAGCGGTGCACCCTGAGCAGTGCACCCTGAGCGGCGCACCCTGAGCAGTGCACCCTGAGCGGCGCACCCTGAGCAGTGCACCCTGAGCGGTGCACCCTGAGCAGTGGCACCCTGAGCGGTGCACCCTGAGCAGTGCACCCTGAGCAGTGCACCCTGAGCGGCGCACCCTGAGCAGTGCACCCTGAGCGGTGCACCCTGAGCAGTGGCACCCTGAGCAGTGCACCCTGAGCGGTGCACCCTGAGCAGTGCACCCTGAGCAGTGCACCCTGAGCAGTGCACCCTGAGCGGTGCACCCTGAGCGGTGCACCCTGAGCAGTGCACCCTGAGCAGTGGCACCCTGAGCAGTGCACCCTGAGCAGTGCACCCTGAGCGGTGCACCCTGAGCAGTGCACCCTGAGCGGTGCACCCTGAGCGGTGCACCCTGAGCGGTGCACCCTGAGCAGTGGCACCCTGAGCAGTGCACCCTGAGCAGTGCACCCTGAGCAGTGCACCCTGAGCAGTGCACCCTGAGCAGTGCACCCTGAGCAGTGCACCCTGAGCAGTGCACCCTGAGCAGGGCACCCTGAGCAGTGGCACCCTGAGCGGTGCACCCTGAGCGGGGCACCCTGAGCGGTGCACCCTGAGCAGTGCACCCTGAGCAGTGCACCCTGAGCGGTGCACCCTGAGCAGTGCACCCTGAGCAGTGCACCCTGAGCGGTGCACCCTGAGCAGTGGCACCCTGAGTGGTGCACCCTGAGCGGTGCACCCTGAGCGGTGCACCCTGAGCGGTGCACCCTGAGCAGTGGCACCCTGAGCAGTGCACCCTGAGCAGTGGCACCCTGAGCGGTGCACCCTGAGCAGTGCACCCTGAGCGGTGGCACCCTGAGCGGTGCACCCTGAGCGGTGCACCCTGAGCAGTGCACCCTGAGCAGTGCACCCTGAGCGGTGCACCCTGAGCAGTGGCACCCTGAGTGGTGCACCCTGAGCGGTGCACCCTGAGCAGTGGCACCCTGAGCAGTGCACCCTGAGCAGTGGCACCCTGAGCGGTGCACCCTGAGCAGTGCACCCTGAGCGGTGCACCCTGAGCAGTGCACCCTGAGCAGTGCACCCTGAGCAGTGCACCCTGAGCAGTGCACCCTGAGCAGTGCACCCTGAGCAGTGGCACCCTGAGCAGTGGCACCCTGAGCAGTGCACCCTGAGCAGTGCACCCTGAGCAGTGGCACCCTGAGCAGTGGCACCCTGAGCAGTGCACCCTGAGCAGTGCACCCTGAGCAGTGCACCCTGAGCAGTGGCACCCTGAGCAGTGGCACCCTGAGCAGTGCACCCTGAGCAGTGCACCCTGAGCAGTGCACCCTGAGCAGTGCACCCTGAGCAGTGCACCCTGAGCAGTGGCACCCTGAGCAGTGGCACCCTGAGCAGTGGCACCCTGAGCAGTGCACCCTGAGCAGTGCACCCTGAGCAGTGCACCCTGAGCAGTGCACCCTGAGCGGTGCACCCTGAGCAGTGCACCCTGAGCAGTGCACCCTGAGCGGTGCACCCTGAGCAGTGGCATCCTGAGCAGTGCACCCTGAGCAGTGCACCCTGAGCGGTGCACCCTGAGCAGTGGCACCCTGAGCAGTGCACCCTGAGCGGTGCACCCTGAGCGGTGCACCCTGAGCAGTGCACCCTGAGCAGTGCACCCTGAGCGGTGCACCCTGAGCGGTGCACCCTGAGCGGTGCACCCTGAGCAGTGGCACCCTGAGCAGTGTACCCTGAGCGGTGCACCCTGAGCAGTGCACCCTGAGCGGTGCACCCTGAGCGGTGCACCCTGAGCAGTGCACCCTGAGCGGTGCACCCTGAGCAGGGCACCCTGAGCGGTGCACCCTGAGCAGTGCACCCTGAGCAGTGCACCCTGAGCAGTGGCACCCTGAGCAGTGGCACCCTGAGCAGTGGCACACTGAGCGGTGCACCCTGAGCGGTGCACCCTGAGCAGTGGCACCCTGAGCGGTGCACCCTGAGCAGTGCACCCTGAGCGGCGCACCCTGAGCGGTGCACCCTGAGCGGTGCACCCTGAGCAGTGCACCCTGAGCAGTGCACCCTGAGCAGTGCACCCTGAGCAGTGGCACCCTGAGCAGTGGCACCCTGAGCAGTGGCACCCTGAGCAGTGCACCCTGAGCAGTGCACCCTGAGCGGTGCACCCTGAGCGGTGCACCCTGAGCAGTGCACCCTGAGCAGTGCACCCTGAGCAGTGCACCCTGAGCAGTGGCACCCTGAGCGGTGCACCCTGAGCAGTGGCACCCTGAGCAGTGCACCCTGAGCAGTGGCACCCTGAGCGGTGCACCCTGAGCAGTGGCACCCTGAGCAGTGCACCCTGAGCAGTGCACCCTGAGCGGTGCACCCTGAGCAGTGCACCCTGAGCAGTGCACCCTGAGCAGTGCACCCTGAGCAGTGGCACCCTGAGCAGTGGCACCCTGAGCAGTGGCACCCTGAGCAGTGCACCCTGAGCAGTGCACCCTGAGCAGTGCACCCTGAGCGGTGCACCCTGAGCAGTGCACCCTGAGCAGTGCACCCTGAGCGGTGCACCCTGAGCAATGGCACCCTGAGCAGTGCACCCTGAGCGGTGCACCCTGAGCGGTGCACCCTGAGCGGTGCACCCTGAGCAGTGGCACCCTGAGCAGTGTACCCTGAGCGGTGCACCCTGAGCAGTGCACCCTGAGCGGTGCACCCTGAGCGGTGCACCCTGAGCAGTGCACCCTGAGCGGTGCACCCTGAGCAGTGCACCCTGAGCAGTGCACCCTGAGCGGTGCACCCTGAGCGGTGCACCCTGAGCGGTGCACCCTGAGCAGTGCACCCTGAGCGGTGCACCCTGAGCAGTGCACCCTGAGCAGTGCACCCTGAGCGGTGCACCCTGAGCAGGGCACCCTGAGCGGTGCACCCTGAGCAGTGCACCCTGAGCGGTGCACCCTGAGCAGTGGCACCCTGAGCAGTGCACCCTGAGCGGTGCACCCTGAGCGGTGCACCCTGAGCGGTGCACCCTGAGCAGTGGCACCCTGAGCAGTGCACCCTGAGCAGTGCACCCTGAGCGGTGCACCCTGAGCAGTGCACCCTGAGCGGTGCACCCTGAGCAGTGGCACCCTGAGCGGTGCACCCTGAGCAGTGCACCCTGAGCGGTGCACCCTGAGCGGTGCACCCTGAGCGGTGCACCCTGAGCAGTGGCACCCTGAGCAGTGTACCCTGAGCGGTGCACCCTGAGCAGTGCACCCTGAGCGGTGCACCCTGAGCGGTGCACCCTGAGCAGTGCACCCTGAGCGGTGCACCCTGAGCAGGGCACCCTGAGCGGTGCACCCTGAGCAGTGCACCCTGAGCAGTGCACCCTGAGCAGTGGCACCCTGAGCAGTGGCACCCTGAGCAGTGGCACACTGAGCGGTGCACCCTGAGCGGTGCACCCTGAGCAGTGGCACCCTGAGCGGTGCACCCTGAGCAGTGCACCCTGAGCGGCGCACCCTGAGCGGCGCACCCTGAGCGGTGCACCCTGAGCAGTGCACCCTGAGCAGTGCACCCTGAGCAGTGCACCCTGAGCGGTGCACCCTGAGCGGTGCACCCTGAGCAGTGCACCCTGAGCAGTGCACCCTGAGCAGTGCACCCTGAGCGGCGCACCCTGAGCGGTGCACCCTGAGCAGTGCACCCTGAGCAGTGCACCCTGAGCAGTGCACCCTGAGCGGTGCACCCTGAGCAGTGCACCCTGAGCAGTGGCACCCTGAGCAGTGGCACCCTGAGCGGTGCACCCTGAGCGGTGCACCCTGAGCGGCGCACCCTGAGCAGTGCACCCTGAGCGGCGCACCCTGAGCAGTGCACCCTGAGCAGTGGCACCCTGAGCAGTGGCACCCTGAGCGGTGCACCCTGAGCAGTGCACCCTGAGCGGCGCACCCTGAGCAGTGCACCCTGAGCGGCGCACCCTGAGCAGTGCACCCTGAGCAGTGGCACCCTGAGCGGTGGCACCCTGAGCGGTGGCACCCTGAGCGGTGGCACCCTGAGCGGCGCACCCTGAGCAGGGCACCCTGAGCGGTGCACCCTGAGCGGTGCACCCTGAGCGGTGCACCCTGAGCAGTGCACCCTGAGCAGTGGCACCCTGAGCAGTGGCACCCTGAGCGGTGGCACCCTGAGCGGTGGCACCCTGAGCAGTGGCACCCTGAGCGGCGCACCCTGAGCGGGGCACCCTGAGCAGTGGCACCCTGAGCAGTGGCACCCTGAGCGGTGCACCCTGAGCGGCGCACCCTGAGCGGGGCACCCTGAGCAGTGGCACCCTGAGCGGCGCACCCTGAGCGGGGCACCCTGAGCAGTGGCACCCTGAGCGGCGCACCCTGAGCGGGGCACCCTGAGCAGTGGCACCCTGAGCGGTGCACCCTGAGCAGTGCACCCTGAGCGGTGCACCCTGAGCGGTGCACCCTGAGCGGTGCACCCTGAGCGGTGCACCCTGAGCGGTGCACCCTGAGCAGTGGCACCCTGAGCAGTGGCACCCTGAGCGGTGCACCCTGAGCGGTGGCACCCTGAGCGGTGCACCCTGAGCAGTGGCACCCTGAGCGGTGCACCCTGAGCAGTGCACCCTGAGCGGTGCACCCTGAGCGCTGCACCCTGAGCGGTGCACCCTGAGCGCTGCACCCTGAGCAGTGGCACCCTGAGCGGTGGCACCCTGAGCGGCGCACCCTGAGCAGGGCACCCTGAGCGGTGCACCCTGAGCGGTGCACCCTGAGCGGTGGCACCCTGAGCGGTGCACCCTGAGCGGCGCACCCTGAGCAGGGCACCCTGAGCGGTGCACCCTGAGCGGTGCACCCTGAGCGGTGCACCCTGAGCAGGGCACCCTGAGCGGTGCACCCTGAGCGGCGCACCCTGAGCGGCGCACCCTGAGCGGTGCACCCTGAGCGGTGGCACCCTGAGCGGCGCACCCTGAGCAGGGCACCCTGAGCAGCTCAGCAAATTGTGGGTCCCACACCACCAGGCCGCTGCTCACGTCACAGACCTCTCCCTGAAGGCCAACTGTTCTTGTTCACTTTTGGTCATGTGGTCCAAGTGTGCAGTCTAGAGAGGATTGAAGATACTACGAAATTTGAAAGGTAAACATTTTGAGACACACAAGTACCCTGAAACAGAAAAGATGTAACCCTATAATTAACAGAGTGGACAACGAGTTTCATTCCAGGGTACCTCTTTATTTGCTTGAGTTTAAAATTCACCCATACATGGTTAAAATATAATGTCCATTTCTAAAATTGTTGTATGAAACAGAACATTATAGAGAAAGCACCCAGTCTTTTTCCTGCCTTTCTAAGCCCCTACCTGCTATTGGTTTTAAAGATGGCAGTCTTTGCTCAGGGGTTGAACATAGGGGCAGGAGTCTGGAGGAGCAGAGTCTTTACCTTGTCAAGGCAAATATTTCAACCAGAATGGTTGCTTGCAATACAAAACAAGTATGCATGTGTAAATCTCTTGGAAGGTAGGATTTGTGAATTCACTTTGTCCACAGCCATTGTTACTAAGGCATGAACTGCATTTAACTCAGGAGCCTGCAACAGGTGTTATTACACAGCTGGTTGTCCAAGGCTGGGCATTTTGCCTCTGGGTTATTTATTTATTTATTTATTTATTTATTTATGAGTACACTGTAGCTGTCTTCATACACACCAGAAGAGGGCGTCGGATCCCATTACAAATGATTGTAAGCCACCATGTGGTTGCTGGGAATTGAACTCAGAACCTCTGGAAGAGCAAGAGTGCTCTTATCCGAACACTCCTCCACTGCTCGTGGGGTTGCAAATTGGTACAATCACTCTGGAAATCAGTCTGGCGGCTCCTCCGAAAACTGGGCACCTCACTTCCAGAAGATCCTGCTATACCACTCCTGGGCATATACCCAGAGGATTCCCCACCATGTAATAAGGATACATGCTCTACTATGTTCATAGCAGCCCTATTTATAATTGCCAGATGCTGGAAAGAACCCAGGTATCCCTCAACAGAAGAGTGGATGCAAAAAATGTGGTATATCTACACAATGGAGTACTATTCAGCCATTAGAAACAATGAATTCATGAAATTCTTAGGCAAATGGATGAAGCTAGAGAACATCATACTAAGTGAGGTAACCCAGACTCAAAAGGTGAATCATGGTATGCACTCACTAATAAGTGGATATTAACCTAGAAAACTGGAATACCCAAAACATAATCCACACATCAAATGAGATACAAGAAGAAAGGAAGAGTGGCCCCCTGTTCTGGAAAGACTCAGTGAAACAGTATTCGGCAAAACCAGAACGGGGAAGTGGGAAGGGGTGGGTGGGAGGACAGGGGGAGAGAAGGGGGCTTGCGGGACTTTCGGGGAGTGGGGGGCTAGAAAAGGGAAATCATTTGAAATGTAAATAAAAAAATATATCGAATAAAAAAAAAAAGAAGTAACACACACACACACACACAAAAGTGCTCTTACCCACTGAGCCATCACTCCAGCCCGGATTAATTTTCTCGAAGTGCCATGATAGCCTCATGGGCACAGCAATGGGTTGGAGTAAGTTCAGAGTACTCTCAGGATTAGTTTCACCTGAGGCCTTGCCTGTGTATGCTGTCATCTCCCACAAGTTCCCACCTTTCTGTGAATGGTGATGTCATCACCTCCTCTTCTTAATGGAACTCAGTCATAGTGTATGTTGCCCCCACATCAGTGACCTTGGCCTAGGTGTAAAGGCCTCATTAAAGGCTCTTCCCCAAATGCAGTCACATTCTGAGTTACTCAAGGTTTAAAACAACATAGGGACTCAGAGTGCATGCAATTAAGACCACGAAGGCCCCTGTATCAGGAAAAACATAGCTTAGTATTTAGGAATGGCCATTACTCAGCTCTGTACAGCTGGGTATAGAAATGAATGAACAGAAAAGCAGACACCACCTAGACCCTTTGCATAGATCTTCCCTAAGGCAAACCATAATGTGTTCTCTGACAGGCCTCTGGTAGAACCAGACTCCTATAGGCTAAGTTAGCAAAAAGGAATTATATCATAATCTCCTTGGGGTTTCAACTCAGGAAGCTTTGATAACAGAAACTAGTTGAGATCTGCTTGAATTCCAAGCCAGAGGAAACTGACAAGCTACCTTAGTCTTTTGATGACTAGACCCCCACACTGAAATGTGTGATCTGACTCTTAAATAAGAGAACATGGATATTTGATAAACTCTGTCAGTTCTATACCCAGCCTCCGAAAGGGCTGATGGATGTGCCCTCTTCCTTCGGAATCTTCCCTTTAATATCTTGTTCACGACAGCCTGGAAGTCTTCTTGTGGCGTTATTATGTCACCCCTGAAATTGTACACTATTGAGATGGATTGATTATTCTACATCTAGTTTAATGTTTTAAAGACTTTATTTTAACTCAACAATAACTTTACACTCGTGTTCATTGTTCCTTTCCAATGTCCTCTGTTAAGTTCTTGTAGACTCTCATCTTGAGATTTAATAATTGTGTCAGCTCAAGGAATATCTTGAACAGCATATAATTTCATCAGATATTGGTCACCACATTGCTTGAGCATGAAGCTTTTAAAGAAAATTAAAGTGGAAAAAAAGATCTGGTATTGGTTATTAACTCTGCCTCAGGGTGACTTCTCTTCAGGGGCAATTAACTATCAGCTCTGGGCTGTTAAGTTTAGTGGCTTTACTTGTAGATGGCACATTCTACTTCAAGGACAACCTCAACTCATGATGCTGTGTTGTTCGACGGTGGTGCTGAGGCAGCCCCTGCAAAGCCAGTTTGGTATGAAACAGGAGATGATCTCTATGTTCTGACCTTTCTTCCTTAAGAAACAACTTTTGCATTACCAGGTAAATGCCCTTTCCATGGAATTTCCGTGGAACGCTGGGGACATCCTGTGGTCAGTATGGCTTAAGGCAGCCATTCTTAGCAAAGCTCTTGGGGAATAAAGAAGTCGTCCCTGAAAATCCCAGCTTGCCCTGCAAGATCAAAAAGAAAAAGAGAAAAGGGATGCGAGGAAGGAAGGAAGGAAGGAAGGAAGGAAGGAAGGAAGGAAGGAAGGGAGGGAGGGAGGGAGGGAGGGAGGGAGGGAGGGAGGGAGGGAGGGAGGGAGGGAGGGAGGAAGGAAGGAAGGGAGGGAGGAAAGAAGGAAGAAAGAGCAAAGAAAAATACCACATTGTTGTTTCTACAATGGAAACCACTTTTGTGAGCAATGAGATTTTTTCAGTGAATACAACAGTTTAACTGACATCGACGGAGGCCTCTTAGGCTTGGAGAAGGAGGGGGACCATATTGTATGCTCTGCAGCCCTACTTGCTTCCTATGATCTGCTGTTGCAGGGTAGCTGTACTTTGGCTCAACCTCTCGTCCTCCCAGGAATCAGGCTTCTGAGAAAGAGCACCCAGCATGGCCTAACGGGAAAACAGCGGGTATTTTGGCAGCTTTACACCACAGATAGTGCCCCAGTGGCACGGAATTGAAGCCGTTTAGCTGTAAATGTGATATCACACTTGACGATTTCCCTTGGCAAAGCTCTGGGCCGCCCACATTGAATAGAGGCAGAGAAATGGAACTTGGGGAAAAAGCCAGCCTCGGGAGAAGCGGACCGAAGGGGCTCATAAACGCATTCGTCCATCATTTAGCGTCCTAACTCCGCTCTCCACACGGGCTACCAGGAGCAGGCAGCCCCACTTATGCGATGGATGCAGACAGTGAAGTTGCTGTTGTTCTTCCGTTTATTAAAAACGGATGGGAGCACTTGACAGAAAAATCAAACTTCTGGTCATGGCTCATTAATCCCTGTTGTGTCTGTCAAGGGGATGTGTTCTGAGTTCCAATAAGCCTGGAGAAATAAGTTTGCTTCTAAGCTTGGGCATTTTCTCTAAGTTTAAATGGAGAAAGACATGCCAGTCACCTCCAAGGAGAGACAGACTCTGAACCTGTTTTTTAACCTCGCTGGTGGGATTAAACATAAGTGACTTGGTTTAAGAGAAAAGCGATCGCTGTTAATAGTTTTACTGCTGATATATGTCACCGTGCTCCTTTAGGGGAATCAGGAACATAAAGATAGGGAGCTATGACAGGGTCTGCTAGTATAACTCTTCCAAGGTGTTTCTGTACAGCTCTCTGTGCTGCTGTGTGGCTCTTGAAGACATATCTTCGAGGGATACCCTTGTAGACTATTCAGATGTGCCTGAAGTCCATCAGTTAAGTATAACCCTCTATTAAATACTCCTTAGCTTCTTGACTAGTTATAGGGAAAAGACCATCCTCAACTCAGACTGATTACAGCAACCCAGAAGATGGGGACAGCATCTCCTGGCCCCTTTCTTTAGAACAATTACTGAAGTTGATGCTCACAGCCAACCAATGGACTGGGCTCAGAGTCCCCAATGGAGAAGCTAGAGAAAGGACCCAGAGAGCTAAAGGGGTTTGTAGCCCCATAGAAGGAACAACAATATGATCCAACCAGTACCCCCAGAGCACCCAGGGACTAAATCACCAACCAAAGAGTACACATGGAGGGTCCCATGGCTCCAGCTGCATATGTAGCAGAGGATGGCCTTGTTGGACATCAATGAGAAGAGAAGCCTTTGGTCCTGTGAAGGCCCGATGCCCCAATGTAGGGGAATCCCAGGACAGAGAAAAGGGTTGGTGAGCAGGGCGGAGGGGCATAGGATAGAAGGTTTTCAGGGGAATCGAGGAAAGAGGATAGCATTTGAAATGTAAATAAAGAATATCTATTAAAAAAAGAATAATTACTGTTTATAAGTAAATAGAGTTTTCAAACTCTTTGCTTTGGGTTATAGGATATTTATAGTTAACATTAGAATTAGGGGAAAGGCAGATTTTCATGCTCATTCAGTAGTTGTGAGACTCACGTTCCTGAGATTCCCAAAGCAGCCTTTCCTTTTTTGTGACAGTATATAGGACACTTAGTACATGCCTTACAGGGGTACATGAGGGCTTGATAAAATAGTGAGTGTAAATGGTGTTAACCCAGTGTGCGTCCTGTCACACACAGAAAGCGCCTCTCACCATGGCTGTTAGCATCAGTCCGCATTGCCATCCAGCTTCCGGGAGAAGTACCTGCTGGGGACTGCAGTCTTTCTCCCACAGAGTTCCCAAGATGTATGCCAGGAGAGCGCTGGGCCAGGAAGGCATTTACAGAAGGCTCCTGCCAGGCCTGCTCACTGGTTGGATGATGACTGAACTCATAACTCTGGACTCCGCTCTGGTCTGGCTGCTGTGACTGATACAGAGAAGTTTGAAATCTTGGCTCTGCACTCAATAAGGGTAAATCTAACCCACATTAGCACTGATGGGAAACTGTGTGTAGGCTAGATATCTTAAGTTAGGGACTTTAAAGTTAAAATAGGTGAAAGCCCCAAAGGAAGCTTAAGGCTGAGGGGGCAACAGCTCAGAAGGGAGCAGAGGATGGAACCAAGCACCTGCTACGTATTTGGGTTCACCCTTAGAGCTGCACATTAGCTGGAGCTGTGCCTTCCAGCATTTCTGTGCATTCCTGGTTCTTGTTTAGAAACACACACACACGGTGGGTCATTTTTCTTTCTGTACCTCTAGAGAATTGAAACCACATCTCCGGAGTATGGAGCACAGTTCAGATAGAAGCCAGAAACACAGATTATCTTTTCTTCCTATAAGACCCAAATGCTAATAAATTCTTCTGGAAATGTTCACTGTGCACCCTTGGCGGTAGGTATAAGCCAGAGCTAGCAGTAGCTAGTCAGGAAGCCTGGCTTCTCCAATGGCTAGCCTGTGTGTTAGGTGGCAAGGAGCTCGGATGCTTATCCAACCCTACAGAAAGTAACGGATTTTGAGAGACAGCAGTGGCTTGGATTTGGATATGCCCCAAGGCTCACATGCTACAGGCTAGGTGGATAGTACTGTAGATTCATAATAATAAATCGCTGAAGTGAACCCTCTAGTGGAGGCAGTCAGGACATGGCAGCCCTGTGAGATAGTAATGCTCATCCCAGGAGGGAGTTTATTCTCCAGAAAGCAGGCTGCTGTAAAGCAAGGTCACACATGGGCCTTCTCCTGGTTCTGATGAAGCCACTAGCAGCCAAACAGGTAGAAACACCTGATCGTGGACCTTCAGCCTTCAAAGATGTAAACTGAGTAGGTCTCTTTTTAATGAGTTATCCAGTATCATACACACTGCTATTAAAAGCCACCAAAGCAAGACAGAGCTCACTTGGGGACAGTCAGGGGAGCTTTTGAAACTACACGAGTTCCTTTTAACTGGACATTGGAGGACTGTTAGTGTGACAGAAGTTCCTACTAAGGCACATTCTAAGCAGGGGTCTGGGGTCATCACACTATGTGTAGGAGGAGTCAACTTATAAAGAATCATCTAGAAATCTAAGCTTGGGACAGACATAATGTTTCAAGGAATGCTCCAGGTATATAACCCTGCTAGTCTTCTTGAAACCAGTTTATTCTCTGTAAAGAGATACATCAAGATTTGGAAATCTAATTTACACTGTGATTTTTTTATTTATATTAGAATTAAACCCTGTTTATCCCTCCCTATTGCACTGGGCCAGAGCCTGCGAATCTGGGGACCACGGGTAGCAGTTCCATAAAGGAGCATCGGGTCTGTGAGCCGTATGTTCTATTTTTATTAGCATTTCTTATTTGCCCACAGCCTGATTTCTTTTGGGCTTGACATAATTTGCATGATTGAGTTAATCCAAGTGTGAAATGCAATAGAGACCTGATTCAATGGGTGGCCGGAATGCAGCATGATTGGAACATAAAAGGGATGGAGCAAGGCTCTGCCCCACAACGCTGCCCGCCCGCCCGCCCGCCTGCCCGGTGCAGACACACCACAATGGGAGATCAAAACTGATCCACAGGACCCAACAGTGCTACACAGGCAAGCGGGGTGTGCTAAGCACAGGAATGCATTTTTCAAAGTCCCTTCTTCGAATATTTCCCAGGGTACATTTGACATTTGAGATGGGCAATAGGACAGCATCCAGGTGGTATCAAAATTTTGTCGCCTAAATCCTACCACACTCATTATAAAAGAGATATTTTCACACTCTGTGTATCTAAGGCTAACTATATATTTACACTGTTATCTTAGAAGCCCATCAGTGATGTCCAAGAGGAACAGAGGAGTGGCCGCTGCTTCTGGAAAGACTCAGTGTAGCAGTATAGGGGAATACCAGAACAGGGAAGTGGGAAGGGGTGGATGGGGGAACAGGGGAAGGGAAGAGGGCTTATGGGACTTTCGGGAGTGGGGAGCCAGAAAGGGGGAAATCATTTGAAATGTAAATAAAGAATATATCGAATAAAAAAAAGGAAAATAATAAAAGAAAAAAAAAAAGCCCATCAGACTGGTGGGAAAGCAGCACAGGGAGGCCCCTCGCACAGCCTTCCACTTTCCCTAGAGCACTCTGATCAAGACTGACATTAAAGTAAATCCAATACTATTAGATAAATGACCAATTAGAGAAAAGCTTATCCTAAATCTGATTACAAGCCCCAAGGGTGTTTGTTGATGAAAAGAGCCAGTAGGAGCTGGGTGAGACACCTGTTATCTCAGCATGAGGCAGGAGGATTGTGAATTTGATTCCAGTTTGAGCTATATAGAGACCTTGTCTCAACACTAAACCAAACACACACAAACACAACCATACTAGCTACAAAGCAACAATAGCAATCGCAAACTGCTTCACTACCACATGTTATAAAAATCTTCAGGCAAAATCTTATCAAGACCTACTAGGCAGCAAGTGCAGAATCTAGTGCAGATTCCAGACCTAGTGCAGAAGCAAGTACTTTCCTTAGAACTGCCTTCCCATTCCCAAACTTCCTGTTATCCAAGCTGTTTGACTCATCTAACCTGCAGTCATAGTAGATTGATACAAGTGATTTACACTTTCCTTCCAGTAACTTCTTCTTCTTTTTTTTTTTTTAAAGAAACATTCTTGGTTCCAAGCCTAGTGGATCTCTTACCATCTGCTATCTGACCCAGCTGATGGTTGTGGAATAGCTCAGGGTATATCCTTTTCTGATTAACAAATATAATAATTCAAGGCTGTCTTAGTTAGGGTTTTACTGCTACGAACAGACATCATGACCAAGGCATCACTATTTTTTTCCTTTTCTTTTTTTATTGTTAGATATTTGCTTTATTTACATTTCAAATGTTATCCCCTTTCTTGTTCTGGGGAACCAAACCTTCACAGAACCAATGGTCTCTCCTCTCACTGATGTCTGAAAGGGTCATCTTCTGCTACATATGTAGCTGGAGCCATGGGTCCCTCCTACCCTTTGGTTGGTGGTTTAGTCCCTGGGAGCTCTGGAGGTACTAGTTGATACATATTATTGTTCCTCCTGCAGGGCTGCAAACCTCTTCAGCTCCTTGGGTCCTCTCTCTAGCTGCTCCATTGGGGACCCTGTGCTCAGTCCATTGGTTGGCTGTGAGCCATGGGTGTTTTGATCCACTTTCCAATAGGGATCAAAGTATCCACACTATGCTTTTTATCTTCTTGAGCTTCATGTGGTCTGTGAGTTGTATCTTGGGTGTTCTGAGCTTTTGGGTTGATATCCACTTATCAGCAAGTGCATACTATGTGTGTTCTTTTGTGATTGGGTCACCTCACTCAGGATGATAGTTTCTACCTCCATCCATTTGCTTAAGAATTTCATGAATTCAAGCCGGGCGTGGTGGCACATGCCTGTAATCCCAGCACTTGGGAGGCAGAGGCAGGTGGATTTCTGAGTTCGAGGCCAGCCTGGTCTACAGAGTGAGTTCCAGGACAGCCAGGACTACACAGAGAAACCCTGTCTCGGAAAAAAAAAAAAAAAAAGAATTTCATGAATTTACTGCTTTTAATTGCTGAGTAGTATTTCATTGTGTAAATGTACCACATTTTCTGTATCCATTCCTCTGTTGAGGAACATCTGGGTCCTTTCCAACTTCTGGCTATTATAACTAAGGCTGCTATGAATATAGTGGAGCATGTGTCCTTATTACATGTTGGAGCATCTTCTGGGTATATGCCCAGGAGTGGTATAGCTGGGTCCTCAGGTAGTAACTATGTCCAGTTTTGTGAGGAACCGCCAAACTGATTTCCAGAGTGGTTGTACGAGCTTGCAATCCCACCAGTAATGGAGGAGTGTTCCTCTTTCTCCACATCCTCCCCAGCATTTGCTGTCCCCTTAGTTTTTGATCTTTGACATTCTGACTGGTGTTGAACATTTCTTTAGGTGTTTCTCAGCCATCCGGTATTCCTATGTTGAGAATTCTTTATTTACCCCTGTACCCCATTTTTAAATAAGGTTATTTGGTTCTCTGGAGTCTAACTTCTTGAGTTCTTTGTATATATTGGATATTAGGCCTCTATCAGATGTAGAATTGGTAAAGATCTTTTCCCAATCTGTTGGTTGCCATTTTGTCCTATTGACAGTGTCTTTTGCCTTACAGAAGATTTGAAATTTTATGATGTTCCATTTGTCAATTCTTGATCTTAGGGCATAAGCTATTGGTGTTCTAGTCAGAAAAATTTCCCCTGTGCCCATGTGCTCCAGGTTCTTCCCCACTTTCTCTTCTATTAGATTCAGTGTATCTGCTTTCATGTGGAAGTCCTTGATCCACTTGGACTTGAGCTTTGTACATGGAGATAAGAATGGATCAATTTGCATTCTTCTGCATGTTGTCTGGCAGTTGACCCAGCACCATTTGTTGAAAATGCTGTCCTTTTTCCCCACTGGATGGTATTAGCTCCTTTGTCAAAGATCAAGTGACCATAGGTGTGTGGGTTCATTCTGGGTTTTCAGTTCTATGCCATTGATCTTCCTGCCTGTCTCTGTACCAATACCATGCAGGTTTTATCACTATTGCTCTGTACTAGAGCTTGAGGTAACAGATGGTGATTCTGCCAGAAGTTTTTTTATTGTTGAAAATAGTTTTCGCTATCCTGGGTTTTTATTATTCCAGATAAATTTTGAAATTGCTTTTTCTAACTCTATGAAGAATTGAATTGGAATTTTGATGGGGATTGCATTGAATATGTAGATTGCTTTAGGCAAGATGGCCATTTTTACTATATTGATTCTGCCAATCCATGAGCATGGGAGATCTTTCAATCTTTGAGATCTTCAATTTCTTTCTTTAGAGACTTGACATTCTTGTCATACAGATGTTTCACTTGCTTGGTTAGAGTCACACCAAGGTATTTTATATTATTTGTGACTATTGTAAAGGGTATAATTTCCCTAATTTCTTTCCCAACCTCTTTATCCTTTGAGTATAGGAAAGCTACTGATTTGTTGGAGTTAATTTTATATCCAGACACTTTGCTAAAGTTGTTTATCAGGTTTAGGAGTTCTCTGGTGGAATTTTTGGGATCACTTAAGTATAATACTATCATATCATCTGTAAATAGTGATACATTGACTTCTTCCTTTCCAATTTGAATCCCCTTGGCCTTCTTTTGTTGTCTAATTGCTCTGGCTAGGATTTCCAGTACTAAACAGGTAGGGAGAGAGTGGACAGCCTTGTCTAGTCCCTGATTTCAGTGGGATTGCTTCAAGTTTCTTTCCATTTAGTTTGATGTTGGCTACTGGTTTTCAGTATATTGTTTTTTACTATGTTTAGGTATGGGCCTTAAATTCCTGATCTTTCCAGGTCTTTTATCATGAAGAGGTGTTGGATTTTGTCAAATGCTTTCTCAGCATCTAATGAAATGATCATATGTTTTTTTTCTTTCAGTTTGTTTATATAGTGGTTTACATTGATGGATTTCTGTATATTGAACCATCCCTGCATTCCTGGCATAATACCTACTTGATCATGGTGGATGATCGTTTTGATGTGTTCTTGGATTCAATTGGCAAGAATTTTATTGAGTGTTTCTGCATCGATATTCATAAGGGGGATTGGCCTAAAGTTCTCTTTCTTTGCTGGGTCTTCGTGTGGTTTAGGTATCAGAGTAATTGTGGCTTCATAAAATGAGTTGGTAGTGTTCCTTCTGTTTCTATTTTGTGGAACAGTTTGAAGAGTATTGGTGTTTGAAGGTCTTATAGAATTCTGCATTGAACCCATCTGGCCCTGGGCTTTTTTTTTTTTTTTTTTTTTTTTTTTTTTTTTGTGGTTGGGAGACTATGAATGACTGCTTCTATTTCCTTAGGGGTTATGGGACTGTTTAGATCATTTATCTGATCCTGATTTAACTTTGGTACCTGGTATCTGTCTAGAAAATTATCAATTTCCTCTAGATTTTAGTTGACTATAGGCTTTTGTAGTGGGATCTGATGATTTTTTGGATTTCCTCAGTATCTGTTCTTTTGTCTCCCTTTTTGTTTCTGATTTTGCTTATTTGGATACTGTCTCTGTGCCCTCTGGTTAGTTTGGCTAAGGGTTTATCTATCTTGTTTTTTCAAAGAACCAGCTCCTGGTTTGATTGCTTCTTTGTATAGTTCTTTTTATTTCTACTTGGTTGATTTCAGCCCTGAGGTTGATTATTTCCTGTCTTCTACTCCTCTTGGGTGTATTCGCTTCTTTTTGTTCTAAAGCCTACAGCTGGGCTGTTAAGCTGTTAGTGTATGCTTTCCAGGTTCATTTTGGAGGCACTCAGAGCTATGAGTTTTCCTCTTAGCACTGCTTTCTTTCATTATGTCCCATAAGTTTGGGTATGTTGTACCTTCATTTTCATTAAATTCTAAAAAGTCTTTAATTTCTTTCTTTATATTTTTCTTGACCAAGTTATTGTTGAGTAAAGTGTTGTTCAGTTTCCATGTATATGTGGGCTTTCTGTTTTTTGTTGTTGTTGTTATTGAAGACCAGCCTTAGTCCATGGTGATCTGATAGGGTGCATGGAATTGTTTTAATATTCTTATATCTGCTGAGGCCTGTTTTGTGACCAAGTATATGGTCACTTTTGGATAAAGTACTGTAAGGTACTGAGAAGGTATATTCTTTTGATTTAGGATAAAATATTTTATAGATAACTGTTAAATCCATTTGGTTCATAGCTTCTGTTAGTTTCACTATTTCTCTGTTTAGTTTGTGTTTCCCGGATCTGTCTACTGATGAGAGTGGGGTGTTGAAGTTTCCCACTATTGTGTGGGGTGCAGTGTGCTCTTTGAACTGTAGTAAAGTTTCTTTTATGAATGTGTGTGCCCTTGTATTTGGAGAATATATGTTCAGAATTGAGAGTTCATCTTAGTAGACTTTTCCTTTGATGAGTGTGAAGTGTCCTTCATTGATTGCTTTAGGTTAAAAGTTTATCTTACGATATTAGGATGGCTACACCAGCTTGCTTCTTGGGACCATTTGTTTGGAAAATTGTTTTCTAGCCTTTTATTCTGAGGTAGTATATGCCTTTGTGACTGAGGTGGATTTCCTGTATGTGGCAAAATGTTGGGTCCTGCTTATGTATCCAGTCTGTTAGTCTATGCCTTTTTATTGGAGAATTAAACCCATTGATATTAAGAGATATTAAGGAGTGATTGTTGATTCCTGTTATTTTTGTTATTAGAGATGGAGTTATGTTTGTGTGGCTCTCTCCATTTTGGTTTGTTAAAAGAAGATTAATTTCTTGCTTTTTCTAGTGTGAGTTTCCCTCTTTTTGATGGTGTTTTCCATTCATTATCCTTTGAAGAGGTGGATTTGTGGAAAGATATTATATAAATTTGCTTTTGTCATGGAATACCATGGTTTCTCCATCTACAGTAATTAGATTTGCTGGGTATTATAGCCCGGGTTGGCATTTGTGTTCCTTTAGTGTCTGTATGACATATGCCTAGGCTCTTCTGGCTTTCATAGTCTCTGGTGAGAAGTCTGGTGTAATTCTGATAAGTCTGCCTTTATATGTTACTTGACTTTTTCTCTTACTGCTTTTAATATTCTTTCTTTGTTTAGTGCATTTGATGTTTTAGTTGTTATGTGATGGGAGAAATTTCTTTTCTGGTCCAATCTATTTGGAGTTCTGTAGGCTTCTTGTATGATCATGGGCATCTCTTTCTTCAGGTTAGGGAAGTTTTCTTTTATAATTTTGTTGAAGACATTTACTGGCCCTTTAAGTTGGCAATCTTCACTCTCTTCTATATCTAATCCTTAAGTTTGGTCTTCTCATTTTGTCCTGGATTTCCTGGCTGTTTTCGGTCAGGAGCTTTTTGCATTTTGCATTTTCTTTGACTGTTGTGTCAATGCTTTCTATGGTGTCTTCTACCTCTGAGATTATCTCTTCTATTTCTTGTATTCTGTTGTTGATGCTTCCATCCATGACCCCTGACTTCTTTCCTGGGTTTTCTATGTCTAGAGTTGTTTCCCTTTGTGATTTCTTTATTGTTTCTACCTCCATTTTTAGATCCTGGATGGTTTTGTTCAATTCCTTCACCTGTTTGGTTGTGCTTTCCTGTAATTCTTTAAGGGCTCTTACCTGTTTACCTGTGTTCTCCTGTATTTCTTTAAGGGAGTTAATTATGTCCTTCTCGAAGACCTCTATCAGCATCATGAGCTGTGATTTTAAATCCAAATCTTGCTTTTTGGGTGTGTTGGGGTATCCAGGACTTGCTGTTGTGGGAGAATTGGGTTCGGATGGTGCCATGTTGCCTTGATTTCTGTTGGTGTTCCTATGTTTGCCTTTTGCCATCTAGTTATCTCTGATGTTATTGTTCCTGCTGTCTCTGGCTGGTGCTTGTCCCTCCTTTGGGCTGCAAGCCTGTCTCAGCACCCCTGGGTTACCAGCTCTTCCCTGGCACAGAGTGCTGTGGCACTGCCCAGCTCCTGGGTGCAGGTGGGGCTCTGGTGGACCCTGTCTCAGCTGTTCTGGAACTCCAGTGTTCCCTACACTCCTGACTGTACCAGCACACTCAGTAGCTGGAGAGAAGATCCCAAAGCAACTCTTATAAGGACATTTACTTGGCGCTCACTGCTTACAGGGTCAGAGGTTCAGTCTCTTATCATCAAAGTGGGAACATCACAGTATTCATGCAGGCATGGCACAAGAGAAGCTGAGTGTTCTACATCTTCATCTGAAGGCTTCTAACAGAATACTGGCCTCCAGGAAGCTAGGACTAGTGTATTAAAGCTCATATCCACAGTAACACACCTACTCCAACAAGGTCACACCTACTCCAACAGGGCCACACCTTCTAATAGTACACACACCCTCCTACATACACGCACAAACATGTACATACACATTCACACATGCACACACATTCTCCTACACACATACAAATATGTACACACATCCTTCTACACACACATATGAACATGTACACACACATGCACACACATCCTCCTATACACACAAATGAACATGTACACACACATACACACACATATCCTCCTACACACACACACAGGCACACACACACACACACACACATGAACATATACACACACACAAGCAGACTACACATGCCGTTGAATTATTAGAACACGGCTATGCACATGGAACAGTCTGCAAACCAAAGCAAACACTGGAGCAGAATGCACAGACTCAGGACAGCTGTTGGGTTTTTGCTACCATTTTGCTCATTTCTTTTTTTTTTATTGAATTTATTCTTCATTTACATTTCAACAACAATCCTCCCACACCCTGCCTCCAAGAATATGTTCCTCGTGGCCCCTGGTTCTGGAAAGACTCAGTGAAACAGTATTCGGCAAAACCAGAATGGGGAAGTGGGAAGGGGTGGGAGGGAGGACAGGGGAAGAGAAGGGGGCTTACGGGACTTTTGGGGAGTGGGGTGCTAGAAAAGGGGAAATCATTTGAAATGTAAATAAATTATATCGAATAAAAAAAAGAATATGTTCCTCTACCCATCTAAATCCCACAACCCCCCTGGATTTCCCCACACTGGGGCATCTATTGATCCTTCACAGGACCAAGGACCTTTCCTCCCACTGATGCCCGACAAGGCATTCCTCTGCCACTCTTTTGGCTGTAACCATGTGAACCCCTTGGTTGATGACTTAGTCCCCGGGAGCCCTGGTGTGTCTGGTTGGCCGACATCATTGTTCTTCCCATGGGACTGCAATCTGCCTCCAGTCCTCCCTCCAACTCCTCCATTATGAACCCCTTACTCAGTCCAATGGTTGGCTGCTAGTATTCACCTCTGTATCTGTTAGGCTCTGGCAGGGCCCCTCCAAAAGACAACCATAACAGGTTCCTTTCAGTACATAGTAGTTTTGGGGTTTGGTGACTGTTTATAGGATGAATCCCCAGGTAGGACAGTCTCTGGGTGGCCTTTCCTTCAGTCTCTGCTCCATGCTTTGTCTCCATAGTTGTTCCTGTGAATATTTTGTTGACTTTCTCAGAGGAACAAAGGCACCCCCACTTTGATCTTCCTTCTTTTTGAGCTTCCTGTTGTCTGTGAATTGTAACATGTTTATTTTGAGCTTTCGGGCTAATATCCACTTATCAGTGAGTGCATACCTTGTATATTCTTTTGTGTTTGGGTTACCTCACTCAGAATGACACTTTCTAGTTCCATCCATTTGCCTAAGAATGTCATGAATTCATTGTTTTTAATAGCTGAATAGTACTCCATTGTGTATATATATATCACAATTTCTGTATCTATTCCCCTGTTGAAGGACATCTGGGTTCTTTCCAGCTTCTGGCTATTATAAATAAGGCAGCTATGAACATAGTGGAGCATGTGTCCTTGTTACATGTTAGAGCATCTTCTGGGTATATGCCCAGGAGTGGTATAGCTGGGTCCTTTTCCGATGTGATGGGGTATCCAGGATTTGCTGTTGTGAGAGAACCGGGTTCTGATGGTACCATGTTGCCTTGGTTTCTGTTGGTAATGATCTTGTGTTTGTCTTTTGCCCTCTAGTTTTCTCTGGTGTAGCTGGTCTTGCTGTCTCTAATTTTGGTTTATCTGTCCTACAAGCCTGTGTATATATACTCCTGGGATTCCCATTCTCTCTGTGCACACAAATATGTAGGCTCTCCTGGGAGACTAGCTCTCCTGTGCTCCCAGGCCCCTCTACACTTCAAGTGACCTGAGTGAGGCTGGCTCTCTAGGAAGTATCAGAAGATGGTATCTTCACTGTGGCACACCTGGCAAGATTCTGCCACAGCAGAAAGGGCAAATGCCCCGAGTAACTGGTTCTCTAGGAAGTATCAGGAGATGGTGTCTTTATTGTGGCAGGCCTGGCAAGGTTCTGTCACAGCAGAAAGGGCTGGCAGTGGCGGCGGCAGAAGGGTGATTAGAATCAGAAGGGGACTGCTATTTGAAAGAGCCAGGCTTTTGTTGGTTGCTAGTAGTGAGTCCTTCTGGACCCCTGGCAGCAGCTCTGGGCCTCCAGGGGTGCGAGGGGGTTCTTAATAACTGCCAAGAGTGGCTGGTTCTCTAGGAAGTATCAGGAGATGGATTCTTCATTATAGCAGACCTGACAAGGCTCTGTTACAGCAGAAAGAGCTGGCGGCGGCCATTTTGTTCACTTCTAATCAAGAACCAAATACGATTTTAAGCTTCACAGTATTTATCTAAGAATAGAAATGTATTGTGCCTGTAGCAGAGCAGAGACTCCTGTAGCAGTTGGCATACAGCAAATCCACCGACCCCTCAGCAGTCTGCCTTAGTCTATTTTCTTTTATAATAACTGAATACCACGTCCTGGGTGTCTATAAAGAAAAGAAGTTGTTGTTCCAGTTGCTTGGTGCTTCCATCTGTTTAGCACATGGCGAGCACCTTCCTATGGTATCCTCGTGTGGGTGAGGCCATCCAATGGTGGAGCAGGGCAAGCTTGCTAGCTTGAGTTTCTTCCTTATTACAAAGACACAATCAATGAATTAGGGCCCCACTTTTCTGAGCTCTGTTAACATTAGTTATGTCCCAAAAGATACATCTCCAAACAGCAGTTTGGTTAAGATACCATGTGTTTAATACTTTGCAATAGGGAATATGTTTTAATATGAGGTTTGGTGAGGCCAACTGAAGCCAGAACAATACCATATGATCCAAAGTTACTTCCAGGAACTAGATAGCTAGGCGAGGATTCAGAGTGTTTCAAATCTTTGGATATTGTGATTCAATATCTGTAAAGTTGATGCTATAAAACTTCAAAATTGAATTGCAGTGATGATGATTATGATGGTGATGGTGATGGTGACAATGATGATGGTGTTGGTGATAACCTCACAATCTCTTACATGAGTTGACCATTGTGAGTTGGGCCACATGCAAAGATACCTGGCCCTCAGGATGCATGTGAAGAGGCGTGGTTTAAAGACATAAGTATTCCATGAAATTTAAAAATCTTTAAATGTTTGAATACTGTGGCATTTCAAACTCTACGTTGGGGGAAAGATCATGAAGGGGAATCATAGTATAATGTTGCAAAATAGGTAAGAGAGCAGAGTTTGGCATTCCTTTCCATTTATTTATTTTTTTAAGAACATCAACTCTTATTCTCAGAAGCCATAGGTTATTAAATAAAAATCTTCATGCAAGGGGTGAGCTACCTTGTTGTAAGCTGTCCATTAGGGAGACCCCTGAGGCTCCCCAGACAGTGATTAGCCTGTTGGCATTGCTGTAGATTAGCCACCAGACTAGATGGTGAGACTCCACTGCTAAGCAGGTCCATGCTTTAGTCCTGGGAACTGGGCTAGGAGCTTCTTCCTTGCTGGCCATCCCCATTGTGCCAACGGATCCTACACAGGCTGTCAGGGAGGCTGTCAACAGCCATCTCACTCACCTGTGCACTTTGTATGCCACATTGCTATAAACCTGGTGGAAAGCCCACAGTTAGAAAATTCATGAACTCTCATAGGGAAGTTATTGCTATTGTCTTGCCAAACAGACACTAACGTGCCTGCCAAATCATCTCTTATAATAATAGTTTATGCACTTAGATCAGTGTTACCTCAACTTTGCAATGGACATGCAACCTCAGAGACTCACAACTATGCAAACAGAAAGGAACAGGTGAGTAATTATTACTGAGTACTCACTTCTAAACGTGACATCTGAATCCCTGCTTCAAGCTCAGGGGAAACTGTGGAAAAGAGGAAGGGAGTGTAAAAGCAGGGAGAAGAGAGGGAGTGTTGGGAATATGTCCTCTGGGGTTAATGTGGCAGATATGTGCTTGAGCACACAGCTGTGATTAGCAGTGTGCTTGGTCTTAGATCTTACAGCAGAGCAGCCCTTCCCTTTTTAGTTCAAAGAACTGGAGAGAAGTTTGTCCTTCCCACCTTAAGCAAGAACTTATTTAAAATCATCTTAAGTTTTATTATAAAAATATAAATATCTACAAAACTATAAAACAATGAGACCCCACTACTCATCATCCAAATTCAATAATTGATTATCAACAAGAGCCAAACAGGTGTACCATACTTAGGGTCACCCATGCCCTCACTCACATTGGACGTTGATTAAAAAGTTATGCCAATTCATCCCAGCATAAAATTCACCCAAGGAAGGGCTGCAAGCACCCAGTACCATATTGCCAACCATCTGTATTTTGTTGTACGGCAGATCCCAGGACTCATCCCACCTCTATAGCAGCCAAACAACTTCCCACTTCCTCCTCCCCTTGGGCCCTGGCAGCCTCCACTTTGTTCTTTATTTCCATGAGTTTGGTTGCTTTATATAAACTCATTTAAGTGGGATCATGTGGTATTTATCTGTGTGTGTGTGTGTGTGTGTGTGTGTGTGTATATGTGTGTGGCTTATTTTATTGAGCAAAATGTCCCAAATATTCTTCATGTAACTTGTGACAGATTTCCTTCTTTTCAAAAGCTGAACGAGATTTCATTTTACATGTAGCTTGCACCCGTGCATCTGTTATCCCTTCATCTGTCAATTGACTATGTCCATCTCTTGGACATTATGAAAAATTCTGCAGTAAACATGGCTATACAATTATCTCTAAGCCAGAAGTGGGATTGTAGGGTGTATTCCTTGAATGAATCTCCCCCATCCTTCCCACCACTGTAGGCTCATGTATTTGAATGCTTGGTCAGCAGTTGGTGGAACTGTTTGGGAAGTATTAGGAGGTGTGGCCTTGTTGGAGGAGGTGTGTCACTGGGGGTAGGCTTTAAGATTTCAGACAACCACATATTCTCAGCTCTCTCTCTCTCTCTCTCTCTCTCTCTCTCTCTCTCTCTCTCCCTCCCTCCCTCCCTCCCTCCCTCCCTCCCTCCTTCCCTCCCTCCCTCCCTCCCTTACATTATAGATAAGACTGAAAGCTCATAACTATTGCCCCAGCACGATGTCTGCCTACCCACTTCCCTGCTTCCTGTTATAATGGTCATGGATTCTAATCCCCTGGAACTGTAATCCAGGCCCCAATATACTCTTCTATAAGTTGGTTCACATCTTGTCACTTTAATTGAAAAGTAATTAAGACACAAGGTCATGTGGTGATTTAGCTTTAATTATATCATCACCATGTTACTTATGACTATAATATTAGAATCATAAAAACCATGTACAAGTGTTTCAACTTCTCCTTTCTATCTCTCTATCTATCTCTCTCTCTCTCTATCTTCTATCTATCTATCTTCTATCTATCTATCTATCTATCTATCTATCTATCTATCTATCTATCTATCTTTTTGTATATGCTAGGTAAGTGTTCTATCAGTAAACTATCTTCCTAGTCCTAAATTTTACTTTGAGATAGGATCACTGTACATTGTACAGATTAGTCTTAAACTCACACTCTAGGTGAGGGAGGATTTAAATTTATAATCTTCCTACCTCAGTTTTCCAAATATCTGGAATCTCAAGCATGTACTACTATTCCCAGATCTTCATTTCTTGTTGTTTTTGTAATATTCTTTTGTACAGGTAGCAGGTGATAGCTCATTATGGTTTTGATTATCATAATTAACGATGGCGCCTTTTTGAATGATTACTCCATTTGTATATCTTTTTTGGAGAAACCTTTATTCAGACAACTACTCCATTTTAAAAATAGAGTTTTTAGTTTTATGTTGTTGAGCCCTGGGATTTCTTAATTATGTCCTGGCCCCTGCTTTGAAACATATGACTCTTTTTCCTGAACGTTGTCCTTTATTTAGATAATTTTCCCCCTGGTTATACAGAGGTTTTCAAGTTTGGTTTATTTTCAGTCAGTTATCTTTTAACTTTAGTGTCAGAGCCATGAAATCATTGCCAAACCCAACATCGTGATATCTATGTCTAAGGTTTGTTTTAGGATTTTATAGTTTCAAGTCTTATCTTTAGGTCTTCAATGCATTTTCACCTAACTTTTGTGCATGGCACAAGGTGAATTCCTAGCTGTTGTCCTTCTGCATGGGTTTCCAGCAGTATGCTGAAGGGACTGACCTTCTGTGTGATCTTGGTAACTTTGCCAATGATTTAACCATACACGTGCAGGGGATATTTATGGGCTCCCTCTGGTCTCCACCACAGCACAGATCTGTCTTTACACCAATGTCATGCTGTTTTGATACTTTAAAAAGTACAGTGATGCTTTAAAAAGTATGAAGTCTCCAGCCTTTCTCTTTCTCGGGATTACTTTGGCTCTCTGTCATTCCTTGTAGCACTTCTTGCAGCTTCTTTGTGGGGGCATTGAGTTCTTCACAGATGTTTAATTTTTATGTATCTGTAAATTTTACAGTTTTGCTTTTACTGATTATTATTCCATGATTACTTGGAAAGATCTTTGGTATGATTGCAGTCTTCTTATAGATGAAGACGTGTTTTGTGGCACACAGTAATGGTTCTTGGACAATGTTCTGTGTGTGCGAGAGAGATGTGTAGTTCATTGTCTTGTAGCATGCTGTGTATGTCAGCTGAATCCAACTGGTCCCCACTGTCAGTCAGTCCTTCTGCTTCTTCGCTCGGATTCTACCATTTTGCTTTATCAATGATTGAGAACGGGCCATTATAATGCTTTATATTATTCTGATAGTCTCTCTTCTTCTCTGCAGTTCTGTCAACATTTGCTTTATATTATTTGGATGATTTGATTTTATATGCAAACACCAGTGTTACTGCAATAACTTCCTAGAGAAATTACTCTTTTATCATTATAGAACATCATTTAAAAAAACCTTTTTATAGTTCCTAACATAAACCTTTTTAATATCATGTGAGGCCCTTCCTTGCTTTTTGGTTATTACTTACATAGAAATAATATTTTTCCATCCTTATATGTGTCCTGAAGTATTTTTTAAAATTTGTTTTATTTCTTTCTGTTTGTCTCTTTATATGTGAGTGTTGGTGTCTGAGAGGAATTGAGAGGAGAGTGGCAGATTTCCTGGAGCAGGAGTTACAGGGGCTGTGAACTGACCAATATGGGTGCTGGGGACCAAACTTCAGTTCTCTGCTGGAGCAGCTAGTGTTCTTAACAACTGAGCCATCTCTCAGGCAGTGTCCTTAATTTTTAATCCTGAGGCAAATCTCTATAAGAAACATAATGGTTACATTTTTTAAATTTAAGAATTTTTTCAATTGAAGAATCCAATTAATTTACATTTAAAGAAACTTGATCGGAAAATTCTATTTACATTTCTGCTGATTACCTTCTGTCTGTCATGGTGACTTTGTCATCTCTTCTCCTGTCTTATTGCCTTTGTGTGTGTGTGTGTGTGTGTGTGTGTGTGTGTGTGTGTGTGTTTTCTTGGTCCTTTGTGGTAACATGCATTGATTATTTCTTCATTTCTGTCCAAACTTCTACCACAAAGTTTTTTTAAGGTTGCCATGAGGCTATTATAAACTACTCTATAACAGCCCATTTTAAGCTGATAACTTTGATTAAATACTCAGTTCTTCTACATCCCTCCATATAGAATTTATGTCAGTGAGGTGATAGATTATAATCAGAGGTGCTTGTATCCATCAACATGGCTTTATAATTTTTCATCTTTAGTTTTTGAGATTTTATATTATATCAAGTGGTTTATGCACAATCATTACTGTGTTATACAGCTGGTGTTTGTCTTTATTATATTTACCTTTAGTAATAAGGTTTGTTTTTAAAAAATATTTTAATGATTTATTTTTATTTCCTGTGCATTGGTATTTTGCCTAGATATATGTCTGCATGAAGGTGTTAGGTCCTCTGGAATTATAGTTAAAGACAATTGTGTGCTGCCGTGTAGGTGCCAGGAATGGAACCCAGGTCCTCTGGAAGAGTAGCTAGTGTTCTTAATTGCTGAGCCATCTCTCCAGCCCTGAGCTTTGTATTTTAAAATGTTTTTACATTGCCGTTTAATGCCTTTTCATTTCAACTTGAAGAATTCCTGCTAGCATTCCTATCAGGGAGTTCTAGTGTCGATGAATTTTCTTAGCCTCTGCTTTCCAGAAGTGTTTATACTTTCACTTTTGACATTTAATTTTAGAGAATATACTCTTCTTGGTTGGCAGCATTTTAAATATGAATACACTGTACTACTTTCTTCCAGCCCTTGTAGGTTTCTGCTAAGAAATCTGCTAGTAATGTTGTAGACTCTTCTTTGTATACAAGTTGCTTCTTTCATTACCGATCTTTTATCTCACTTCTTGGCTGTTTGATTATTCTGAGTGCCAGTATGAATTCTTTGGGTTCATACTCCTTGAAGAAGTCCCTTGACTTTCTTGGTTTGATTTGAGTATCTTCCCCCCCCCCCCCCCCCCGCCTTTTCTATGAGAATTAGGAGGATCTTAGATGCTACTTCTTTACATTGGCTCTTTGGTCATTTCTCTTTCCTCTTTCTGGAACTCACATGATGCATGTGCTTGTCTGAGTGATGATCTCCCATCACACTGTGAGCGTTTCTCAATCTACGTCTGAGAGTCTCATCTCATTCAGTGATTTTGACTCTCCTGTCTTTGACTTTGTTCATTCCATTTGCTCAAGTCTAATGTCCATTGCTGTGGTGAATTTTTACCTGCCAGTCTGGCTAGAGACTTGATGCTGTTGCGAGACTTCTCTGGACTATATGCTCCCTGGGCTCGGGCACGTGTATATCCTCATTGAAGATAATGCCAGCGTCTACTTAGGAGTTCCATCTGGGCACTTGTCTGTGAGACTCTCTTGTTCATTTATGCTGTTCTCAGAATCATCTAACACCAGTGTTCTGCTGATTTCTTTGCCCAGACACAAGCAAGACAGGCCAATTGTTTCAGTGGTCCCTTGTTGGGACAAAATATTAGATGTAATTCCTTCTCTTCTTCTTGTTTCCCAAGAAGCAAGGAATTCAAAGAGATTTTTGCTGTTCCCATTTGTGTGTTTTGAGACAGGGTCTCTTGATGTAGCTAACGCTGACTTCAACCCTGTAGCCCTCTGGACCCAGGCTTCTGAGTGCTGGGTTATAGGCATGTGCCCTAAGAGCAGCTATAATGGAAGGTTCCTTTCTTGTGCTGTGCTGAGTTGAGAGAAGAGACTCTACTGAGCAAAGGCCGTAAGTTTTCTGCTGTGTTTTAATGCACATGTTTCCATAAGACAGTTTCTCAGTTGAAGAAGGAAGCTGTAGGAATTCCCATTCTACAATACATAGATGTTATTCCCCCCCCCCACACACACACACACTGGATTGTATGAGAGAAAATCCCAAGATATTGGTATACATTTAAAACAACAAAACAGGGTCTCACTGTGCAGCCCTGGCTGACCTGGAACACAATATATAAGCCAGACTAGACTTGAATTCACAAATACTAAGATTAAAGGTTCACATCACACACAGCCATGTACATATTTTTTGAGACAGGGTCCTATGCTACCTAGCCTGGCCTCAAACTCATTATGTAGCAGAGGCTGGCTCTGAGCTTCTGAAGGACTGAACTACCCTGATCAGCATTATATGCCGATCATAACCACTTCAAAAAACATCCCTAGAAGATACTTATCATTATTATGTGCAACAAAATTAGAAAGTCTTTGATACATTCAAATTACAGTTATCATTAGAGCTTTCTACCTGGGTTTATAACTATTCAGATTTATTCATGGGCTAGCAAGGGGTGCTTGCCATCAGGCCTGACAAACCTGACATCAATCCTGGACCCACATGGAAGAAGAAAAGAACCAATCCTAGCATGCACACACACAGGCATATACTAAAATAAATAAATAAACAAACAAACAAACACTCATACACATGGGCATATACTAACTAATTAATTTAAAATCCAATAAATACAAGTTTTTCCAAATCAGAATTCAAACAAGGCTCAAACTATATTATCTGATAAGTCTTATAAGTTTCTTAAGCGACTTATCTCTCTTCATCCCCACACAACATTTTTTTTTTTTTGGTGTTCTATTTTATCTGTTGAGAAAACTGTCTTGTTTGCTTCAGAGAACTTTCCAACCTTGTGATTCACACTGCACATTTGTGACCATGGGCCTCACTATGCAGCCTGAATCAACTTGGGGCTGACTGCATATCCCAGGCTCACTCCTGGCTTGTCCGTCTCTTGCATTAGCCTTCCAAGTGCTGGACTTACAGGCCTGTACCATCACACTCTGAGCATGGTTTTCAATGCGTTTCTTTTGTGCCCTGTATTTCCTGCACACTGGTTTGTTAAGTTTAGAGAGTTGAGGTTTAGGTCAGTGTCAGGCTCTTCCTGCTGTGTGGCTTCAGAAGACTACCCCTCTTACGTGATAGTGAGTTTGATAAATAGGTTTAGGCACTGTCAGACAGATTTACCCATTACAGTGTTCCATCCGCTGCATCTTGTCAGCCATCAATAATCACTGGCTGGACTTATTCTTTCATTTAAAATGTTAAAGTGAGATCGGGTGATGGCTCTGCCAGTCAAGTGCCTGTGGGACAGGCAAGCAGGAGACTAGAGTTTGGAACCCAGACTGACACATGTGAGAGCTGATCATAGCTACATGTGCCTGTGACCCCTGCCTTGAGGGAGTAACCACACTGATGACCTCCAGTTCAGAGAGCCTGCTTCGAAAACCAAAGATGGAAAATGATTGAGCAAAGACATATAATGTCAATGGTGGGCCTCCACAAGCTCACGAACATGTCCACGTGCAGTTGCAAGCACATACTTGTACATACACAACAACACACACACATTCTTCCATACATAGATGCACATATGTATGTATGTATATGTGTATATGTGCATGTATGTGTATGCATGCATGTATGTGTATGCATGCATGTATGTGTGTGCATGTATGTATATGTGTGTATGTGTGTGTATGTTTGTTTATGTGTGTATGTGTGTATGTGTGTATATGTGTATGTATATGCGCATGTGTGGAGGTTAGAGGACAACTTTAGGAACTGAATTTTCTCCTTCTGTCATAGTGGATGAGGGATTGAACACAGATCACCAAGTTGATCATCAAGTGCCTTTGCCCTCTGAGCCATCTTGCTACTCCAGAAGCATATTTTTTTCTCTTTGTATTTAAAAATAATTTTATACAATATATATTTGATCATATTATTTCCCTTCCCCCAACTTTTTCTAGATCCTCTTCACTTCCCTACCTGTCCAAACGTTATTCTCTCTCTCTCTCTCTCTCTCTCTCTCTCTCTCTCTCTTTCCTCTATCCCTCTCTATACCTCTCTGTCTCTCTCTCCCCTTTACTACCTGTCTCTCTAAAAAAATTTAAAATCTAAAACAAACAAATAAAAACTAATAAACTAAAAAATACCCAAAATAAAAACCATACAAAAAATATGGAGCCAGCCTCATGCTGGCCAATTACTCCCATGCATGGGACTGCCCTGCAGTGTGGTTAGTATATCCAGTGTCACTTCATTGGAGAAAAAGGATTTTTGTCTCCCAGCAAGTATCCATTGAAAATAGATTCTTTATTTTTATTTTATGTACATTGGTGCTTGCCTGTCGAGATGCCCTGGAGCTGGAGTCACAAACATCTGTGAGCTACCACGTGGGTGCCGGGAATTAAACCAGGTCCTCTGGAAGAGCAGCCAGTCCTGCCATCTCCCCAGCCTCACAAACAGTTTCTTGATAAAGGGTGGAACATTGTGTCTTCTCTTCAGTGCTGGGATTCTATCTGGTTTGAACTCAGTGCAGGTCTGGAACATGCTCTCACAGTCTCTGAGTTCATGCACATATCAACCCTGTGGTATCTGAAGATGACATTCCCTTGGAGTCGTCCACCATCTCTGGCTCTTACAGTGTTCCTGCCTCTTCTTCCATGAATCTCTCAACTCTGAAGGGAGGGGCTTGATGGAGACATCCCATTTAGGACTGCTCCAAAGTCTCCACTCTGCACATTGTACAGTTTTAGATCCCTGTGTTAATTACCATCTACCAAAAGAAGAAACTTCTTTGGTGAGGTTTAATCAATATACTAATCTGTAGGGTTTAACTATAAGGCATTAGGAATCATTTTATTGCTGTGTTCCTTGAACAGAATAATAGAAGTACCTCTTTCTCTAGCTAATTACCTGTCTAGACTCAGGTTCTTGTCCACTTTGTTGAGTTTTATCTATAAAGTGGGCTTTAAATCCAGATGTTAAACAGTAGTTGGTCAGCCCCATAACATTTGTGCCATAATTGTACCAGTGTATCTTGCAGGCAAGATCTGTTGTTGGCTGCGGGTCTACAGAGGACTGATGTTATGATTAGTTTTCTCCTGTGGTAGTAAGCATTAGTGCCTTTTAGCACCATGAGTTCTAGTCAGCAAGGGCAACACTTTTGACTGGGCACCAGCTCAATTTATCCATGTCTGATGATATAGGTAAGCAATGTCTTCAACAATAGGGACTTAATTGTCAGGTTATAGATGGTAACCAGTAGTCATGTCTATCATATTTGAACTAATTGTTCAAGAGGGGCCATGAAATGATCTCAGTACCTTTTCCAGAGCAGAAATCAGAGCTGATGGAACTTTTTTATTATATATTATAATATATTATTATATTTATTATACCTTTATATAACATATTTTTATTATAATATATTATAACCAATGGCAATAATGTATTGTACTTGAAGGGGGATTTATGGGACCTCCTTGTTCAAAAATGCAATAAAATATAACTCATTCTTGGCCCTGGAGGTTTGACTTAGTGGCATAGATGTCTAGCTGGGCCACTTCAGTCCCATTATATGGTACTTCACTTAAATTCCTTTCATATATTTATGTGTTTTAGGAAGTTTCTATAGTAGTAAGCTTCCATGTGGCTTCTCAGAAGGCCCTTGGTGTTCTTCCTCCTAGGACTCCCTCCTTTACTGTCTTCTCTACTCTCCCTCCTCATTTAATCCTGATTTCCACTTTATCTCTTTGTGAGACTAGATTCCATTTCTCCTTCCTTGGGAAGAGCCTCTCCTCCTCTTTGCCCCTTACTCGCTCCTTAACCTCTGTGGTTATCCTGATCAGAAGCGCATTTCTTAAGAGAAGAAAATTGTTCTACCTCCATCATCTTGAATATAAAATGGGCATAAGACACTTGCCTTAGTTTCATTATAAAGACATTGGGTGTGTGCTGGCTCAAACAATCATGATTAAGACCCTCCTGCTATGAGTCCCAATGTTCATTATTGATCGGTAGCCAGTTTGGAGTGAGGCTTTGGTTGGACTGGGAATCATTTGTAACTAGTAGAAATGGCAGGGAAGACTGTGGTAGTGTAGGGATAAAGACAGGATTATAATACACCATTAGAGAAAAAGTCAATATTAAGGGGCTGAACATAATGCAAGCATTCAAATATTTGTCCTGAGTCAGCGTCTCTTATGCTTGTGTTCCTTATAAAGCACTGTGCAAAACGCAGGTGACATTTTGCAGATGATTACAGGAACATATTATAGGAGATTTCTAATTAAAAGTCACCAGCTCACCTCTGAGCACAGAGATACATATTTTTAATTCCAGAGTCCAGGAGCCAGAGGCAGGTGGGTCTCTATGAGTTCCAAGCCGGCCAGGGATACTTAGAGAGACCTTCCTTTAAAAAGGGAAGTGAAAAAAAGAAAGTTCCATCAGCTCTAATTTTTGTCCTGGAAAAGGCACTGAGCTCATTTCATGGCCCCTCTTGAACATGAATTTCTTTTATATGTGAGGCTATTTCTAAATCATTGTGTAACGTAATAACATTTATCTAAGTGGAGAGATCACCAAATTCAGGGTGGATTCTCCAGGAAGAGCCAGATGACGTCTGCAGATTGTGACTTCCCACACACTCCGTAAGATGCTGTCAGCAGCATTCCATATCTGTGCTGTCTTTCACATCTGAGAGACTTTTTCCTTTCAGAATACAAAATAATATGAGACATTCTAAATGATGCATTTAATATATCACCACAAAGATAAATTAAACCCCAGCAATATTCTCTATGCACAAAAGCTTATGGCTCACTTAAAGCTCTCCTCCTTTGCCTCCTCGACACAGCAATACGAAATTTTGTGAAACGAAAGAGGAGGATGAAAATTGATAAAAGGATTCCCAAACCTCTGAGACACTATGGATCCCTCATTGTTAAGCATCAGGTTCAGTGCAAGGGGTCTTAATAAGCATTGTGTTACTATGTACAAATAACAGCACAGGCAATTACCTTGTAAGAAGAAAGGTCCACTTAACCTCAATAGTTCTGAAGATACCATTCTAAAGTCAGGGAACACTATTGTTTTGGGTCTCAGCACAGAAGGGAGGGCACAGTGGAGTGAATCACTTGCTTAACAAGCCATGAATCTCAAAGCTAGATTCCCGATGACATGCCCTCAGTTATCTGAAGCCCTCACAACAAGCTTCACTGCCTCCCAACAGTGCTACCTTGGTGACTATCTTAGGGTTTTACTGTTGTGAACAGACACCATGACCAAGGAAACTCTTATAAGACATTTCACTGGAGCTGGCTTATAGATTCAGAAGTTCAGTCCATTATCATCAAAGCCGGAGCCTGCCATCATCCAGGAAGACATGGGGTTGGAGGAGCTGAGAATTCCACCTCTTGTTCTGAAGGGAGCTAAGAGAAAACTGGTATCCAGGCAGCTAGGACATGGATTTTAAAGCCTACACCCACAGTAACACACCTATTCCAGCAAGGCTACACCTTCAAATAGTGCCATTCCCTGGGTCAAACATATATAAACTACCACAGGGACCAAGGTTTCAATACATGGGTCTTTGGCAATTCGTACAATATTCAAATAACAGAATACTAATTAGCCAAAGAGTAGGCAACAACAATAACAACAATCCCACCAAAATCTGGGGATGAGAAATAATATAGATTAAGCTCTGGTCCAAATCAACAGCCCAAAAGAGCCACATCAGAAAAGTGTCGTGGGTGTGAAAGTAAAAATAGAAAAGTAAAAATGGAAGCAAGACTTGGCTCCAGCAAACACCAGTCCGGAAGCCTTGATGGATATACGTGAAACATCAAAGCAGATGCCAGAGCCCCTAAGCACATCAAACCAAGGCTCACAATAGCACATCCATCAAGAAAGGGAAAAGTTTCCCTTCTAGTGTTGCAGGGAGATCAAGGCCAAGAGGATTACCTAGAGTGATTAGCAGGGAGGGGCAGCCAAGATGAGGACTTCCTTTAGCACATAGGATGATCCTGGCTAGTTAAGAGACCAATCTTATTATCTAAGACTTGGGCATCAGAATGACTAAGAAAGGAATGAAATGGGTGAATCCTGCATTTCATCAAGCCTCCCAGGTATAGAATCTGCAAACTGTAAGACTCATTGTTTAAGATGTTTAAGATGGAATCCAACTATTTGGAGGATAGAAATGGGAATATGAGAGTCTGCTACCAGATGCTACAAGACTGTATGAAGGAAAGCAACCATATCAGACCAATGTTGTGTAGCAGAAGAGTCATAGGCAAGATCAAGAACTAGAAGACCAATTATGAGAAGCCAGTCCTTGGAATATTATGATCCTCATGGCAGCGCCAGGAGAAATCTAAGGTCAAGGAGGATGAGAGTCCATAAGAGAGAAGGGCTAGGTTTATCATCTGTCAAAAGGTAAGTGAACTGATGTCTACAAGAAAGAGGAATATCTTCAAATGGAGTACCAGGAAGCATTCATGAACCCCAAAAGGTCAATCAGGAGCCAATCTGATGCAATCACACAAGGGTGTTTATTCACAAGCTTGAGCATGGACTTAAATTCACTGCTGACCCACAGAACAGTTCTGGTGTTGAAAAGCCATAAACACTCAACAGGACAAGGTTTTATAGAAAATGCAAATGAGAGGTAAGTGTTTCTAGCCTGGCAAGGATCTAATTGGGGGCTGGGGGGGGGGTATTGTAGCCTTTAACATAATTGCCTGGTTCTGGAAAACAAACCATAAACTTCTGCTTTCCTCCTGATTCGTGGTTGTTAGGCAGGGGTGGCCTTGCAACCTGGGGGTACAAATCTGTTGGGGGAATAACCTGGAGACTAGTGCTAGGCACATGTCTTGTTAGGGGGAGGGGGTAGCCTGGAAACTGGCACTAGTTACCAGCCTGTTAGTTTGCTTGATTTCAAACTTAGGTCAGGTTCTCTAAGATGGAGTCTGAACCCCAAATATTTGGCCTCTCACAAGCAAAGAACCCATCCCTCACCCCAGTAGTCACAACGACAGGAGTCTTCAATAGGACACCATTTTGGCCTCTAAATTATTATGCACCAAAAAATACACGGGACTGTGAAAACAGAAACTATAAACTCTCTGGCTTTAGGCCTCGGCTGGGAAAGTGTCCATTCAGTCCTTCAGGCCTCACACTTTACCACTGCTGGGTAGCTAGGCTAACTTGTTCACTTATGGCTGCTTTGAAATGTTGTAAAACATCATCTAGAAGATAAAAGTCAACAAATGTGAGCACGTTCAGGGTTGACCCTGCTAAGCTAGTGTCTCGATGAAAGACCAGCTCCTACCTGATAACTGATGCAGCAGGGTCTCTACTACTTGCTGTATTCTTTCCCATCTCTCTCCACCTCTCTCCTTCCCTCCCTCTCTTCTTCATTTACTTTATGTACATCTACATATCTGGGTTCACATACCTCCATGTGCACCCCCTCCCCCTAGCCCACCTCTCCCATACATATACGCCTACTAGTCACCCGTCATCTTTTGAGCTCAGGTATTGTCAAACACATTCTATTAGCCAAAGGTTCTGAGACATTCTTTCCTGATTTTTCCTGTACTTTACTCATGTATGAGACGCATTAATAAGCTGGACACAGTTGCTAACTCCACAGCACCAGTCAAGGATTCTTAATGGTCTACACACACAATTTAGAAGCCATTGAAGGCCCTGCAGAAAGCTAAAACCCCCTACTTCCATGCCATGCTTACTGATAACAATAAAAAATCAACCAGAGACAGACGGCATGCTGTCTCACTAAGAAGCATTCACACAAGCACTCTTGGGCAGGCAGGTCCAGGCCTGCCTAACCACCTCTCTCAATGGGTCAGCTATAGCCAGCATGTTGGTGCCCCAGAACTGCATGTACAGAAGCTCCTCTCCCTGCTCTTGGGCGTGGTGAATGACCTACTCCCAGCATCCCATACGTCCAGGCATCACCTCAGAAAAAAGGAAGCAGAAACTAGCTGGAGAGGCACTTGTGTCAAACCCATCTTCCTCTTCAGATTCTCCAATCTGAATTTCTGCTGGAAGTCAGCTTGGACCAGTTCCCTGAGACTCAGAGAGACTCTCTTGTCTCCCTCTAGTGCACTTACACACAAAACTTCCATGCTGAGAGAGGGAAAAGTGACCTGAGCAGAACACTCTCCCACGAGCCACTCAAAGCCACTCAACTTTTCTTTTCCATCTTAGTCATTTTCTTTCTTTCTTTCTTTCTTTCTTTCTTTCTTTCTTTCTTTCTTTCTTTCTTTCTTTCTTTCTCTCTTTCTTTCTTTCTTTCTTGTTTCTTCCCTCTGTATAGTCCTAGCTGTCCTGGAACTCACTCTGTAGACCAGGCTGACCTCGAACTCAGAAATCCACCTGCCTCTGCCTCCCAAGTGCTGGGATTAAAGGCGTGCGCCACCACTGCATGGCCATTTCTGTATCCCATTGCTATGGAGAGACACTGTGACCAAGGCAACTCTCATAAGGGAAAACATTTAACTAGGGGCTTGCGTGCAGTTTCCGAGGATTAGTCCATTATTATGGCAGGGGACTATGGAAGCATGCAAGCAGCGAGTGGAGCAGTAGCTGAGAGCTTCATCTTGATCCATGGGGAGGAGGAAGGAAAGGGGAGGAAGAGAGAGATAGTGCGTCAGTTGTAAGCTGCAACCCATTGGAAACCTCTTAGCCTGTTCCCTGTAACACACTTCCTCCAAGGCCACACTTCCTAATCCTTCCAATCCTCCTCAAATAGTGCACTCCCTGATAGTTCAGCCTTCAAATACATAGCCTAAGGGGCCAATCCTATCCAAGCCACCACACTGTCCTTCAGCCCTAACCTATGACAGGTAATTGCTCTGCCATTAAGACATATTCTCAGCCCAATAAGTGTCTGTTGATTTATGTATTTATGTACAAGTGTATTTATGTGGATAGGTATTTACTGTGTTGTGCAGGTATGAGTATGCATATGTGTATGTGTTTTTATTTATTTATTTTTATTTTCTAAATTCTTTGTTTACATTCCAAAACGCTTTCCCCTTTCCCAGTTCCCCCCACACTATATGTCCCATAAGCCTTCTCTACAACCATACTCCAATCATCTCCCTCCTTTTTCTCTGTCCTGGTATTCCCCTACAATGCTGGATCAGGCCTTCCCAGGATCAGGGCCCTCTCCTTACTTCTTCATGGGAGTCATTTAATATGCTACTTGTGTCTTGGGTATTCAGAGCTTCTGGACTAGTTAATATCCACTTATCACTGATTGCATTCCATGTGTATTCTTTTGTGATTGGGTTACCTCACTTAGGATGATATTTTCCAGTTCCAACCATTTGCCTACAAATTTCATGAATTCATTGTTTTTAATTGCTGAGTAGTATTCCATTGTGTAAATATACCACATTTTCTGTATCCATTCCTCCATTGAGGGACATCTAAGTTCTTTCCAGCTTCTGGCTATTATAAATAAGGCTGCTATGAACATAGTGGAACATGTGTCCTTGTTACATGCCGGGGAATCCTCTGGGTATATGCCCAGGAGTGGTATAGCAGGGTCCTCCAGAAGTGTCATGTTCAGTTTTCTGAGGAACCACCAGACTGATTTCCAGAGTGGTTGTACCTTCTTGCAATCCCACCAGCAGTGGAGGAGTGTTCCTCTTTCTCCACATCCTCGCCAACACCTGTTGTCTCTTGAGTTTTTAACCTTAGCCATTCTGACTGGTGTGAGGTGAAATCTTAGGGTTGTTTTGATTTGCATTTCCCTAATAACTAATGATGATGAGCACTTCTTAAGGTGCTTCTCGGCCATCCGAATTTCTTCAGGTGAAAATTCTTTGTTTAGATCTGCACCCCATTTTTTAATAGGGTTATTTGGTTCCCTGGGGTCTAACTTCTTGAGTTCCTTGTATGTATAGGATATTAGCCCTCTATCAGATGTAAGGTTGGTAAAGATCTTTTCCCAATTTGTTGGTTGCCGTTTTGTCCTTTTGACAGTGCCCTTTGCCTTACAGAAACTTTGTAATTTTATGAGGTCCCATTTGTCAATTCTAGATCTTAGAACATAAGCTATTGGTGATCTGTTCAGGAACTTTTCCCCTGTGCCCATGTCCTCAAGGGTTTTCCCCAGTTTCTTTTCTATTGGTTTCAGTGTGTCTAGTTTTACATGGAGGTCCTTGATCCACTTGGAGTTGAGTTTAGTACAAGGAGATAAGAATGGATCAATTCGAATTCTTCTGCATGCTGACCTCCAGTTGAACCAGCACCATTTATTGAAAAGGCTATCTTTCTTCCATTGGATGTTTTCTGCTCCTCTGTTGAAGATCAAGTGACCATAGGTGTGTGGATTCATTTCTGGGTCTTTAATTCTATTCCATTGGTCCACTGTCTGTTGCTGTGGCAATACCATGTAGTTTTTAACACTATTGCTCTGTAGTATTGCTTGAAGTCTGAGATATTGATTCCCCCAGAAGCTCTTTTACTGTTGAGAATAGTTTTAGCTATCCCGGGTTTTTTGTTATTCCAGATGCATTTGAGAATTGCTTTTTTTAACTCTATGAAGAACTGAGTCGGGATTTTAATGGGGATTGCAATGAATCTGTATATTGCTTTTGGCAAGATGGCCATTTTAACTATATTAATCCTGCCAATCCAAGAGCATGGCAGATTTTTCCACTTTCTAAGGTCTTCTTCAATTTCCTTCTTCAGAAACCTAAAGTTCTTCTCATACAGATCTTTTATATGTTTGGCTAGAGTCACACATAGATACTTTATATTGTTTGTGGCTATTGTGAAGGGTGTTATTTCCCTAACTTCTTTCTCAGCCTGTTTATCCTTTGAGTATAGGAAGGCTACTGATTTGCTTGAGCTGACTTTATAACCAGCCACTTTGCTGAAGTTGTTTATCAGCTGTAGAAGTTCTTTGGTGGAGTTTTTGGGTCACTTAAGTATACTATCATATCATCTGCAAATAGTGATAGTTTGACTTCTTCCTTTCCAATTTGTATCCCTTTGACTTCCTTATGTTGTCTAATTGCTCTAAGGAGAACTTCAAGTACTATCTTTAAAAGATATGGAGAGAGAAAGCAGCCTTGTCTAGTCCCTGATTTTAGTGGGATTGTTTCAAGTTTCTCTCCATTTAGTTTGATATTGGCTGCTGGTTTACTGTATATTGCTTTAATTATGTTTAGGTATGGGCCTTGAATTCCTGTTCTTTCCAAGACTTTCAGCATGAAAGGATGCTGAATTTTGTCAAATGCCTTTTCAGCATCTAATTAAATGATCATGTGATTTTTTCTTTGAGTTTGTTTATGTAGTGGATTGCATTGATGGATTCTTATATTGAACCATCCCTGCATCCCTGGGATGGAGCCTACTTGATCATGGTGGATGATCGTTTTGATGTGTTCTTGGATTCGGTTGGCAAGAATTTTATTTAGTATTTTTGCATCGATATTCACAAGGGAAATTGGCCTGAAGTTCTCTTTCTTTGTTGGATCTTTGTGTGGTTTTGGTATCAGCAGAATTGTGGCTTCATAGAAGGAATTGGGTAGTGTTCCTTCTGTTTCTATTTTGTGGAGTAGTTTGAAGAGTATTGGTGTTAGATCTTCTTTGAAGGTCTGATAGAATTCTGCACTCAAACCATCTGGTCCCATGATTTTTTTTTTGTTGGAAGACTTTCTATGACCCCTTTTATCTCTTTAGGGATTATGGGACTGTTTAGATGATCTATTTGATCCTGATTTAATTTTGGTGTTTGATATCTGTCCAGAAAACTATCCATTTCCTCCAGATTCTCCTATTGTGTTGAGTATAGGCTTTTGTAGTAGGATCTGATGATTTTTTGAATTTCCTCCGTTTCTGTTGTTATATCTCCCTTTTCATTTCTAATTTTGTTAATCTGGATACTGTCTCTGTACCCCTTGTTTAGTCTGGCTAAGGGCTTATCTATCTTGTTGATTTTTTTCAAAGAACCAGCTCCTGGTTTTGTTGATTCTTTGTATGGTTCTCTTAGTTTCTACTTGACTGATTTCAGCCCTGAGTTTGATGATTTCCTGCCTTCTGCTCCTTCTGGGTGAATTAGCTTCTTCTTGTTCCAGGGCTTTCAGGTGTGTCGTTAAGCTGTTAGTGTATGCTCTCTCCAATTTCTTTTTGGAGGCACTCAGGGCTATGAGTTCTCCTCTTAGCACTGCTTTCATTGTGTCCCATAGATTTGGGTATGTTGTGTCTTCATTTTCATTGAATCCTAAAAAGTCTTTGATTTCTTTCTGTATTTCTTCCTGACCGAGGTATCATTGAATAGAGTATTGATCAGCTTCCATGTGTATGTGGGCTTTCTTTTGATTTTGTTGCTATTGAAGATCACTTTTACTCCATAGTGATCTGATAGGAGGCATGGGTTTATTTCTATCTTCTTATATTTGTTGAGGTCTGTTTTGTGACCAATTATATGATTGATTTTGGAGAAGGTCCCATGAGGTGCTGAGAAAAAGGTATATTCTTTTGCTTTAGGATGAAATGTTCTATATATATATCTGTTAACTCTAATTGGTCCAAAGCTTCAATTAGTTTCACTGTGTCCCTGTTTAGTTTCTGTTTTCTTGGTCAGTCCATTGAGGAAAGTGGAGTGTTGAAGTCACCCACAATTATTGTGTTAGGTGCAATGTGTGCTTTGAGCTTTAGTAAAGTTTCTTTTATGAATGAGGGTGCTTTTGCATTTGGAGCATAGATGTTCAGGATTGAGAGTGCTTCTTGGTGTATTTTTCCTTTGATGAGCAAGAAGTGTCCCTCAGTGTCTCTTTTGATGACTTTAAGTTGAAAGTCAATTTTATCTGATATTAGAGTGGCTACTCCAGCTTGTTTCCTGAGACCATTTGCTTGTAAAATCGTCTTCCAGCCTTTTACTCTAAGATAGTGTTTGTCTTTGACACTGAGGTATGTTTCCTGTATGTAGCAAAATGTAGGGGCCTGTTTACGTATCCAGTCTGTTAGTCTATGTCTTTTTATTGGGGAATTGAGTCCATTGATGTTAAGTGATATTATGGAATAGTGATTATTACTTCCTGTCATTTTCATGTTGTTTTTTTATATTTGATTGTTTATCTTCTTTTGGGTTTGATGAAAGAAGGTTACTATCTTGCTTTTTCCAGGGTGAAGTTTCCCTCCTTGTATTGGTGTTTTCCTCCTACAATCCTTTGTAGGGCTGGGTTTGTGGAAAGATATTGGTTAAACTTGGTTTTGTCATGGAATATCTTGGTTTCTCCATCTATTGTGATTGAGAGTTTTGCTGAATATACTAGTTTTGACTGGTATTTGTGTTCTCTTTGAATCTGCATGAGGTCTGCCCAGGATCTTCTAGCTTTCATAGTCTCTGATGAGAAGTCTGGTATGATTCTGATAGGTCTTCTTTTATGTTACTTGGCCTTTTTCTCTTACTGCCTTTAATATTCTTTCTTTGTTTAGTATATTTTGGGTTTTGATTATTATGTGATGGGAGTTATTTCTGTTCTGGTCCAGTCTGTTTGGAGTTCTGTAGGCTTCTTGTATATTCATGGGCATCTCTCTCTTTAGATTCGGGAAGTTTTCTTCCATAATTTTATTGAAGATGTTTGCTGGCCCTTTAAGTTGTAAATCTTCACTCTCATCTATGCCTATAATCCTTAGGTTTGGTCTGCTCATTGTGTCCTGGATTTCCTGGGTGTTTTGGATTACAAGCTTTTTGCATTTTGCATTTTCTTTGACTATTGAGTCCGTCCATGGTTTCCATGGTATCTTCAGCATCTGAGATTCTTTCTTCTATCTCTTGTATTCTGTTGTTGATATTTGCATCTATGGCCCCTGATTTCTTCCCAAGGTTTTCTATCTCCATTGTTGTCTCCTTTTCCGATTTCTTAGTTGTTTCTACTTCTGTTTTTAGATCCTGGATGGTTTTGCTCAGCTCCTTCACTTGCTTGTTTGTGTTTTCCTGTAATTCTTTAAGAGATGTTTGTGTTTCCTCTTTCATGATCTCAGCATGTTGACCAAACTCCTGTATTTCTTTAAATGATTCTTGCGTTTCTTCCTTATTGGCTTCTATCTTTTGACCCATATTCTCCTGATTTTCTTTTAAGGATTTTTGTGTTTCCCTCATAAGGGCTTCTAACTTTTGGTCCATTTCTTCCTGAATTTCTCTAAGAGATTTATTTATGTCCTTCATGTGTTCCTGTAACAGCATCATGACCAGTGCTTTTACATCCAAATCTTGTTTTTCTGGTGTTTTGGGGTATCCTGGACTTGCTATTAATGGAGAATTGGGTTCAGATGCTGCTATATTGCCTTTATTTCTGTTAGTAACATTCCTACGTTTGCCTTTTGCCATATAGTTCTCACTGGTGTTAGTTGGTCTAGTCACTTGTTGGCGCTTCAACCTCCTTTGAGCCTATAAGGCTAATTCTACAACACTGGATGGCTGGGTTCCCCTGCTGATGTGCCCTCCTCTTGGGTGCTCTTGGAGCCCTGGTGTGTCCTGCCCCAAGCAATGTTATGCTTGGGTTGTCTCTGTGGACTGAACCTGGTACTGCCAGTCTGCTCTGTCAGAAAGCAAGGATGGCAACGGGGATCCCTCAGGGCCCCAGCCCCACACCTGGCTGGCACATAGAGGAACCACTGCTCTCCCAGTTCCTGGGAGCAGGCAGCAGCCAGCAGCCCAATTACCTGAGTCCCCCGAGGTCTTATACTCGGGAGAGCTCAGTACCTGGGGTGGCCTGTCTCCACTGGCTGAGGACAAAGATGGCGACTCTGCCTTCTCCACAGGGCAGAGTAGCCACGTCTGGTGGCCCAAGGAGGTACCACTGTTCTCCCAGTTCCTAGGTGCAGGCGGCAGCCCGCAGCTGGGTTGTCTGTGTCCCCCCCCGAGGTCTTACACTCGGGATAGCTCAGTCGTGTGTATGTGGAGGCCAGAGATCAACCCAGGTTTAGTTCATCAGGAGCCATTCATCTTGGCTTTTGAGATAGTGCCTCTCTCAGAGACCTGGGCCTCACTGGCCACTGAGCTCCAAAAATCTTCCTGTTGCTTCCTTCCCAGCACTAGGGTTACACATATGGGCCACCATGATGGTTTTTCACATGGCTGCTGGGCCTCAGGGCCTCATATTATGCAGGAAACACTTCACAGACAGACCATACTATTTCCCCAAACACTTCTTGAATTTTTAAAGATTTCTATTTTACTAATGTACTGTGGATATGTCTATGCATGTGTGCTAAGAATGTGTGATTGCCTGCAGATGCCATAAGAGGTCATCAGGTCTTCTGGTGTTGGGATTATAGACATCTGTAAGCCACCAAAGGTGAGTGCTAGGAATAGAACTTGGGTCCTTTGAAACAGAAGCCAGCACTCTTAACTGCATAGCTGGAGCCATCTCTCCACCTAACTCCTTGAGGTTTGTTTTATTGTTTTGTTTTTCAGTAACATTCTACAGATTATCCTAGCTGATTGTCAAAGTTTAGCCCTGAACATTCTACTCTACTCTTCCTCATCTAAATTAATCAGTCTCTTCAGGTGGACAATGGTACCAATTTTTAAAAGAAACAAGACCATAGTTCCTGCATAGAAAAACTTCAACCCTATCTGAGAAATGGGCTCGTCAACTATGGCCTGGATAAAGGAAGTCTTAAGAGCCCATGGGTGGGCTGGAAAGATGGCTCAGTAGTTAAGAGCACTGACTGCTTTTCCGAAGGTCCTGAGTTCAAATTTTAGCAACCATATGGTGGCTCACAACCATCTGTAATGAGATCTGATGCCCTCTTCTGGCGTGTCTGAAGACAGCTACAGAGTACTATTCAGCTATTAAAAACAATGAATTCATGAAATTTTTAGGCAAATGGATAGAACTAGAAAGTGTCATCCTGAGAGAGGTAACCCAGTCACAATAGAATGCACATGGTATGCACTCACTAATAAGCGGATGCTAGTCCAAAAGCTCAAAGTAAACAAGTTACAATTCACCCAGCACAGGAAGCTCAAGAAGGAGGGGGACTTAAGTGAGGGTGCTTTGGTTCCTCTGAGAATGGGAACATAATACTCACAGGAGCAATAAGGGAGCCAATGTGTGGAGCAGAGTCTGAAGTAAAGGCCACCCAGTGACAGCCCTACCTGGGGATTCATCCTATAAACAGTCACCACCCCACCCCCCAGAGAGACACTATGACAAGAAGCATGTACCAAAAGGAGCATGCCATGGCTATCTCCAGAGGGGCCCTGCCAGAGCCTTACAAATACAGAGGCAGAAACTAGCAACCAACTATTGGCCTGAGCTTGAGGTCCCCAACAGAGGATCTGGAGGGTGGTCTGGAGGAGCTGAATGGGGTTTATAGCCCCATGGGAAAAACAATGACTTCAGAAACCCAGATGCCCCAAGATTTTCAAGGACTGAACCATCAACCAAGGGGTACACATGGTTCCAGCTAAAAATGTGGCAGGGGAATGCCCTGTTGGGCATCAGCGGGAGGTAAAGGCTCAATAGAGGCCCCAACAAAGGGAAACGGATGGGGGTGAGGGGTGGGAGGGAGGTGGGAGTGTGTCAGGTAGAGGGGCATATACATGGAGGCAGGGGGTGGGAGGAGGGGTTGGGAATCTCTGGGGAGGGGGCTTTGGGGGGGGAAATTGGGAAAGGTTTTTATCATTGGCAATGTAAATGAAGAAGATACTCAATTAAAAAAGTAAAAATAAATAAATAAATAAATCTTTAAGGAAAAGCTTATTTTTTTTAAAGAGCCCATGGGCCCTGTGAGCAAAGAGCTACAGAGCAGGAGGCAATGACTGAGCAGGAGGCATGGACAGAACTGGTGAGTCCCCCTATCTTGTCTATCATTATGGCTGGGACCTGGCTCAGAAAGAATGTGAGGCTAGAAAGCTGTGCTACTGGGAGAGCCAGTCCAAAGCAAGAGTGAGGTCAAGATGTGTCCAAGCCCCCAAAATACTGTACTGAGTCCAGCAGTAATAGGACTGCTTCTTCTCCTCGTACTGTCCTGTCACTGTCCTTGCACTGTTCCCGCACTGACCCACCCCCCACACTGTCCTCGCACTGTCCCAACACAGTCCCCGCTCTGTCCTGTCACTGTTCCTGCACTGTCCGCACAAGGTCCTAGTACAGTCCCCACACTGTCCCCTCACTGTCCCTGCACTGTGCCAGCTTAGTCCCCACACCATTGACGCACTGTACCAGCAATGTCTCCACACTGTCCCTGCTCGGCCCCACACTGTCTCTGCACTGCACTAGCACAGTCCCCACACTGTCCATGCAGTGTCCCAGCAATGTCTCCATTATATCCCCGCACTGTCCCTGCACTGTCCCTGCATTCTTCCTGCACTGTCCCCACACTGTCCATGCAGTGTCCCAGCAATGTCTCCGTTATGTCCCCACACTGTCCCTGCACTCTTCCTGCACTGTCCCCACACTGTCCCTGCATAAAAACTTCATGGAACTGATTCCACATTGAAACACGGATTTTGGGGGTAATCTAAATCTGTGCTTTGGGGCAGTGGTTAGTCACACTGGGTTCTAAAATAAACTATCTCCTATTCCCTGAGATGAGAGCAATGGTTTTGTATTAATAACCTCCATGGAAACACACCACCGAGGGAGTCTATGGGGGAAAGACCCAATCTAAGTGTGAGACACACCAATCTTAGGCTGAGGTCCTGGACTGGATAAAAAGGAGACAAGTTTTCAACAAGAACACAGCATTAATACCTCTCAGCGTCCAGACTGCATGCACAATATGGCCAGCAAACTCACAAACAAACAAGCAACAACAAATCATAGAAAACATCTCATGGTGAAAGCGCTGGTATGTCACGGTATGCCCCAGAGTATATCCCTATGTCCATACATCTTCACTTGCAATTGTTCATCGCAGTGAGTCACTGGTCTGATCATTGCCTTCTGTAACACGATCGATATTTGATCCTCACTGGAACTCCTCCTGATTATCCTGTGCTTGCCCGAGAGATCCTGCAGCTTTAGAATATCAGGACCAGCCCTTTCATGCATCCTAACCATTCACAGATGATAATAGATTTTGGGGTGGCCCAGTTCAGAACCCTGGACCTGGATCTGAGTGGTAAACTGAGCTGGTCAGCCTGCCTCTCCCTAATCCACATCACCAGTGCCAGCTCTCCAGTACTGCCCCAGATAGGCCACCCAATGCTCTCATGTCCTCATGGCTGGATCACCCATACCTTTACCATCAGAGCCCTGCGGTCACAAAGAAGGAAGTCTCCATCCTTGAAAATGGCGACTGATCCTTCTTCAGAGACAAACCTAAACAGGTTAGTATGAAGATGAGGCACAGTCTCTTGCCATGAACAGAAGAGTGAGCTGAGTATTGTTTCTAAGTTCTTATCCACTTTCCAAAACAACTTTTTAATATGCAAGGAGGGAAGGAAATGGGTAACTGCTGGGAACAAGTTGGGATGGGAAACCAACTCTGTTAATCCAACACAGCATCCTGGTTCTGTTGTCCTATGACAACAAACACATGGCAGTGGGGACTTTGGTGACCTAAACTAGAAGCAAAACCAAGAGCAGGGTCTGAGCCTTGGCTGTGCCTCCTCTTCACACCAACCTGCTTGACTTTACCTTTGGGGAAGACTCAGTCCCTCAGGCTTAGGGCTCCAAGAGCAGGCTCTGGGAGGTGGGGAAAGTTCCTTATGTCAGCATATCAGACAGCAAGTTCTGGGCTGCCCCTAACATACCCAGCCACTTTGGAAAACAGCCACCCAAAGCCAGAATAACAAAATTTTGAGATGTAGGAACTGGAACTTACCAAATTATCCAGTCTCTAGTGGAGAAGCCAAGGGTAGAAATGATGACTTTTGACATGTGCCTGAACTAGGTTCTCTCTCTCTCCCTCCCTCCCTTCCTGCCCCCATATATGTATGTGTGTGTATGTATGTGTACACTAATTCCTTTTTAATATTTTATATTCAGAGTGTTTTCTTTTTATTTTTACTCGATATATTTTATTTACATTTCAGATGATTTCCCCTTTACTGGATCCCTACTCCCCGAAAGTCGCATAAGCCCTCTTCACTCCCCCCCGCTCTCCCCCCCCACCCCCGTTCCCAAATCCACCACTTCCTACTTCCCTGTTCTGGTATTCCCCTACACTGCTGCACTGAGCCTTTCCAGAACCGGAGGACACTTCTTCCTTCTTCTTGGACATCATTTGAAATGTGGATTGTGTCTTGGATATTCCAAGCTTCTAGGCTAATATCCACTTATCAGTGAGTGCATACCATGAGTGTTCTTTTGAGACTGGGTTACCTCACTTAGGATGATGGGAAACCAACTCTGTTAATCCATCTCCAGCTCCATCCATTTGTCTAAGAATTTCATGAATTCATTATTTCTAATGGCTGAATAGTACTCCATTGTGTGTATATACTACAGTTTTTGTATCCATTCCTCCGCTGAGGGACATCTGTGTTCTTTCCAGCTTCTGGCTATTATAAATAGGGCTGCTATGAACATAGTGGAGCATGTATCCTTATTACATGCTGGGGAATCCTCTTGGTATATGCCCAGGAGTGGTATAGCAGGGTCCTCCTGAAGTGTTGTGCCCAGTTTTCTGAGGAACCTCCGGACTGATTTCCAGAGTAGTTGTACCAGCTTGTAATCCCACCAGCAGTGGAGGAGTGTCCTTCTTTCTACACATCCTCACCAACATCTGCTGTCTACTGAGTTTTTAATCTTAGCCATTCTGACTGGTGTGAGGTGAAATCTCAGGGTTGTTTTGATTTGCATTTCCCTAATGACTAATGATGTTGAACATTTCTTAAGGTGCTTCTCAGCCATCCAAAGTTCATCAGATGAAAATTCTTTGTTTAGCTCTGTACCCCATTTTTAATAGGGTTATTTGGTTTTCTGGGGTCTAACTTCTTGGTTCTTTGTATATATTAGATATTAGCCCTCTTTAGGATGTAGGGTTGGTGAAGATCTTATCCCAAGTTGTTGGTTACCATTTTGTCCTTTTGACTGTGTCCTTTGCCTTATAAAATCTTTAATTTTATGAGGTCCCATTTGTCAATTCTTGATCTTAGAGCATAAGCTGTTGGTGTTCTGTTCAGGAACTTTTCCCCTGTGCCCATGTCCACAAGAGTTTTCCCCAGTTTCTTTTCTATTAGTTTCAGTGTGTCTGGCTTTATATGGAGGTCCTTGATCCACTTGGAGTTGAGCTTAGTACAAGGAGGTAAGAATGGATCAATTCGCAATCTTCTGCATGCTGACCTCCAGTTAAACCAGCACCATTTGTTGAAAAGGCTATTTTTTTTTCCACTGGATGTTTTCAGCTCCTTTGTCGAAGATCAAGTGACCACTGGTGTGTGGGTTCATTTCTGGATCTTCAATCCTATACCATTGATCCACTTGCCTGTCACTGTACAAACACCATGCGGTTTTTAACACTATTGCCCTGTAGTATAGAGGTCTGGGATACTGATTCCCCCAGAAGTTCTTTTACTGTTAATAGTTTTATCTATCCTGGGTTTTTTGTTATTCCAGATGAATTTGAGCATTGCTCTTTCTAGCTCTATGAAGAACTGAGTTGGGATTTTGATGGGGATTGCATTGAATCTGTATACTGCTTTTGGCAAGATGGCCATTTTAACTATATTAATCCTGCCAATCCATGAGCATGAAAGATTTTTCCATTTTCTGAGGTCTTCTTCAATTTCCTTCTTCAGAGACCTGAAGTTCTTCTCATACAGAACTTTCACTTGTTTAGTTAGAGTCACACCAATATATTTTATATTGTTTGTGGCTATTGTGAAGGGTATCATTTCCCTAATTTCTTTCTCAACCTGCCTATCCTTTGAGTATAGAAAAGCTACTGGTTTGCTTGAGTTGATTTTATAACCTGCCACTTTGCTGAAGTTGTTTATCAGCTATAGGATTCTCTGGTGGAGTTTTTTTGGGTCACTTAAGTATACTATCATATCATCTGCAAATAGTGATAGTTTGACTTCTTCCTTTCCAATTTGTATCCCTTTGACCTCCTTATGTTGTCTAATTGCTCGAGCTAGTAACTCAAGCACTATATTGAAAAGATATGGAGAGAGGGGGCAGCCTTGTCTAGTCCCTGATTTTAGTGGGATTGTTTCAAGTTTCTCTCCATTTAGTTTGATATTGACTGCTGGTTTGCTGTATATTGCTTTAATTATGTTTAGGTATGGGCCCTGAATTCCTGTTCTGTCCAAGACTTTAAGCATGAAAGGATGCTGAATTTTGTCAAATGCTTTTTCAGCATCTAATGAAATGACCGTGTGTTTTTTCCTTTGAGTTTGTTTATGTAGTGGATTGCATTGATGGATTTCCTTATATTGAACCATCCCTGCATCCCTGGGATAAAGCCTACTTGATCATGGTGGATGATGTTTTTGATGTGTTCTTAAATTTGGTTGGCAAGAATTTTATTGAGTATTTTTTGGTTTGAAGTTCTCTTTCTTTGTTGGATCTTTGTGTGGTTTTGGTATCAGCATAATTGTGGCTTCGTAGAATGAGTTGGGCAGTGTTCCTTCTGTTTCTATTTTGTGGAATAGTTTAAAGAGTATTGGTGTTAGGTCTTCTTTGAAGGTCTGATGGAATTCTGCACTAAAACCACATGGTCCTGTGCTTTCTATGACACCTACTATTTCTTTAGGGGTTATGGGACTGTTTAGATGATCTATTTGATCCTGATTTAATTTTGTTTTTTTGTATCTGTCTCGGAAATTGTCCATTTCTTCCCGATTCTTCAGTTGTGTTTATAGGCTTTTGTAGTAGGATCTGTTGATTTTTGAATTTCCTCAGTTATATCTCCCTTTTCATTTCTAATTTTGTTAATTTGGGTACTGTCTCTGTGTTGCCGTGGGGTTCCCATAGCATGGCTGTGGAGCCCGCAATGACCTCGGGTACGAAGGACTGCAGGGTACAGTCCAGAGACACCTGTCCTGTTCCAGGCAGTCTCGGGTGTGAAAATGGGGCTGAAAACTCCAAGTGTCAGTCACACAGAAGTTTTTTACCCAGTGTCCACTAGGGGACCAAAAACACTCAAGCCATTCTTGCAGAGATAGTTTAATGATAGAGTAGTGTGGCCCTGTGTTCTCTGCCAAGAAGCTGTCTACTTAGGCGGATTGGCTGATTAAAACTTCACTGACATGGAGAAGTTGGGATATTGAAATTCCAGAGTCTAATTACAGTTTATCCAGGGAAGGGGGATTAGGCCTGCTAAATAGCCATTCCTTGCCCCAACTCCTGTATCCATACAAACATACTGCTGTTAGCTAAAACAGACAGTCTGACAGAGGAGAAAACTTTTTTGGAGTCTATTAAAGCCCTGGTTTTCCACCAACCACTGTACATGTTGTCAGCCAGCATCCAAGGCCTATATCGGAGTTCCCTGTCTAGCTCCTCCCTAGGACAGACATGTTGGAGGGGCAGAACAAATTAATAAATGTTTTCCTCGCTTCCCAACATGTGCTGTGGCAAATATCCCCACCCAATATAATAAAAAATCTTAAAGAAAGCTGTCACATCAGCTACCTAAAGACTGTTTGCAGTGGCATCAAAAGTAAAAGCACACACATACACACATGCACATGCACACACATACTTGCACACACAGATGCACATGTACACACACACTCACAGGCACACACATGCACGTGCCTGCACACATATACTCATACCCTATATACTGAAAAGCTGGAAAAACAGGAAGGGAACACTAACATGTTAAAGGGTTTGCAGCTGCTGAAAGGAGCTTCCTCTAACACTAGAGGTTAACTAGCTTCTGAGCAGAGGTGTCTATAGAGGTCCTGGCCTCTCTGGTGGGATAGGATGAAGCTAGTAGTTATGTGTGTTGGAAAGTCTGTGCACTAAATTCATTTGTTGTTACTGTAAGAAGCTGCTGCCTGCAGAGACAGTCAAGTGGGAATTACTCTCTGCAGGAACAAGAAGCAAAGGAAGTCGCCAATTCCCTTTCATCAACAAAGGACTCCATCCTTCTACCCACCCCTGAAGCCCCTGCAACCAATGACTATTAGAGGAGCAGTAGGCCAAATATGCTTTGCACACCTGGGTGTAGCAGCATCAAACCATATAAGGGTAAGATGAAGTTGAGAAACAGAAATTTAGTATGTGACATATTTATTAAGACTTCTGAAAACATTTGACACCATAAACCCTCAAACAAAAGGAAACCATTGCACCAAAGGCATTCATCTGAGAAAAGCATTTTGAATGTAGCTACTCTCTTTGTATATTAAGTCATTGTCTTGGTACAAGAAGGGGAAAAGGTGTTAAGATTATTATTGGAAACCCTGAATTCAAGGAATGCAAATCTGTCTTCAAGTTCCTTTAACAAAGTGACATTTAAATTACTAAGAAGAATGGAATAAACTGTGTTATTTGCACTTTCCCAATATTCTGAGATGAAATTGTCCTGGGATCAGCAACTGATTAAGCTGATTATATACCTCATATGTGTAGGATGTGGTTTTCAACCAGCCACAATCAAAATACAATTTGCTTCTGTTAGTGTAATAATATAGATGCTATAAAAGACATCTCTTGGTGTTTTTCATTTACATTTCCCGACTATTAGTGGAGTATTTTTACAGTCCCACTCTATCTTTTTCCTCCTTTTAATTCCATGTTTTAACCATTGGATTGTTTGGATCTCTTGGAGTTCACACTGGAAGGGAATCCAGATGCATTATGAGAAGGGAGAGGACTTCTGGAAACCATAAACAACACACACACACACACACATCCTGGTTTTCTACATGTGATGGTGTTTCCAGAAAAGATAATCGTTTGAATCCATGAACTGAACAGTGAACGAGCTGTTTCTTGAAAAGGCATCAGGCAGATGTAAAGTGTGGCAACAAAGCCTCACCAACAATAACAAGTAGAAATGGAACTAACAACTGATAACAAGGCATTGCTTGTACTCTCAAAGGAAACAAACCAGGGGACGGGGGACAGAGCCTACCTAGCAAAGCAACAGCTCATTTTTAAAGAAAGGACCTGCTGTGGGTCACCATTGGTATAGCTGGACTTTCTTACTCGTCTTTCCTCTCATCACTGTGTCCAACGCTTAACTCCCTGACCACACACTGCAAGAAGCTATCAAACAGTGGAGCACTTGTCTGATTTGCTCCACGTTTATCATGCAGGAACAAATGTGGAGACCTGAGTTTTCCTTCCATTTCCATGGAATCTCCTCTCTCTGTGCTATATCAGCTTTCCTACCTGGACTTTTGCAATCATTTGCACCTGGTCATAGCAGAGTCCTCCAAAGAAACAGAACCAGTAAGATGTACACAAACACACACACACACACAAACACACACACATATGCACACATGCACACATACACACTCAACACACATGCACACACAACATTCACACATGCATACACATGCACATACACACTCATACATGCACACATGCACACATACTCACGCACTCAACATGCACACACAACACTCACACATGCACACACATGCACACACACACACACACACACACACACGCACACACACATATACACTCACTCACACATGCATATACATCCTGGTTTTCTGCATGTAATGGTGTTCCCAGAGAAGATTATCATTCAGATCTACGAACTGATTAATGAGGATCTTTCATCCCCAATGAATGAATGGAACAAAAATCAGAATTACATACATAGGCACACATGTGTGCTCACACACACACACACACACACACACACACATATATACACTCACTCACACATGCATATACATCCTGGTTTTCTGCATGTAATGGTGTTCCCAGAGAAGATTATCATTCATATCTACGAACTGATTACTGAGGATCTTTCATCCCCAATGAATGAATGGAACAAAAATCAGAATTACATACATAGGCACACATGTGTGCTCACACACACACACACACATGCACACATACTCACACACTCAACATGTACACACAACACACACATGCACACACATGGACACATACACACACACACACACGCACATACGCACACGCACACGCGCACACACACATGCACACTCACTCACCCATGCATATACATCCTGGTTTTCTGCATGTAATGGTGTTCCCAGAGAAGATTATCATTCGGATCTACGAACTGAGTAATGAGGATCTTTCATCCCCAATGAATGAATGGAACAAAAATCAGAATTATATACATAGGCACATGTGTGTGCTCTCACACACACACACACATACACACAGAGTGAGAAGAGAGTATGAGGGATTCGTTCATGTAAGTATGGAGTCTGAGAAAGGTCTTACTTCAGCAAGCTGGAGAACAGGAGAGCTGCCTATGCAGTATCAATCTAACCCTAAGGTCTAACGATGAAGGTGGCCGTATGGTACCTATCCTGGTCTAAGTCCAAAAGCCTAGAGTCAAGCAGCTCCAGTGTCTGAAGGAGTGAATAGATATCCTTGCTCAAATCAAGATAGCAAGTTCATTTTTCCTATCTTTTTATTTACCTCAGCCACAGATGAGTGGATGATGCCCACCCACACTGGCGATAGTAGGTCTCTGTCACTAGGAATATTGATACAAACACTAATCTCTGGAAATGCCATCACACACGTGATTAGGCATGATGCATTCCAGGCAATCTGGGCATTCCTTATCCTAGTTAAGCTGACACATAAATTAGACCCCTGTACTTGTCTTCCCAATCTGCTTTCTGTGTCGTGTCCAGACTGAGAGACTCAGATAGCAGCATGTCCCCACCCCTTTGTAAAAGCTCTCCAGAGTCTCCATTTCACTTAGAATAAAGCCAGAATGTTTGAGTGGAGCTTAACGACCCTGCGTGGTCTCATCCATGTTTGGGTGGTGACTTCCTTTCAGGCAGCTCCTGTCAACTCTGTGCTGGCTGGGTACCTGCAGCCTTCTCCTGTCTCACACCTTGGAAATCTCTCTTGCATGTCTTCCTCATCAAACCCCTACTCATTCTTTGATTCTGAGATTGAGTCACTTCTTCAGAAAGCTACCTTTATCATACCCTACCCTCCAGTCTAGACACATGAGTTCAACTACCAGAATTGTCTTTCCAATTTTATTCTTAGTCCCTTACAATATTAGAACCCAATCACAATTCATAACTCAAGGACATTTACTTGGTTTATATCCTCTTCCCCACCAGAAAGATAGTCAATTAGTCAATATACTCTTAGTGCCTAATGTAGGCCTGGAACATACGTGATATCTAACTGACATCTGCTAAGTAAGTTATCACATATAAACAAATTGTCAATCACTGTGACACTATTTTCAAGAGCCACAGTAGAACTAAAGATGGAGTTCTGTGGTAAAGTACAAGTTTAGAGTTCATTAGCCATCTCCCACCTCCACCCCAGTTGCAGCTCCAGAACTACATACAAGAGGCATTGCCATCTCCTGGTTTGGAGAAGCTTTATTAGCCAACTTTTTGATTAAGGTTCAACTTGTTCCTGACCTTAAGCCTATGCTCATTTTCACACAACCCTGACTCCTTTTTTTCTCACTTGCTGTCAGCTGCTAACATTGAAAATCATAAATTTACCCTTTGCATCAAGTAAGCTCTGTACCTCAGAAGACCTTGGACTGTGTAACATGCCAGCACCTCTGTACTTCAAAGTTTATTGAGGCAGTCTGCTGCCAAAGGAAGGCCTCATCTATCCACTCTCCATCCTTCTTCATCACTGAGAGATGCTGTCCTTTGGTCTGGTGCTCCCAGTACTAGTTTGTATAAGTGAAAGGAAAACTGTTTATTCAATGTTTATTTATGTATTTATTTATTTATTTATTTATTTATTTATTTATTTTGGTTAAGGTTACTTTCAAAACCTCTGGAGTCATAGGGGGAAAAAAACTTCCTTCCTACGACTGTTCTGTATGTGATGTGGCCATAGACTTGCATTATGTAATTGAAGAAAGATAAAACCCTTTGAGGCTAAGTCTGGCTTCTGTCAATCAATATAGTAGGCACCTGACCACACACTGGCCATGTAGCACATTGCCCCATAGAGCATGTGGATGGTGGGAAAGGGGAAAGGCTTCCATTCCCATGTACATGATGAAAACAGAAATTCTCATTTTCAGCAAATGTCTCCTTGTTAGGTTCCCTAAAATATGCCAAAATGTTTTTAAATTCAGAGCTCTGTGCTTTATGTCATGAATATTTCATCCCATATCTTCAGATATTCTTGCTAGTGTAGATGCTGGGAAGAATATTTTATACCAGATAAGGGAAGATTGCATTTGCATGCACATTCACGGCCGTAGTCTGTTTGGGGCTGCGATTACAAGATAACATAAACTAGGTGATTTTTAAACAACAGCAGTGCAGTCTTCTCAGCATTCTGGAAGCTACAACTCCAGGACCCAGATGTTGACAGATTTGTTGCTGACAATGCTCACTTCCTAGTACCTAGATGATGGGTCCCTCTCCATCCTCATGAGTGAGACAGGAGAGTGCTTGCTCGGGGGACAGCTTCATACTGTGACTAATTCTACTCAAAAGGACATTGTTTTGTGATTAATCACATCCCAAAGGCTAAAAACAAAATATGGATGGTTTGGATCTCAACACCTGAGTTTTAGGGGAACATAAACATTCAGCCATAAGGAACAAAGTACCAAAGACACCCAAGACCCATGCCAGCACGATACTTTATCCAGCCCTGTAAGCAGGCAGGGAAAGCAGGCTCTGTAAGTAGAAATAGATGGAGAAAGTTCATAAACTGGTGACTGCATCATAATTAACACTCAAGTATTAATCAAAAGCAAGGAAAGATCCTTTGCACACTTTCCTGGGTTTACCTCAGCCTGATGTTAACATCTCTGATGGAAAGCAGCCCTGTACAGTGCTGTGAGCAAGTTCTCCCAAGACAAATATGCCTCTGTGATTGTTGGGCTGGGTGCTGGATTCTTTTTTGTTTTGTTGTTGTTGTTGTTGTTGTTTGAGGCTGTCCTGGAACTCCCTCTATGGACCTCTCAATGTAGTGTAGGCTGGCCTTGGACTCAGAGATTAAAGGTGTACACCACTGCCACTGTTGTGATTATAAAAAGAGAAAGGGCTATAAGAATATGTTCTATGGGTGTATGGTGAGTTGTAGGGGAAGGGCCCATGCCAAAGCATCCCTATCCCCCCCCCCCCCCAAGGTCGAGCCACAGGACAGTACAGTATAGAATAAAGCTTATTCAGGCCATGGGTAGGGGAGTTAATAGGGTAGTAGAGGTAGAGAAAGGCAGGGAGAAGGAAAGAGTAGAGAAGTAGAGGCCGGCCATGACCATGTGGAGTGGGGGGGGGGGAAGGGAAGGGGGAGAGAGAGGAGCCCAAGAGGGAGAGAGAGAGAGAGAGAGAGAGAGAGAGAGAGAGAGAGAGAGAGAGAGAGAGAGAGAGAGAGAGAGAGAGAGAGAGAGAGAGAAAGAGAGAGAAGCAAGCAGAAAACAGGAGCAAGGGGTGGGGCAAGCAGCCCCTTTTATAGTGGGCAGGCCTACCTGGCTGTTGCCAGGCGACTGTGGGGCAGGATTTAGAATCCTAACAGCCACCCAGCTGGGTACTCTATTCTAAATGCAGCAGTTGTAGTGACAGAATTCATCAGACCTAGAAATGTAGGTCCAATATGTTCAATTAAGCCAGTCTCATGCAGAAATGTCTGGCCTAGTGATCCTGAAAATGCCCAGGAGCTTTCTCTATAGCCAACTATTAGGAGTTAGGCTTAGGTTTCCTGTTGTTGTTGTTGGGACCAGCATGCATAGAACTTCCATGAAGTCTTTTCTGTCAGGGTTTTGTGCTTTTATGGGATCAAGGTGTGTTTTCTACTCTGGGCCCGGGGTAAGAAACAGATGCAGAGGCAGCTGGCACTGGTCAATGAGTAGTTGGTCAAGTTAGGCACAGGGTCTACAACTTCTCACAAAAATTTCAGTGAGCGTTAGGCCTGCATTTTCCAACTCCATGCCATTCGGGGCAAAAGGAGACATGAGCCTGGGAGACGCCTGCACAGTGTGTAGAGGCTGGTTAATTCCACGTTCTATAATTTAAAAGAATTTTAAAAAGATTTTATTAGAGAGGGTCTTGATTTAAAGTGGTGCTTCAGGAAGTAATCAACTGTTTTACTGTCATATTGAGATAATAGCTACTTCTCAGCCTGTATAAACTCAGATAATATCCATATTTCGGGCTACACTTGGGAGCACGGAGCGTTTGAGAACAAACTGACTGGAAAAGGGCCCATAAGATTCATGCATCGGGTGAGAACACACACTGACCAGGGGAATCAGAGAAGTGGCAAATTATATCGGTCCCAGCTTATCTCTGCTCACTTGGTAAGAGAGGAAGGGAATGATAGCTCAAGCAGGAGAAAGCAAGGGAGACAAGGAGAGAAAGTATAGGAACATGAAAACTACCCCATCAATGTCCAATACACAATGTATTTTCATAATCTGGGCACCTCCAGCTAATGTAGCTGTTTACTCCATATAAAATCCATTTAAAATATTTTTGTCATTATGCTTTCTTTACTGATAATTTAATTTTCTAACCATTTATAAAATATGTCAAAATATTGAGATCCAGAGTTTTGGCTCTCAGGATAATTACTCATTAATTGGAGCCAGACTTTCAGAAGGGAGCCAGATGACCTTAGGGGAAGGGAATTAATTAGGGCCAGGACTAACATTTTAATGTCACCATCAACACCATAGTTACCATTACTACCGTTTCCACAAACATCACCAACATCACTGACAGGAAGTTAGCACTACTAACATCACCATCCCCAGCACCAAGGCCACCACCATCACTACCACACTTACTACCATCACTGGCACTGCCCTTATTCTCCTGTTCAAAACTAACGTAATGATTCTTTTACATTATCTAAAAAATCTGGTCTACACGTCCTTGTTTAGTATAGGACATGGAGGGCTTTTTAAAGTAAGGAACTGTGTAATCTAGAAATGATGCAATACCCCGAGTGCATTAAATAGTTTAGAGTATGCAAATGTGGAGGTGGCTCTAGACCTCTGTGTGAACAAAGACGACACATGATGACATTCCTTTCCCACAGCCTTGAGTTCAGTCAGTTCTACACAGAGCCACTGTTCCAAGACCCACTTGCTAAAAAAATAATAGCACTTCTCATCAAAATTGGGTCTGTCTTTCTTGGATTTTAAAATAACTCAACAATAACCCAAAAATAAAATTACCGGCTTTGTTTATAAAACATGATGATGCCAGGCAGTGGTGGCATTATGCCTTTGATCCCAGCACTTGGGAGGCAGAGGCAGGCGGATTTCTGAGTTCAAGGACAGCCAGGGCTCTACAGAGAAACCCTGTCTCAAAACCTCCCTGACCTCCCCCCCCCCCAAAAAAAAGCCCACAACGATGTTATTATAAAAAAAGTGACAATTTTTTGTCGTCATGTTTTGTAGTCTGAAAACAAGAATGTTGGGAGCGCCTTGAAATTTCATAGCCAAGCCTGTGTCAAAGTGCAGAGACCCCAGCACCGGACACCCAGTCACACTCCCTTTCCTCTGTGTCAAGCTACCTACCAACTGCAATGGCATCATTGAAACTCAGTTCTGCACTCAAGCTACACACACAGGTAAGAAGCTCACACTTAAAGGGAGCTTTAAAAAAAAATAAGGCACATTTCTTCCTGAATTTCAAAACTTTCTTAATGCAGGAAATTGTAAAATTAAAAAAAAAAATTCAGCTCATTTTTCATTCAGCAAGGAATAAAAGCAGAAGGATGACAAATTGATATAATCAAGCCATTGACTCAAAATTAAGATCTAGCCTGCCTTCAAGTTCTCCAGGCACACTGCTTGGCCCCCTTAATCACCCGTCAACGGCTAGGTGAGCAACGGTTTCATGCAAATAACCAGCTTCTTTTCCAATGAAAATAATGTTTACTTTACAGTTCATGGAACAGCAGCATAATATGTTGCTTATATTTACAGCAATAATCATTTCAGAGATTCTGACTTAATTTTTTATCATTGGCAAGGTATTCAAGGGCAGAGTTGCACACTTCTCCCATTTGCATGAGTAAAGGCTATCAGCTGAGGCACAGGAAATGTAGACTCTCATTCACAGACTCATTCATTCATGCATTAACTGAGTGCCTACTATGTGTTCTCTGCACTAGAGATGTATCTGTGAAAAAATATCCTGTGTGCTCACAGGTCTCATATCCTACACCTTAGCTTAGGACAAACAATAAATAAAACAGTAAGTCTATGATAAGTAGGGGTAAATGTTTTGCATAAAAATAGGATAGATGTTCCCTGAATTTGTGTGTGTGTGTGTGTGTGTGTGTATGTGTAATAACAATTAAAGAAAAAGAAACCGTAAGTTTGAGGGGAGTACTATGTGAGATGTTGAACAGAAGAGGTAAATGGTGCGACTATATTTTAATGATGATTTAATGAATAAGTAGAAACAATGGTAAGAGCAGAAGCTTTCCAATTTCTCGGTGGTCCAGAAGAGCATCAAGGGGATGCATCTGAGCACACTTTTAAACGTTCATTAGTGTATATTAATTATATACAACATGCTTTATTGAGACATTTTCATATACATCCATACTACATTTTCACTTTATTTCTCTCCACATCCTTCTCTCCTGGCCTCTTCTCATCCGAATCCCCTTCCTTTTCTAATCTAGCTTCTGTTTCCATCGTTTTGTTTTGTTTTGTTTTGTTTTGTTTTGTTTTGTTTTGTTTTGTTTTTTTAAATCTGACCCAGTAAGTAGCAATGCATCTGGTGAAGGTTTACATATGGGAGCATGGACACCTTACCAGGGCCTACAGCAGCAAAGAAAATCTCTCTCTCTCTCTCTCTCTGTGTGTGTGTGTGTGTGTGTGTGTGTGTGTGTGTGTGTGTCTTTCTGTCTGTCTCTGTCTCTCTCCTCTGTCATCCACCTAAAGAAATGAAGGGGCCTATAAACTCCATTCCTCAGCCTGTGCATTCTTCCCACCCCTGGCTCTGCAGCATTCCTCAAGCCCCGGAGGGAGGCGAGGGATATACATGATCCCCTTGTAAGGCACTTAGCAGTCACTTAGTCTTGGTACTTTGGCTACTTATGAGTCTCTGCAGTCACTACTGACCATTGCAAAAGAGCAGTTCCCCTGACCAAAGCTGGTGGCAGCACTGACTATGGGCATAGACGTAGTTACTAGAAGTCTATTTTATGGTCTTGAGCATGTTCAGCTTTTTTTTATTAGATATATTCTTTACTTACATTTCAAATGATTTCCCCTTTCCTGCTTCCCCCCTCCCTGAAAGTCCCATACGCCCTCTTCCCTCCCCCTGTTCCCCATTCACCCCCCTCCCGCTTCCCTGTCCTGGTATTCCCCTACACTGCTTGGGCATATTCTGGAGAGAATGAGACCTCATGACTATCTAACCAGATAGGAAAATCCGGGACCCCGCAAAATGGAGAAACAAAGGCAAAGCCCAACATGTGCACATCAGATATATTCAGAAACAACGTATGAATAAATAATGGAGTATACTGGAACAGGCTAGCAAAAAGGGCAGAACAGGAGACAATGTTAGGAAAGGCCACTGTTAATGTGACACGAATTTTTCTGTGTAGATTCAGCACACACTGCCAACTCACCCCAGATATGGAGCCCATGATAAACAAAAGTATGTACACCACCAAAGTCCAGTTTGATGAACCATGAATTTTATTGGGGTTTCTTACAGAAATATAATTGAGTGCCTACTTGCAGGAGCAAAGACAGCTGAATCACCAAAGCCCATCCCAGCATTACTGACAGCTCTGAAAATCTTGAAACCTGGAAAATACTGCAGAGTCTGTTGGAGAGTATCCTTTCCAGGTGATTCAACAGTTGGTCTAAAACTCTTCCATGAATCTTGAATAGTTTCTGTTTCTCCGAGGCAGCAGGTCTTGTCTCAGAATCTTTTTTCCAGATTGGCTCATCTAAGAGTCTTTGCAGCTGGGCCTACCCAAGAACAGGGCTTGGTGAATCTGGTCAGTTTCAGGGACTCCCTAAGCTATTTTGAATTGTTTACCTTCCTGCTTAAGGAACTTCCCAGCAAGATAGAATGTTTCATTCTTCCATGAAACTGTTACACAATAGTCATGCAGACTTACAAGGCCTTTGTAAACCGGCTTTTTTTTCTCTCCCCTTTAAGCAAGAGGTAAGCCGTTGGCAGATCTTGAGTAGGGCAGTGACATATTTTAAGAGGACAGCAATGTAAATAAATACTTTACCTGAGAGATTATGGTAACAATCCAGATGAAACAAGAGTGGCTTACATCAAATTAATGTGCAGTGTAGGTTGTAACAAGGGAGTTCTGTTCTTCAGAAAGATTCAACTGAATTTCTGGTGGGTTGGGACGGGGTCATCAAAGCAGATGACAGTGATCTTACACCTGTGTAATAGAAGGCAACACTGCCAGCACTTGGAGCAGTACTCTCGAGGGATCATTGGAGGTGTCTCTTAGATATACAGGCTGAGGGTGTAAGGAACACTATCAGCTCAGGGCCTCCAAGACTTAAATTCTCAGCACAAAGGAGATTTATCTGCCCCAGGAGAAGAGAAGTCAGGGAATAATAGACAAAGACAAGAAATAGAGGATGAGGGAGAAGGAGAGGGACACTAGGGAGTGTGGGGAGGGGTATGTATCCCAGAAGTCCCCTCTGCTTCTAGATAGAGGGTAGACAGATGTGGCCCATGTGAAAATGGCAGTTTATAAAGGTACAGAGGAAACCCTGTGTTAGGATGAAATGTTTAATTTTAGTTGGACATGTTAATTAGATGAGCTGAAGAGGGCTTTTGATTGCTGGACTTTGACAGCTGGACCTTGGAAGTCAGCCTCAGAAGGAGGAAGTAGCCAAATAAGGTGGCTAGCTTTAGGAATGAATCTAGTGTGTGTGTGTGTGTGTGTGTGTGTGTGTGTGTGTGTGTGTGTGTGTGTGTTTTTAAGCAAGGCAGAGGGAATGGGGGAGCAGGGCAAGGCCTGCCAAAGCCAGGTTTGTCAGGCAGTGTTGGGTAGATTCCCTTTACCCACTGCTCAGTCATGACAATGAAGATTCATAACAAATCTTCAGTTACAAAGCCGAGAACATTGTCAGCTTGGTCAGTGGGGTAGGTTGAAGACAGAACAGGGATTTTGAAAATATTCAAAAAAAGCTCCAAAAGCAGTAACTGGCTGCTAATTGCAATTGGTCAGAAACTGGCCCTGGTATCCAAATACATCACCAATTCAGCTGGTAAGACAGCTGGTAACACAGAACTGTCAACTGGACGTAACCTAGAATTGCTTAAAAAAGAAGTTCCAGTTAATCTTTATCAGGGTGATTTGTAGATAAACCTGTGAGGGATTGTCTTGATTGCCTCAGGGGATGTAAAAGGGCCCAGTCCACGCTGAGCAGTACCATTTCCTTGGCAGGTGGTCTTGGGCTGTATATGAAAGGTAGCTCTAACCAGGAACCTGTGAGCAAACCAGCAAGCATACAGCGTGATCCACCGTTCCTGCTGCACTTCCATGGCTGTGAGTGAGTTCCTGGTAGGAGGCAGTAACACGTAGAATAGCAAATAGGTTTTCTTTCAAGGTTTAGCCTTGAGTTCCTGCCTGACTTCCCTTAGTGGTAGATTGTGGCATGTAAGATAACTAAACACTTTCCTCCTCAGTTTGCTTCTACTCAGTGTTTTATCTCAGGAAAGTAAAGAAACAACCTTTGAAGCTAGATTGGATCTCCCCAGCAACACTATGAAATGTGATCATGTCACACTCAAAGCAACAAAGGATGCCCTTGTTATATTTTTCAGGAACAACTTGTCCAGTTCTCTAATCGATCCAGAGATACCAGCAGAGCTAGTATTCAAGGAAGTACCAAAATGTACACTGACTGGATCGAGTGTTCATCACCATCTTACTTTGCATTATCTTGCTGTTTCAGCAATAATGTTGGTGATTATGCATTGGCCACATGCCTAAATGCTGGTCCAACTCTATAATTTAAATACATATCATACTAATAGCACTGTTGTGCAAAAGCCAAGGGGGTATTTGGTGGCTAGTGTTTCCCTCCTTCTCGACACACAAAAAGGCTCTTTCTGCTGCCCAGGATGCAGGTGTAGCAATGGAAAGTGCCTTGAAAATTCCACCCGTTCATTTGCCTGAGAAAAATAACTAATTTCTTAAGTTATAAAAATATACTTGCTCTTCCACATGAGTGGGCGGAGGGAAATGGGTAAAAGTCTGCTGTTCCCAGCTAATTTGTTTATGTAGTAAGGCCATGAAAACGGTTCAAAATAAACTGTCTTAAATAATTAGGCTACATTTTGCTATGACATGTTGTTTTAGGCTGAACCTTCCCCTGTGCACAGAAGAGCCAGGCAAGGGCCCATTTCTGTGCATTTAGAGCTTGCCTTTTCAAAGTGTCGCTTAATGGATTCATGTCAGGAAAACCTCAGATGCCTTCTTAAAATCTGAAGTGCAGTGAGTTTGGAGCAATACTTTTTTTAAAGAGTATGCTTAGGAAATGCTCCTCCCTACATGGGGCACCAGACATACATGTAGTGTCATATAGCATCTCCACAGCGTCTGGACTTGACCTTGAATCTATAGTGGCTGCTGCTTCAAAATAGCTTCAATCACAGCTTCAACTGTAACTAAGTCTTTTGAGATGAGACTACATGATTCTAAAACAGGATAGTTGTAAAAGAAAACAAAAGGCCGATTTGTTTGATTTCATGGGCAAAGGGAGGGAAGCATAATTATAATTAATTGATAATCTTCCTAGTCTCACTGACTGTCCTGGTCTGATTCTCAGGACATTCTTACTGGTGAGTCAAAGAGGTAATGTGAGGTTTGTCTTGTACACTGGGGTGGCTCCTGCCAATATCCTGTTTTCTGTCTCTTGGTACAGTGGAGAAGGAGGCATTGAGGATGTTGAAGCATTGTATAAAGTATTAAAACTAGCCACACATTTTCTGTGACTTTCAACTTCCCTACTTCCTGCATTTCAGATCTGGCTCATTACTTGCTGGGTGTATTGGAGCCCATCCTGCTGCTGTCTGTAACCCTTGGAACAGGGAGCCCTCTTGTCACCTAAGAGCAAGCCCAGGCTGGCCTTGAGACCATTGTCCTCAACCTGTGTGTGGGTGGGGGTCGAACAATCCTTTCAGAGGAGTTGTTTGAGACCACCAGAAACACAGATATTTGCATTAAAATTCCTAACAGTAGTAAAATTGCAGTTATGAAGTAGCAATGAAATAATTTTATGATGGGGGGTCACGACAGCATGAGGAATTATACTAAAGGGTCCCAGCATTAGCAAGATTGGGGACCACTGCTCTAGAGGAAGGGCACCTGGGTGAGGGCGTGGCTCCTGAGCTGCCTCATTCCCCTCCACCTTAGGCAAATGAGGTATCCTTTCCAGCAGAACCAGAAAAGTAGCAGACCAGGGCACACCCCTGACCAGCCCCAGTGGCCTGGTTGTGGAATTGCTTCTTACAGTCCATGGCTGCCCTCTGGGGAAAAGCAGGCATGGCTGAAACTAACACCAACAAGGTCTCCTTTCCTTTATCCCCATTAAAGCAACACTGACTACAGCAATCTTTATCTGATGACAATTGACATTTTATGTTAATGAGCAATGGTGCTTTTATTTTATTTTATTTTTCCATTATTTTTTATTGGTTATTTTGTTTACTTGCATTTCAAATGCTGTCCCCTTCCCAGTTTCCTTTCCACAAACCCATCCCATCTCCCCTCCCCATTGTTAGAATTCTGTCTAAACTCCACCCCACAATTACCCGGCAATAGCCAAGTAGGCCTGGCCCACTATAAAAGGGGCTGCTTGCCCCTCCTCTCTTCTCTTGGCACCTCTCTTGTCTTCTTGCTCCTCCTCTCTCCCCATTCCCTTCCCCCCCCCCCCCACCTGGTCATGGCCTGCCTCTACTTCTACTCTTCCCCCTCTCTCTGCATTTCTCTGCCTCTACTACTCTCTTAACTCCCCTCCCCATGGTCTGAATAAACTCTATTCTATCTATACCATTGTGTGGCTGGTCCCCCCCCGGGGAAGGTCCCTCAGCATGGGCCCACTGAGGCACCCCTCCCCCCACCTCACCACACCTCCCTAGAACATATTTTAGACATCTTTCTCTTTTTATAAGCACATCACCCACTGCCTCTATGAAAGCGCTCTCCCACCCACTCACCCACTCCTGCCTCACTGCCGTCTCACCACCCTTGTGTAGGGAATGCTAGGGCAGGGACACAATTGACTTTTGTCAGATACTGCTTTGTCTGTCCTAAAAGGACAAACTGAACTGTGAACACTGGAAGGTTTCTTTAGAAAAGGTACACTAGCTAAGAAAAAAGAAAAACCTCTTATCTACTGTATAGGATGAAAGGTTCAAACCCACTTCCAAGTGGAAAAAAACTTACCAAACCCCACAAATCCCTGATCTTACCCCAAAATCATTTTTTATAATTCCTCCAATCCCAGACCACCCTGAAAAGTCCTGCCCCAACCACAAGAACCCACATAAAACTTGCTTCCTGCTTTAGTTCTTTGCTGCTTCTCACACAAGGAGAAGCAGACAACCTCCTGTGTGAGGATTGTTGTGCCGTGTGACTTTATGGTATTTCTTCGCTCCCAGGATCCCTTTCCCTTGAAGCCTACAGCATTTCCATCTCAGAAGCCTTTCCCCACAGAGCTGCACTGCACACAATCAAAGGACAGCAAAGTAAAACCTGGGTTGACCAAGCCACAAACCAAAACCCCAGTCATGAGATTCTCCACAAAACCACCTGGCAAACAGAGTACAGTTTAACATCGTCCAGCAGCAGTGAGCACATGTTCTTGGGGAAGACGGCTCTTGGTCTCCACTCAGCTCTGATCCTCGTGGATGTGAAGCCGGGAGCACGGTGAGGAAAGACTTGGCATGGCTTTTTCTCAGGTCCCACATGCAGAAAATCCTCAGGTGAGTGGGGGGCATGGTGGGGAATCTCTGGGAACATTCTTGTTAACTGAAATATGTTAACACAAGACATTGTTTTTGTGCTTCAGAGCTCACCCTGGGAAAGGCTCCAGGGTTACACTGACACGTAAGTAAAACACCCAGTGTAGTTGCCAGCCAGCTAATTAAGATTTTCTAGCACCAGGGAGCCAAGTGGCTCCACAGCCTTCAGTGCACAGCCTGCCAGGAGACCGTGATCTCCCAGCAGCGCTTTCACTTCTGAGCACAGAGGTGAGATCTCCACCTTCTCTCTGGAGGGAAACAGCTAGGAGCACACAGGGCACACAATCAGTGAAGCTGTTGGAACAGGCCTCAAGGCCTTTTGTGCACAGACCCTGCCAGAAGAGAGTTGGTCTCCCAGGAGTATGGGCACAGGCTTACAGGCCCACAGGAGGGACAAGCTCCAGGCAGAGACAGCAAGACCGACCAGTACCAGAGATAACCAGATGATGAAAGGCAAGCACATGAGCCCTACCAACAGAAACCAAGGCTATTTGACAACATCGGAACCCAGTTCTCCCACCACACCAAGTCCTAGATACCCTAGCACACTGGAAAAGCAAGAGTTGGATTTAAAATTGTATCTCATGATGCTGATAGAGGACTTCAAGAAGGACATAAATAACTCCCTTAAAGAAATACAGGAGAACATGAGTCAACAGGTAAAAGTCCTTAAAGAGGAAACACAAAAAACCCTTAAAGAAATACAGGAGAACATGGGTCAACAGGTAGAAGTCCTTAAAGAGAAAACACAAAAATCCCTTAAAGAATTACAGGAAAACACAAACAAACAAGTAAAGGAACTGAACAAATCCATTCAGGAGCTAAAAATGGAAGTAGAAACAATGAAGAAATCACAAAGGCAGACAACTCTGGAGATAGAAAACATTGGAAAGAAATCAGGACTCATAGATGCAAACACCAACAACAGAATACAAGAGATAGAAGAAAGAATTTTGGGTGCTGAAGATTCCATAGAAAGCATTGACTCTACAGAAAATGCAAAATGTGAAAGTCTTGTAACTGAAAACATCCCGGAAATCCAGGACACAATGAGAAGACCAAACCTAAGGATTATAGGTATAGAAGAGAGCGAAGATTTACAACTTAAAGGGCCAGTAAATATCTTCAACAAAATTATAGAAGAAAACTTCCCTATCCTAAAGAAAGAGAAGTCCTCTATCAGCATACAAGAAGCCTACAGAACTCCAAACAGATTGGACCAGAAGAGAAATTCCTCTTGTCACATAATAACCACAACACCAAATGCACTAAACAAAGAAAGAATATTAAAAGCAGTAAGGGAAAAAGGGCAAGTAACTTATAAAGGCAGACCTATCAGAATTACACCAGACTTCTCACCAGAGGCTATGAAAACCAGAAGATCCTGGGCAGATGTCATACAGACCCTAAGAGAACATAAATATCAGCCCAGACTACTATACCTAGCAAAATTCTCAATCACCATAGATGGAGAAACCAAGATATTCCATGATAGAACCAAATTTACACAATATCTTTCCACAAATCCAGCCCTTCAAAGGATAATGGATGGAAAATGCTAACACAAGGAGGGAAACTACACCCAAGTAAAAGCAAGAAAGTAATCTTCCAACAAACCCAAAAGAAAGTAACCATACAAACATAAAAATAACACCAAAAATAACAGGAAGCAACAATCACTATTCCTTAATATCTCTTAACATCAATGGACTCAATTCCACAATAAAAAGTCACAGAATAACAAGAATTTTTCATGTAAATCTTTAATTTTATCAAAAAATCTTTGTAATTCCTCTTCCAATTGATTTAGTAATGTTTTTATGTCTATCATTTTATCTATATTATTTTCCATGATAATCTTCAATTTTAAGATGTTTTTCTATATATTTCTTCAATTTTATCAGAAGTGTTTTCTATGTAAATCTTCAATTTTATCAGAAAATGTTTATAATTCCATTTTCAATCAACTTAGAAATATTTTTATGCCTATCATTTTATCTGTATCATTTTCGAAGAAATAGTCAATTTTAATGTGTTTTTCTACATATTTCTTCAATTTTATCAAAGATATTTTCCATGTAAATCTTTAATTTTATTAGAAAATGTTTATAATTCCACTTTCAATCAACTTAGAAATATTTTTATGCCTACCATTTTATCTGTATCATTTTCTATGATAATCTTCAATTTTAACATGTTTTTCTATATTTTTCTTCAATTTTATCATATTTTCCATGCAAATCTTCAATTTTTTCAGAAAATGTTTATAATTCCACTTACAATCAACTTAGAAATATTTTTTATGCCTACCATTTTATCTGTGTATTTTTCTGTGATAATCTTCAATTTTAACATGTTATTGTATATTTTTCTACAATTTTATCAGAAATATTTCCCATGTAAATCTTCAATTCTATCATAAAATGTTTCTACTTCCTTTTTCAATTTAGAAAGTAGATTAATGAATCTACTTCATTAATATTCTTATGTCTAATACATAAGAACATTATGTTCTTTATGTCTACTATTTTACTCTAATTTTCCATGAAAATTGTTAATTTTAATGTGTTTTTCTTTATATTTTTTCAATTTTGTCAGAAATATTTTCCATTTAAATCTTCAATTTTATCACAAAATGTTCTACTTCCATTTTTAATAAAAAAAAAAAGAAAAAGAGAGACAACTTTAAAAAAAAGATTTTCTATTGAAAGCATGAAAAGTCTTCTCTAGTGAATTCCCGACAACACATTAAGTCTGTTAGAGAAGTCCATACCAGCTTGGTCTATAAGCCTGTCTACTCCTTGGTTTACACATCCTAGGGATAACTAGCCCTGGAAAAATAATCTTCTCCTTTAAAAGTAAAAAATAATTCAGGGTGAATTTAATATTCATTTTAGGAAAATAGGTATGATGAAAAAACAATAGCACAAGAGTGTAAATTCATCCAAGGTCAGAAGTTGTAGCTTACAGGGTAAAGTGGAAATGTAGGTAGGTTGAGCCTACAGCAGTATCCTCAAAACAAACAAACAAAAAACAAAGAAGAACTAAAAAACAAAAACAAAACAAGCAAACAAGCAAAAACAAACAGACAAACAAAAAAACAGAAGGGAAGAACCAGATAGCAGACAAGGAAGAGTCTTCATAGGTTGTTAAGATCATTACCTTAGACTGAGGTGACTGGAGTTGGAGTAATCTTTTATCTCTACTGCTTTTTAAGAAAGAAGTTTGAGCTGAGGGGGTTTACAGACCCAAGGGAAGAACAAGACTCCCAGGGACTAAACCACCAACCAAGGGCTACACATGGTTCCAGCCACAAGTGTGGCAGAAGAATGCCTTGTCGGGCATCAGTGGGAGGAGAAGTCTTGGTTCTGTGAAGGCTCAATAGATGCCCCAACAAAGGGAAATTGAGGGGGAGTAGGTGGGAGTGAACCAGGTTGGGGCATATATTGGAGGCAGGGGGTAGGAGGAGGGGTTGGGGGGTTTTTGGAGAGGGGGGAAACTGGGAAAGGTTTTAGTATTTGAAATGTAAATTCAAATTATATTCAATAATAATAAAATAAAAATGGGGGAAAAAAGAAGTTCGAGAATTACAAAGTCTCAATTAGGATTCAAGGAAAATTGCCAGCTTTAAGTTTTAACCTTTATCATAGACAATTCAAGGTATCATTTAGTAGCAAACTGAAGAGTGTAGACTGAAGAATTTTAGTGGTAAGCAATCAGTATCCATAGCATATCCAAAAGCCTATGATATACACACATAGAAATTATAGATTAAAACCTTATCTCTAATCAAAATAAAAAAGCAACAACTTGTAGAAAACTAAAAGCCAATTGCTACCTCCTGGATATGATTAAGATCAAATAACTTAAAAATAATAATGAATGTCATATTTTCAAGACTAAGATAAAAACTAAATTGGAGCCCAGTGAATAAGCAATTGCCTAGCACTTGTGGACCCTGAATTCCATCACCACACAGTGCCCCAGAATTAGAAGAGTGGGGTTGGGAAGAGGAGATGTACACATCATTTACTCTCATTTCATTTTGTTTTTATTTTATTAGATATTTGCTTTATTTACATTTCAAATTGTATCCCCTTTCCGGGTTACCCCTCTGAAAATCCCCCTCCCTTAATTTCCTGACTTGCATTCCCCTGTTCTGGGGAATCGAACCTTCACAGCACCAATGGTCTCTCCTCTCACTGATGTCTGAAATGGTCATCTTCTGCTACATATGTAGCTAGAGCCATGGGTCCCTCCATGTGCACTCTTTGGTTGGTGGTTTAGTCCCTGGGCACTCTAGGGGTACTGGTTGGTACATATTATTGTTCCTCCTGCAGGGCTGCAAACCCTCTTCAGCCCCTTGGGTCCATTCTCTAGCTGCTCCATTGGGGACCCTATGCTCATTCTATTGGTTGACTGTAAGCCATGGGTATTTTGTCCCTCTTTCCAATAAGGATCAAAGTATTCACACTTTGGTCTTTCTTCTTCTTCTTGAGCTTCATGTGGTCTGTGAGTTGTATCTTGGGTATTTTGAGCTTTTGGGCTAATATCCACTTATCAGCGAGTGTATACCATGTGTGTTCTTTTGTGATTGGGTTACCTCACTCAAGATGATAATTTCTAGCTCCATCCTAGGAATTTTATGAATTCATTGTTTTAATAGCTGAGTAATACTTCATTGTATAAATGTACCACATTTTCTGTATTCCTTCCTCTATTGAGGAACATCTAGGTTCTTTCCAGCTTCTGGCTATTATAAATAAGGCTGCTATGAACAGAGTGGAGCATGTGTCCTTATTGCATGTTGGAGCATCTTCTGGGTATATGCACAGGAGTGGGATAGCTGGGTCCTCAGGTAATGCTATGTCCAGTTTTGTGAGAAACCGCCAAACTGATTTCCAGAGTAGTTGTACCAGCTTACAATCCCACCAGTAATGGAGGAGTGTTCCTCTTTCTCCACATCTTCTCCAGCATTTGAAGTCCCCTTAGTTTTTGATCTTGGCCATTCTTATTGGTGAAATCTCAGGGTTGTTTTGATCTGCATTTCCCTGACGATTAAGGATGTTGAACATTTCTTTAGGTGTTTCTCAGCCATCCGGTATTCCTATGTTGAGAATTCTTTGTTTAGCTCTGTACCCCATTTTTAATAGGGTTATTTGGTTCTCTGGAGTCTAACTTCTTTAGTTCTTTGCATATATTGGATATTAGTCCTCTATTAGATGTAGGATTGGTAAAGATCTTTTTCCAATTTGTTAGTTGCCATTTTGTCCTATTGACAGTGTCCTTTGCCTTACAGAAGATTTGAAATTTTATGAAGTTCCATTTGTCAATTCTTGATCTTAGAGCATAAGCTATTGGTGTTCTATTCAGAAAAATTTCCCCTGTGCCCATGTGCTCCAGGTTCTTCCCCACTTTCTCTTCTATTAGATTCAGTATATCTGCTTTTATGTGGAAGTCCTTGATCCACTTGGACTTGAGCTTTGTACATGGAGATAAGAATGGATCAATTTGCATTCTTCTGCATGTTGTCTGCCAGTTGACCCAGCACCATTTGTTGAAAATGCTGTCTTTTTTCCCCACTGGATGGAGAAATTATTAGCTCCTTTGTCAAAGATCAAGTGACCATAGGTGTGTGGGTTCATTCTGGGTTTTCAATTCTATTCCATTGATCTTCCTGCCTGTCTCTGTACCAATACCATGCAGGTTTTATCACTATTGCTCTGTAATAGAGCTTGAGGTCAGGGATGGTGATTCTGCCAGAAGTTCTTTTATTGTTGAGAATAGTTTTTGCTATCCTGGATCTTTTGTTATTCTAGATAGATTTTGAAATTTCTCTTTCTAACTCTGAAGAATTGAGCTGGGATTTTGATGGGGGTTGCATTGAGTCTGTAATCGCTTTAGGCAAGTTGGCCATTTTTGCTATATTAACCCTGACAAACCACAAGCATGGGAGATCTTTCCATCTTCTGAGGTCTTCTTCAATTTCTTTCTTCAGAGACTTGAAGTTCTTGTTATACAGTTCTTTCACTTGTTTGGTTAGAGTCACACCAAGATACTTTACATTGTTTGTGAGTATTTTGAAGGGGGCCATTTGCCTAATTTCTTTCATTGTAAAACCCAGAAGGGGATTCTGGCTTCCATGAGAAACCACAGCTTGATTTTGAATTCTTTCCCCAGAACTCACAAAAATGTTTGATACTCAAAATCTCATGTTAATGATATCGAGAGGACAGAAACTTAACCTGACTGTGGCGCTCAGAGATGACAATGATTAGCTCAGGCCATTGGGATATAGTCCTCATCCCTGAGCCATCAATTCTGTTGTCTTTATAACAGGAGAGAAGCTCACCACCTAGAGCCACACATTCCTGACATGACAAGATGAGGTTTGGAGCATCTCACAAAAGCCCATACCCTGGGTTTGGATCTTGTACTTCCAGGATACCCAGCCTAAGCAAATACTTATTTACAAAGTAACATGTCTTTTGGCTTCATGATAGTAATGTAAGAATTGAATGAAGCAGGTAGAAATGGAGAAGCCTGGAAAGAGGTGAGGGGATGAGGTAATGATAAAGAAAGGGACAGTCTGAGGCTTGAGACTGGAGGTGAGATGCAGCCGGAGAACATCCTAGCAGGGAAGCTGACAAAGAGCATGTAAGATTGTGTAAGTCACTAATGTTTAGTTTAGTTATTATTCACACTGCTATAATGCAAACCACTCTCCCATGGTCTTCCCAGATTAGAAACCTGACAACAAAATAGTTTCTTCTTCTGAATGTAGGTGTGTGTGTGTGTGTGTGCGTGTGTGTGTGTGTGTGTGTGTGTGTGTGTGTGTGTGTGTATGCTTTGTTATAAGATTGATTCATCTGTCTTTCAAACATTTTTTAGATTGTAGAGGGTCTCTCTTCTAACTATATAGCCTTGATACTATAAAGCAATCAGCAGTAATGCATATATGAACAGGCATGACTGTGTATTGGTGATATGGTATCTAAAAGTGTTGAGTAGGGTTTGGGCCCATATACCCACAAGCCTCTGTAGTTATAGTACATATTTACAAAAATGCATTGATCAGGGGGTTTGGCTGATTAACCTCTGTTGCCAACTCCTCACCTAAACAAGCATTTGACAAAGCAGGTTCCAGAATCCTAGGTTAGGAAATGTGGTGAAGGTCTATGGGGCAGCTGAGTCTCCACAACATGGCCCAAACTTTCCATGCATGTGTAAATCTCTCCTGAAGCTTCTTTCAGATGTAGAGATTTCTCCAGGTGGTGTTTGGCTCTAGAGTGCTGCTTTGGACAGCCTGCTCTGACTGATTTCTGCTCTAAAGCTATTCAGTGATTTGTGCCCTTATTAAGCCACCTTCACTAACTACATTCTGATAACATGTGATTTTGTCACATGTGTCATTAGGAGCTGGTTGCTTTGAATGATAGAAGCTTATTTCCCTCTGGTTCCAGAAACTGAAAGTCAGGGGGTCAGTAGGACTGATTTCTTTTGAGGTCCTTCACTGTTCCTTAGACTCTGTTCTCTTCTCTTGAGGTCCTTCACTGTTCCATAGACTCTGTTCTCTTCTCTTGAGGTCCTCTGCTGTGGCATAGAGACTCTGTTCTCCTGTTGTGCTTCCACATGGTTTCCCACTAAGCATGTACCTGTCTTATATTTTCTTATAAGAACAACAGACATACCGTACTAGATTTCTCCATTTTAATTATTGTCATTCCCCTACCCCCAATTTGACACAAGATTGAATCATCTGGAAAGAAGGAGCTTCAACTGAGTGGCCTGTAGGTAAGTCTATTGGACATTCTTTTGATTACTGATGGATAGGATGGGGTTCACTATGAGTGGTGCCATCCATGAGCAGCTTGCTACTATAAAAGAGTGAGCTAAGTAATGCAAGGTAAGCAGTCACTAAAGAGTGTTCCTCTGTGAATTTTGTTTCAGTCACTGCCTTTGGGTTTCTACTTTTAGTTCCTGTGTGACGTCTCTTCATGATTGACTATTAGCTGTAAGCTGAAATAAAGCATTTCCTCCCCAAGTTTTTTTTTTCTTTTTTATGGTCATGATGTTTTCTCGAAGTGATGGATAGCAAACTTGTATTAATTACCAATTTAAAGACCTCATCTCACAGTGCAATGTTATTTTGAGGTGCTGGCACTTAGGAGCTCATTGTCCTGCCAGTGTGAATTTGAAAGGAACACAATTCAGCCCATAACTGTGTACATTTTTATAAACAGCTTATAGACAGGGGTTACCATATATTTATACAATAAACCTTTAAATGGCTCACTAGTCATTTCCTTTGTTAAAAGCCTTTTTTTTTTTGAATCGGGCTATCATCTGTTATCCCAGTTCTCGGGAGGATTTGAGACCACTTGGGGCTATATGTTTCAAAAGGTAAATAAGTAAATAAAAATAGAACTATGTTACAACTGTGAACTTTAGTTGCTTTCTTTTGGGAGGGGGGATTCTACCTTTTTTTTTCTAAATTCTTTGTTTACATTTCAGATGCTTTCCCCTTTCCCGGTTCCCCCATCCCCATATGCCCCATAAGCACTCTTTTCTCCACCCATGCTCATCACCTCCCTCCTTTTTCTCTGTCCTGGTACTCACCTACAATGCTGGATCAAGCCTTTCCAGGATCAGGGCCCTCTCCTTACTTCTTCATGGGAGTCATTTGATATGCTAATTGTGTCTTGGGTATTCAGAGCTTCTAGGCTAATTAATATCCACTTATCAGTGATTGCATTCCATGTGCATTCTTTTGTGATTGGGTTACCTCACTTAGGATGATATTTTCCAGTTCCAACCATTTGCCTAAAAATTTCATATTCCAAGTAGTATTCAGGTATCAGAATCTAACCAGCAGTCCTTTCATCTGTTTCTTTCCTACATCTTTATCTCCATCCCTGGGTGAACCAGATAGGTAGTCAACCAGAAATCCTGTTTATATAATGAAGACCTCTAATGGAAACTTTTGCCCCTGAGCTTGGGAAAATGTTCCTGGCCAGCAATCTTCTAGCCTATTGCCACACATCAATGCTAGGAGACCAATGCACCCTGACCTCTGCCAAGGAAAACAGCTCTCTCTCCAGAGAGAGTACCATTTAGCTGTGTACTCTGAATTGAAACACTCCCTGCTGGAGAGAGGAAGGATGTTCATAAGATTCAAGAAGCTAAGTGAACTTACAAGACTTTTAAAGCTAAGAAAATTAGGAGACTAAAAGCCTCTTCTTCAGCTTATATAGGCAGTAATCAGGACAATTGCTGATGAAGAGGAGACACTTTTGTAAATCTGCAAATTGAGCATGGAGTTCTTGGGATATAGATTTTATGAATCATCTCCCATACTAGGGTAGGGTTTTTATTGTTGTAGCGCCCAGAGGTTCATCAAGCATCTATAAGCCAACTCCTCATCCATGTTTCTATAAATAACTCCAAATAAGCCCATTGTATCTCCAAGCTAAGCTTTGGAGTTGTTTTCTTCGCTCTGTTAGTGCTCTATCTAGAGAACAGATGTTTATGCATATCTTCACAGGAAGAGTATGCAACAGAAAATAGAAACAAGGTCTAAAAGGCTGTGACTCAGAACCATGGATGCAGGTTGATCTGAATGACTGGTCCAGTGTAAATGAGATAACACGGGCTCTAATAGTCCTCAAACAAAAGGAAGACATAAACAGTTGCATTTACCAGAGTACTGTTGGAAGTACTAGTCACAGCGATGGCAGTAGCTACACCAGCATGGGGGAGTTTCTTCAACAAGTTCCCCATGCTATCTTGTAAAATTCTTAGGTCTGAGTCTGTGAAAAATGAGAGTCTAGCAAATTAAAACCTTTACATAATAATCACAAACATGGTAAGTATGACACATAAGTTTGTAATGAATGGCTATTAAGGAAATCAAAGATAGCTCAAGATAGCATTCTATCTCTCCATAATCACTGCCAACCTAGAGAACCTTCAGCAGAGATAAGGCTTTTTCGGGGAATTTTGGTTCACACATCAGAGAAGACAACAGAATCTCTGTGAATCGAACCCTTCTCATCTCATCTTGGGGTGCTTCTTTGGTGGCCAATTCCTGTCTGCATCCTTCTCCATAGTAAACTGTGCATGGCATCTTTTAGTTCTGTGATCTTTCTAGCAAATATTAAACTTCAGATTGGTTTTAAGAACACCCTGGATTTTCAACCCGTGTCAGGACTGAAGGTTGTTCTGTGTGAACTGGATGTTTCTCTATAGCACTCATACTTCTTTCAGGCTTATCCTAGAAAGAATTAGTTACAAAACCTTCAAAAAATCAACAAAATAATGATATATACTGTTGAAAGCTGATATACAGTGTCTTAAGTACATCATATTTCCTTAACTCTCTAAATTCAGAAAAGCATCTTCAGTTGCTGTGGAACTAGCTGCACAATGTTAATCAAAGTAGAACCAGTAAATAGCCCAGAAACCAAAGCTGGTTAATTCACAAAGTCAATAAAGCTGAGAAACTTCCTGATGGATTGATCTGAACAAAACGTCAGAAGGCACAATATGTATGTATACACACACACACACACACACACACACACATTCAGTATAGAGGCTTAGTAATCTTGGCAGAAAAGGAAGAATTTTTGTGTTTTGAGTGAGAAATGCCCCAAATAAGGTCCTGTGTTTAGACACTTAGTCCCCAGTTAAAGGTGCTGTTGTCTTCTCTGATGCTGGAAGATCATGAAACCTTCCAGAAGTATAACCTTGCTGGAAGAAGTGGATCTTTGGAGGTGAGCTTTTAGTTATGATGCCTGAAACTGTTGCATTTTGGGACCAGCTGTGGGTCCATGTCTTCTATTTCCTCTCAGGGTGTCCTGGTGCTGCTCCACAACAGGCTAAAAGGATTGGAACTGGTGGGGTCTGCAGGATCCAGTCTGGCAGGAAGTGAGTACTGGCGCTTGGGCCTGGTGGTAGGAAGCCTTCTCTGAGGACAGCCTTCTCTGGAGATTTTAGTATTACAGTTCTTTTAGACGATACAGCTCCCTTAGGTAATTCTCGGTGAAACAGGTGGTGCACATACATTTTATTTGGGATAAACAAAGGCTGTATATGAACCTTGGAGAGTGGGAAGGGTAAATGTAAAATCATTGGCTGGAGTTTAAAGTACTATGAATGCCTCATTTGTGTGGAGAGGCAGAGAGGAGGCAGCCCCTCTAAGAAAAGGGAGTCCTCTATTTTGTGCCGAGCTTAGAATAGCTCTCTAGACATGGTAGATGGCCACCTTAAGTAACGAGGGGCAACAAGAAACCAATTTTTGTTTGTGTTCATTGATCATATATTGATTTATGACTTCTTGATGGCAGACAAATCTGATCGGCAGTGTAATGCATGTCTTTGTCACTGACTTCTCTACTGTCATGCTGTGAGCCAGAATGTTGTTGATACATTGTCACAACGAGGAAAGAAACTAACACCCATACAAAACAGAACACCCAAATGCCTATTAACCAATGAGTGAATCAACCAAAAATATGATTACTCTCTCTCTACCAGGAACACAGCTCAATGCTACAAAAGAATATACTATTGGTATTGACTTCATGGGTTAATTTTGAAAATAGTTTTGTTAAAGCAATCAGATTCACTCCCCACTATCACCAAACAGAAGTGCATGCAGCATGATTCCATTTATGTAAAATTCTGGAAAATGCAGAATAACCCATAGTGAGGATAACTCAGTGGCTGTCTGGGACCAGAGCTGTTTAGAAAGATTACCAATCAGCATTAGGAAATTTAAGGGAGTGTTGGCTATGCCTGTTATCATGACCATAGTGAGGGTGTCCATAGGGGAGGATATTGTTTAAAATGCATCAAGTTGTATTCTTTAAATAGGCACAGTTTATCTATGTCAACCATACCCCCAATAAAGCTACTGAAGCAGAGAACTATTAGTCAATGATATCAGGCAAAAATTAAGATGAATGTCATAGTGTACTCATGTAATCCATGTCAAGGGCTCACAGGCTAGCTGCCAGAATAAACCCATGTCCAAATCAGTGTATTAGAGGAGTTCAGAAAAATGAGAAAGAGTCCAGAAGGAAGTCAATACCTAATCCAGGAATTAGGAAAAACCAGAGCAGACAAGCGATGTTCAAAACAAGCTCTGAAGTGTTTAAATCGAGTGGAAAGATTAGGGTAGATAGATCTTGTTGACTTAGCAATCTGAACAAATGTTGATATCTGGGAACGTAACACACTGAGTTGACACACCCATTCTACCCCTTATATATCTTAGGTTTGGCTGTATAGATTTTCACATCAGAAGCTTCAATACTAGTGATATATTATCATTTTTAAAAAATATAAACCCATGTTTGAGAATCCTCTCTCTTTACAGAGTACTAATTCTTTTAAAGACCCTGAATTATTTATGCAACAAACACTGCATCATCTATTTTTAGATCTCTGGAATCAGCCCCTGGGAAATATCCCTTCAAACTGACGGTCTTTTTATGATAGTTAAAGGGCCAGGGACTTTTACTGCTGAGGGTAATTTGTAGTTTCCTTTACATCCTCAAAAGATTTTAATTTGAAGTTTATTCTTATAATTTTGAAATAATTATACATTCAAATAAAGCACTTACAGCATACAGGAAGAAAGAAAGATTGCCCATCTTGACACCACTCTAAATAACTATCAGCAGTACTTGGGTGTTTATCTGTAGAATTTTAGTAGACTTTTAAGCACAATAGTGACTAAAATACTTAAGTTTTTGTTTCCCATGTGTATTCAGAAAGCCAAAGAGTGAAGCAACTAGATCCCTTCCATTTTATGTTTGGGGAATTCCATCTGGTCAAGTACAAGAGCTTTATAGTGCATTACCCACCTCAGTGAGCCAGAACCCTGGATTTGTGTGTATAATCCACATATTAATTCTCCATATCTTGCTCATGAGCATAGGAGACAACCAAAAGTAAAGTTACTTATAGACAGCATTCTAACTTATTTGATAGCACATATATCAATGTGCTTAATGTCAGCTATTGGAGAGCTAGGCACTAGTCAGTCCTCTTTGGACACTTAGCAAGCTTTCTGAGAGCAGCTTCCTGATAGTTGACTTCTGTGACGAAGGGGATTTTCAATGGAAATGTGTGCATTTGATGAATGCTAATGACATGGTTCCAAATCTTCTTTAGCCAATCCATTTGCAGCTGTTACCAGAGTTATTTAGTAAATGTCTGAAACAGCTGTCAGCATTCTGTGAGGGAAGCTCTTCAATCAATGAATTGACAGAAATGCAATACTTGGAATATTTGGAGCAGAAGGCGAGAGAACATAATATACATCTATTGAATGATGTACCCAGCAATGAAAGGGGAATTGATATTGTCAATGGATTTGGAAGCACTGAAGAGAATTCCATGCTCATGGGCATAGAAAAGAGAGCAGAGTGCAGTTCTTGGGTCGGAGACTGGAAAAGTCAAACGAGGTGTTTGAGTGTCCTAAGGATATGAGCGATGTTATTTTCTATCAATAAGAATGCTTGTAGTGGGGCGAAGTAGCCTTGTAAATCATATTTTAATTAAAATTTTAGTGCTTGTTGATGTTATTTTTATTGTCTCTATAAAACATTTTTTAACAGATGACATCTGGACATTTTGTTTTAAGTCCCTCTCTCTTCTCTATAAAAGTCTTCAGTAAATTTAATTGTCAAGAAAGTCATCAGACTGACAACTGTGGAAAATGGAACCTTTTATTCAGTATGATAGTTTGAGTTTTGAGCGTCCCCCAAGGCACATGTGTTAAAGACTTGATAAGCAGGTGGTGTTATTGGGAGATGGTGGAACCTTTGAGATGTAAGGCCTAGAGGGAGGTCGTTAGGTCAATAGGGTCATGACTTAAAAGGAGGTCATGGGATCCTGGACCTGAATCTTTCATTTCTTCCTTGCTATCAGATGAGTGGCTTTACTCTACCAAGTACTCTTTGTGAGTTGACTTCCTTTGACATTTGTTATAGTGATGGAGAGGTACAAGTCCAACCTCCCTGTTTAGAACAGACTAGCTCTCATGATATTGTGGTCCTTCCTTCTACTCAGAAGGGATTACTTCTCTCTTAAGTCTTAGGTCAGTTTTAACTCACTGTAGTGTTTGCTTCCTGGCTAAGTATATTGCTAAGTGGCAAACAACTATTTTAAGAACATTCTTTTCAGATCTTCATGACAGGAATTAAATTGAACCAACCCTGTTAGGATCTCCCAGATGTAGCTATTTGGGAAACCTGGAGTCCATTGAAGGTCTCAAGCTTCCAGAAAATTATGGTTAATCTTTGGTCAGTTTCGGCTTTCAGTAGTATTAGCTGAGACTGCATAGTGGTACATGCATTTTTCAAGGGCCTGGATGGGACATAAGAATCTCTCAAACAAAGAGGCTCTGCTTCTGACTGCTGCTTCTGATCCTGGAGGAACAGGCACAGAAGCAAGGAGCCATCCATGTAGGATTGTGTGTCATGTCTCCTACCTTCAGTCTGAAACAGTTTCTAAGAGTATGAAGGGCCAGTAATTTTTTAAATTTCTTTTATCTTCTCTTTTTCTGTGCTTTTCTCTTCAGTCAGGTATTGAAGACTAATGCATTTAAAAAGTCACAACTTATATGAGAAAATCAGAAAGTGGCCAAGTATATTCAGGGAAAAGTGCTGTTAAGAAAAGCCTTGAGGTCTTTGTATATATTGGATATTAGCCCTCTATCTGATGTAGGGTTGGTGAAGAAGATCTTTTCCCAATTTGTTGGTTGCCAATTTGTCCTTTTGATGGTGTCCTTTGCCTTACAGAAACTTTGTAATTTTATGAGGTCCCATTTGTCAATTCTTGATCTTAGAGCATATGCTATTGGTGTTCTGTTCAGGAACGTTCCCCCTGTACCGATGTCCTCAAGGGTCTTCATCAGTTTCTTTTCTATTAACTTCAGAGTGTCTGGCTTTATGTGGAAGTCTTTGATCCATTTGGAGTTGAGCTTAGTACAAGGAGATAAGGATGGATCAATTTGCATTCTTCTGCATGCTGACCTCCAGTTGAACCAACACCATTTGTTGAAAAGGCTATCTTTTTTCCACTGGATCTTTTCAGCTCCTTTGTCGAGGATCAAGTGACCATAGGTATGTGGGTTCATTTCTGGATCTTCAATCCTATTCCATTGATCCGCCTGCCTGTCACTGTACCAATACCATGCAGTTTTTAACACTATTGTTCTGTAATATTGCTTGAGGTCAGGGATACTGGTTCCCCCAGAATTTCTTTTGCTGTTAAAAATAGATAACCCTATTAAAAACTGGGGTACAGAGCTAAACAAAGAATTTTCACCCGAAGAACTTCAGATGACCGAGAAACATCTTAAAAAATGCTCAACTTCATTAGTCATTAGGGAAATGAAAATCAAAACAACCCTGAGATTTCACCTTACACCAGTCAGAATGGCTAAGATTAAAAATTCAGGAGACAGCAGGTGTTGGCGAGGATGTGGAGAAAGAGGAACACTCCTCCACTGCTGGTGGGGTTGCAAATTGGTACAACCACTCTGGAAATCAGTCTGGCGGTTCCTCAGAAAACTGGGCACGTCACTTCCGGAGGATCCTGCTATACCACTCCTGGGCATATACCCAGAGGATTCTCCAGCAGGTAATAAGGATATGTGCTCCACTATGTTCATAGCAGCCTTATTTATAACAGCCAGAACCTGGAAAGAACCCAGGTATCCCTCAGTGGAAGAATGGATGCAAAAAATGTGGTCTATAATTCAGCCATTAGAAACAATGAATTCATGAAATTCTTAGACAAATGGATGGAGCTGGAGAACATCATACTAAGTGAGGTCACCCAGTCTCAAAAGATCAATCATGGTATGCACTCACTAATAAGTGGATATTAGCCTGGAAAACTGGAATACCCAAAACATAATCCACACATCAAATGAGGTACAAGAAGAATGGAGGAGTGGCCCCTTGTTCTGGAGAGACTCAGTGTAGCAGTATAGGGCAAAACCAGAACAGGGAAGTGGGAAGGGGTGGATGGGATAACAGGGGGAGGGAAGGGGGCTTATGTGACTTTCGGGGAGTGGGGGGCCAGAAAAGGGAAAATAATTTGAAATGTAAATAAAAAATATATCAAATAAAAAATAACTAAATGAATAAATAAACAAAAGAAAAGCCTTGAAGAATAATGAAGACATTCCTAACTGCAGAGAAGCTGCAGGGACCCATAATCCACAGCTATGATCTGCAGCTGGCAATGGGCAATGTAAGGAATGAGTAGTCTGGCCAGGTGTGGTGGCCTGTGCCTTTAATCCTAGGACTCTGGAAGCAGAGGGAGTTGATCTCTGAGTTCTAGGCCAATTTGATCTACAAAAAAGAGTTTCAGGACAGCATAGAGAAACCTTGTCTCCCAAAATGAAAGACAGACAGAAAGAAGGAAAGAAAGAGGGAAAGAAAGAAAATCTAATAGGCTTTGCCACATATTTATATCTATTTTCCCTACATTACTTAAGACTAATACATTAAATAATAATTATGAGTCTAAAAGTCAGTACTATTGTAGTGGTCATTGGTATCTCCACACTTTGGTTTTTTCCACATAATTTAAGAAATCAATGCATAAGACACAACAAGTATGTTTTTGGGGTTTGGGCTTACAATGTCAAAAGTTGTAACATTGTGACATTAATAAATGTACTACTGTTGAGGGAGAAAGAGTTTTATGTCTTACTGACAATTTTAGCAATTAAATGTAATTCTCTTAGCAACAGCAAAGAGCATATTTATAGAACATACAAAGAGAGGAGGGTGAAATTAAGACTTCTTATAGCAAATAATAAAAGCTAGCCAAACAAAAAGGCAACAATATGTGAAATGGGCAAAAAAAACGTAAAGACATGTAAAAAACAAATTATTTTGAATGTAACTAAATTAAAACCTACATTAAGAGGATACCAGTAAAACAGTGCAAATATGTATCTCTCTAAGAGATTTTAGATTTAGGAGTACAAATAGATTGAAAAAATCTTCCAAGTGAATAGTGGCCCCATTGCATATGACGTATAAGTTAACATGGTACAAGCAAGAGCCGGTCAACAGACAAGGAAGCCAGTGTAACACAAGTACACCTTTGTTCAGTTTTAGGTTTTAGTGCTGGGATTGAGCCCAGGGCCTTGAGTATTGTGGAAAATTTCTTTGCCAAGGAGCTACACTTAGGTGACATGTGACCTGTACACTCTTTGAAATAAAGGAAATCCTGGTACATGTCACAGCAGAGATAGACTCCAACGACATTATGCTAAGTGATATAAACAAACCAGTCACAATCACACAGAATTGGCTCCACTTTCTAAAAATATGTCTCTCTCTCTCTCTCTCTCTCTCTCTCTCTCTCTCTCTCTCAATATGTGTGTATACCCATTTGCCTGTATGTGTACTGCATATGTATAGTGCCTGCAGAGGTTAGAAGACTGCATTGTATCTGAAATGCAGGTTACAACAGTTGGTTGTAAGATTCTCAATATAGGTTTTAGAAAACAAGTCCTGGCTCTTCTGCAAAAGCAGCAAATTGCTCTTCACAGCTAAGCCATCTCTCCATGCCCTGTATTCCTTTTTTGATGAATCTAGTCACATTTATAAGAACAAAACGTAGAGGTTGCCAGGGGTTCAGGGAAAAGCAAAGGAGTGTCAATGGACTGAAGAGGTGGTTCAGTTGACAGAAGTGCTTGCTTTGCAAGCACGAGGACATGTATTGCATCCCCAGCACCTATAGGAAATGCTAAGCATGGTTGGATACATTTGTAATCACATCATTTTGGGAAAGGAAATGGGAAGCATAGATGAGTGCCAGTCAGACTAGCCTAATCAATGAGAGAGACTATCTTAAAAAATAAACAAACAAGCAAGATGAAGAGCTCTTATGGAAGAACACCCAAAGTTTTCCTCTGGTCTTCATAAGCTTGTGTGCACACCCACAGACACACAGACAGACAGACAGACAGATAGAGACACAGACACACACACACACAGACACACACACACACACACACACACACACATACACAGACACACACACATTACAGGCTCTGGGTACTGCTGGGAAAATGACCTGTACTGGAGCAGCAAGCAAAATAGTTCAACAGTTAGCTTCTTTTATATTGCTACCATGATAATCTAGAGCTCTAGTTGTGATTTGGTGTCACTCATATGAGATTGGAAACTGTAGCTGAGTTCAGTGTTTCAGAGCAGGTGGGCTCGACTTAATTATCCCTGTTGAGAGAAAGGGCAACAAAATTGCAGGGCCTGGAGATGCTCCCAAAGCTCAAGGTGGCCAAGGTAATTGTCCTTTTCAATGATCACTCAAGGTATTTCCTTTTCCACTGCAACTAGTTAGAGTTGTTTTTGCTGCCTCCAACTAGCCACACAAATGGATGCAAGGTGTTTTAAAAAAAATGGCCATACCCGTCATTTAGCAAAAGCCACTTTCTGCTACTACCAAGGCATTTGCAATATGCCTTTTCATTTTATTAAATATTTGTGTGTGTATACACCTACACCTAGGTTACAAAGTAAGAGGACAACTTTAAGGAGTTAGTTTTCTCTTTCTAAAAAAAAAAAAAATGTTATTTCCAAGGACTGAATTCAGGTCATCAGGCTTAGAAGCAAAGGCCTCTACCCACTGAGCCACCCCACCAGTCCGCATTGTCATTCTTGTTATTATCATATGCACAAAAGGAATGTCAAAGGTTAAACTTCCATTATGTTTCTCAAGGTCTTTCTTTTCTATAATAGGCCAAATGTGTACATATTTGTTTTAAAAATGTAGAACCCATACAAATTCATATTATCAGTTTGATCATCCTACAAACAATATGGGCATGTCAATTTGTAACTGAAGTTTTGGTTTATAAAACACAAACATCCCAAATGAAAATGAAATGACAAAGAATATAACTATTTGACATCTGCTTGCCCTGAGGTCAGCCATGTATATTTACTGTATGTTCAATGTATAATTAGGATGACAGGAAACATGGAGTTTTAATATAAATGTAAGAATGTCTAAGCTTCAAGGGTCATTAACAAAGTATCCCTAAACAGCTTGGTTGAAAAATGATATGCTTATTTCAAGAAATCCTTATTTCTCATGATAGAGTGTTCCTTAAAGACAGTCTAAAGTCTAAATAGCATCATGCAGGTGTTTACAATTTAATCACAGCAAAACCTACTCATAAAGAGTTTAATCACATGCTAGGCAGGGATACGATCTTTGAAATTGGACACAATTTCAGATACCAGATCTGATTCTTGATTTTGGAAAAACACTTGGAAAATAGCTGGAAATGTTCTTCAGTGGAAATCGGAAAGGTGGAATGCAAATGTTCAAGAGTCATTTAAGGATATTGAAGGATAATTTTTAATCACATGATTTGATGAATTGAGACAGAAAATTCTACTTTGTAGGTATAAAAATGGGCAAGCTGAATTGCTGTTGGGAAGTTTAGCATTATTTCTGCACCAAAGTAGAGACATGAATTAGATGGTTTCTTTATTTTGATTTGCTGCTTTGCAAAACATTTAGGAAACAAAGCCATCTTGATCCATTTGGCAGGAAGTAATGTTTTCCTTCTTGCTTTCTTAAATTACTTTCCAATTCTTTTGTGATTCTATCACAGTTTCCCTAGAATTATATTTATGTGACTATTGCTTCCCCTGTAAGGTTATAAGCCTCTAAAAGTCAGGTTTCATCTCACTACCCAAATGGTTCCTGTCAACAGAGCCTCTTCAAAATATGTTTCAATACATTTTGATAAAAATTAAGTAGACCTTGTGCAGATTAACCTTTTACCTAAATTTCTGAAACACCCAACTTCTTTTTGTGTAATTTTTAATTTTTTTATTAGATATAGTCTTTATTTACATTTCAAATGATTTCCCATTTGCTGCCTGCCTCCCCGCGCCTTGAAAGTCCCTTAAGCCATTTCCCCTGCCCCATTCCTCAAACAACCCCCTCCTGCTTCCCTGTCCTGGCATTACCCTACAGTGCTGCATCAAGCCTTTCCAGGACCAGGGGTCTCTCCTCCCTTTGATGTCCAACAAGGCCATCCTCTGCTGCCTATGCATCTGTAGCCATGGGTAACACCATAAGTACTATCTGGTTAATGCTTTTGTCCCTGAGAGCTCTGGGAGTACTGGGTGGCTCATATTGTTGTTCCTCCTATGGTGCTGCAAAACCCTTCAGCTCCTTGGGTCCTTTCTCTAGCTCCCCCATTGGGGACCCTGTGCTCAGTTCAATAGCTGGCTGAGAGTGTCCCCCTCTGTATTTGTCATGCACTAGCAGAGCCTCCCAAGTGACAGTTGACTCCAGTCGGCACGTATTTGTGGGCATTGATAATAGTGTCTGAGTTTTATAACTATATATGGGATGGATCAATAGGTGGGGTAGTCTCTGGATGGCCTTTCCCTCAGTCTCTGCTCCACCCTTTGTCTCTGTATTTCCTTCTATAGGTATTTTGTTCCCCCTTCCAAGAAGGACCAGAGTATCCATACTTTGTTCTTCCTTCTTCTTGGGCATCATATGATATGTGAATTGTGTCTTCAGTATTCCAAGCTTCTGGGCTAATATCCACTTATCAGTGAGTGCATACCAAGTATGTTCTTTTGTGATTGAGTTACCTCACTTAGGATGATATTTTCCAGTTCCACCCATTTGCCTAAGAATTTCATGAATTCATTGTTTTTTAATAGCTAATAGTATTCCATTCTGTAAATATACCACATTTTCTGTATCCATTCCTCTGTTAAGGGACATCTGGGTTATTTCCAGCTTCTGGCTATTATAAATAAGGCTGCTATGAACATAGTGGAGCATGTGTCCTTATTACATGCTGGGGAATCCTCTGGGTATATGCCCAAGATTGGTATAGCAGGGTCCTCTGGTAGATCATGCCCAATTTTCTGAGGAAATGTCAGACTGATTTCCAGAGTGGTTGTACCGTCTTACAATCCCACCAGCAGTGGAGAATTGTTCCTCTTTCTCGACATCCTCACCAGAATTTGCTGTCCTCTGAGTTTTTTATCTTGGCCATTCTGACTGGTGTGAGGTGAAATCTCAGGGTTGTTTTGATGTGCATTTCCCTGATGACTAAGGATGTTGAACATTTCTTTAGGTGCTTCTCAGCAACTCCTTAATCATTAGGTGAAAATTCTTTGCTTAACTCTGTATCCCATTTTTAATAGGGTTATTTGACTTTCTGGAGTCTAACTTCTTGAGTCCTCTGTATATCTTGGATATTAGCCCTCTGTTGGATGTAGGGTGGATAAAGATCTTTTCCCAATTTGTTGGTTGCCATTTTGTCCTATTGACCATGTCCTTTGCCTTTCAGAAACTTTGTAATTTTATGAGATTCCATTTGTCAATTCTTGATCTTAGAGCATAAGCTATTGGTGTTCTGTTCAGGAAATTTCCCCTGTGCCCATGTCCTCAAGGCTCTTCCTCAGTTTCTTTTCTAGTAGTTTCAGTGTGTCAGGTTTTATGTGGAGGTCCTTGATCCACTTGGACTTGAGCTTAGTACAAGGAGATAAGAATCGCTTTGCATTCTTCTGCATGCCAGCCACCAGGTGAACCAGCACCATTTGCTGAAAGGGCTATCTCTTTTCCACTGGATGGTTATAGCTCATTTGTCAAAGATCAAGTGACCATATTTCTGGGTCTTTAATTCTATTCCATTGATCTACCTGTCTGTCACTGTACCAATACCATGCAGTTTTTTTTTTTAACATTATTGCTCTGTAGAACTGCTTGAGGTCAGGGATTGATTCCCCCAGAAGTTCTTTTACTGTTGAGAACAATTTTAGCTATCCTGTTGGGGTTTTTGTGTGTGTGTGTGTGTGTGTGTGTGTGTGTGTGTGTGTGTGTTTTATTCTAGTTGAATTTGAGAATTGCTCTTTCTAACTCTGTGAAGAACTGGGTTGGGATTTTGATAGGGGATTGTGTTGAATCTGTATATTGCTTTTGGCTAGATGGCCATTTTTACTATATTAATATTGTCAATCCATGAGCATGGGAGATCTTTCCATCTTCTGAAGTCTTCTTCAATTTCTTTCATCAGAGACTTGAAGTTCTTGTCATACAGATCTTTCACTTGTTTGGTTAGAGTCACACCAAGATACTTTATATTGTTTGTGACTATTGTGAAGGGTGTCCTTTCCCTAATTTCTTTCTCAGGTGGCCAGAACGTTGTGTCAGATCCCCTGGAACTTTAGTTACAGATAGTTATAAACCAAAATATGGGGTTTGGGAACTGAACTCAGGTCCTCAGCAGTAACAGCAAGTGCTCTTAGCCATTGAGCAATCTTTCCAGCCCCTATTTAATGTTCTTTATGTTTGCAGTGATATACATTTCTAGCTGGTATATACATGTATATGTATATGTGTATGTGTGTATATGTATATGTATGTGTATATGTGTATGTATGTGTGTATATATATGTAGATAGATGATATAGATATATCTGATATTTAGAGATATATAGATAGATATATTTTGTGTGTGGTTAGGTGTATATATTTCTTTTTTAACATGTCTTATAACTGTCCGGAGAGTCAACTGCATCCCTATTCTATTTATGAAGGAGATACATGCTCCCTCTTGCCTTTGTCTGTACTTCCTTTAAAGGCTGACAAAAGTTACACTCGAGAATGTTTCTCACTGTGCAGGCCTGGGTTGCTGCCTCATTCCCCTTATTTACATTTTCAGGTGCCATCATGTCTCATGAGCAATGCACTTTTTAAGTCACCTTCCCTGCTGTGTAAAGTGGCACCTCCTCCATTTGTCCTGAAATAGTCGCTTTTATGCCTCAAGGGGTTTCAATACAGGCTCTGGTTTTCTGGAATTTTATCATTAAGTCTATTTTTGTCACGTCTTGTGTGATTTTACTGATTTCAATTATATTCATTTCCCTTTTGATTTGTAAAAGTCTGAGTATCCTAAATATTCTAGTCAGCAGTGTTGGTCATGTACATCTCTTTTACTGTCTCTTCCTAATATCCATTCAGCATCAGTCACAGGCAGAAGGGAGTCTGGTACCCAGTCCAAAGTCATGCTCCTGGACAGAACAAAAGAAATATCTTTTGGGCTGGCATTTTTTGTTATTCCAGATGAATTTGAGAATTGCTCTTTCAAACTCTGTGAAGAATTGAGTTGGGATTTTGGTGGGGGATTGTGTTGAATCTGTATATTGCTTTTGGCAAGATGGCCATTTTTACTATATTAGTAGGGCTGGGGTGTAATTCAGTGATAGACCACTTGCCTAGAATGAACAAGGTTTTGAGTTAAATCTTCAGTATATGGTGTGTGTGTGTGTGTGTGTGTGTGTGTGTGTGTGAAAGAGAGAGAGAGAGAAAGAGAGAGAGAGAGAGAGAGAGAGAGAGAGAGAGAGAGAGAGAGAGAGAGAGAGAAGAGAAGAGAGGGGGATACCATGCATTTTAACACAGTAGAGGAATTACTCATGCATGTGATGTGTGCATAGGAGTCTGAGGAATATCTTGCATATCACACCTCCAAATCCATCCACTTTGTTTTTCATTTCCGGATCTTTTATTAGGACTGGAGATTCATTGATTCAGCTAGCCTGGCTGGCCAGTGAGGCCCTCTGTTCCTCCTGTCTTTACCTCCACAAAGCTAGGACAACACATGTACACAACTATGCCTGACTATGTGTGTAAGTGCTGGAGATCAAACTCAAGTCCCCAAGTTTGGGTGTCAAGTGCTCTACTTTATGATCTATGCACCCTAGCTCTGGAACTACTTGAAAACCCATCCCCTGATTGTCATAACTTCTTTCAATGTTAGCATGCTTTTGTATGGTGGTGGGTGTGGGGAGATAAACTGCCAGGGATCAAACACTAGTCCTTGCACATGCTAGCCAAACATCCAAATGCATCTTTCATAATGACGAAGCCTGTCCAAAGGAAACAGACACGGTTCAGGAATCTTTGGGCCTAAGCATATCCACTCTGAGCTTGTACATACTGAAGGTGTTTTGTCACACAGTGAAATGGCATGTTTGGTTCCCCTGTTTGTACGTGATTTGTTTTATTTTTGATAACTGTGTCTGGAGAAATGATGCTGGAAGCATCATAACAGTGTTGACTGACAGCTCCCTGCGTGTGTTGTGTCTTTCATAGCAAACAGAATTGACAGCTCATAGGTAAAGAGCACAAGTGGATGGATTTGAGCCACACTGTGAATAAAACCAAAGAATATAAATAAAAGTAAAAATAGAACATGTGTCTTCTACTTTCAATCTATCAAAATGCAATTAATATGGCAATATGCATGCATCGTGAGAACAGATTAGAAAGCTCAGACAAGATTTCGTTTTTAAAACTATTACAGAAACTTGACATTCAGCCTTTCTTTCCTGAAATTGCTTCCTAAACATTTTACCATCCAGGAAAAGTCACATTGCACATCATCTTATCCTACACACACTATTTGTTTCACTGGAATGTAAATAATGAGAGACTTTTCATGCCACATATTTAAATAGAAGGTAAAGTCTCTCTTGTAGGCATTGCCTGTGTTGATAGAAGTTTAAAAAACTTTATTCACATTAAAAACAAAAATGTTTCAAGTGTATTACTAGGTATATATTCAAAGGAATTAAAATCTGGAACTGAAACATATTTGGAAATAATATATCCACATCCACAGCAGAATTTATACTATCAAAAAGCTAACAAGCATCTAAATGTCTGTCTGTTGACCATCAGGCAAACAAAATAGATCTTCATTATTCAGCTTTCCACATGGGGAAGTTCCAGCACAGGCTGTAAAGTAGCTGAAGCATCAGCTCATTGTGCCTCTTTTATACGAAGTAAGACAGTCATAAAGGGACAGGCATTGCGTAGATCCATCTACAGAAGGTCCCTAAATGGCCAGATTCATGCAGAAGAAAGAGTGGACGGCTCAAGGGGTCTGGGTGCATGATGAATGAGAGCCGAAGTCCCCAGTGTCTCCTGGGGACAGCAGGTGAAAACATGAATATGGCGGTGGTCGCACAGTAAAGAGTCTGTACCTAACGCCACTGAGTTATACACATCAATGGTTAGAATAATGTTTGCATTTTATGATAATACTTAATAATAAATGATGTAATGGAATCTGATAATACACTGTAAATAAATAAATCAGTACTGAGTTTTGTGGGGGAGACAGAAGAACTCGCATTTTAAACCAATTCTCAGGTTGATAAGTTATCTATTTCTGCATCAAAATATGCACATATTTTTATCTGCATAAAATAGGTACTATTTTAGTGGTCTAAAATATTATCTCAGGGTTAGTGACATGACTCAGTCGGTAAAGGTGTTTGCTACCAAGCTTGAGGACTTAAGTTCAATCCCTGGGACACACAAGGTGAAGAGAGGACTAATTCCTGCAATTTGTCCGCCCATCTCCACAAATGTGCTGTGGCATGTGCACACCACACATACGCATGCACACACAACTAAAATCTCATCTCACAGTGATATCACCCAAGTGCTCTGTCTCAGGATGGCCTCTGATGTGGCTAGAGGCTATGGCCAGAGGAAGGCTTGATGGGAGGATCAGTTCTGGGATAGATAATAGTAGAAATCTCCTGTTTCTTGCTAGTTGGGTCTCTGAGAACAGGAAACTCTCTCAAGAAGCTATACCCCAAAATATCCCTGAGGAGATGGGAAACCAAAGAACCCATTGTGACTAGAACAAGAAGTTCTGTGCCAGGACTTCCACACTGTTGTATCCTTCAGAGGAAGATCATTTGATCCTGCTGATCCTTAAACGGAGGGTTCTACCTTTTGATGAAAGGAGTGCCAAATACTGCGGGGCAGTTTAGTACCAACACTCTAGTTGGTTTGTTGTGACTTGTATAACAAAGTACCATACATTGAATGGTTTAAACAGCATAAATGTATCCCTTTTTATTCCTCAATGCTGGAAGTTCATTGTGTCAGTAAAGTTGATTTCCTTAGAAATCATGAGAATAAAACCTTCCCTGGGCTTCTTCCCTAGTTTCTTATTTCTAGTTCTGTTTCTGTCTGTCTCTGTCTGTCTCTCTCTTTGTCTCTCCCTCCCTCTCTCCCCCTTCTCTGTCTGTCTGTCTGTCTGTCTGTCTGTCTGTCTGTCTGTATGTATGTATGTATGTATGTTTCTGTCTCCATTGCTATCTGTCTGCTTCTATTTGTCCCTGTCTGTCTCTGTGTGTGCATGTCTGTCTATCTCTGTCTCTTTTCATCTCTGTCTCTTTGTCTGTCTGTGTCTGTCTCTTTATCTCTCTTTTCCTTTCTCTCTTGTGTGTCTCTGTCTCTGTCTGTCTCTCTGTCTCTATGTCTCTTGCTCTGTCTTGTGTGTGTGTGTGTGTCCTTCTATAGTAGATGATACTCTGTGTCTTCATGTAGTTCTTTTATCTTTTGTGTATAAAAAAGCTACAGATTTTTGTGAGTTAATTTTATATCCAGCTAGTATGCTAGAAGTGTATCAGGTGTAGGAGTTTTCCTGTGGAATTTTTTTCAGGTCACTTATGTATACTATCATATCATTTGCAAATAAAGATACTTTGAATTCTTCCTTTCTAGTCTGCATCTCCTGATCTCTTTCAGTTGTCTTACTGCTGTGCTACCTAGGACTTCAAGTACTATATTGACTAGGTATCAAAAGAGTGTACAACCATGTCTTGTTCCTGATTTTAGTAGAGCTGCTTTGAGTTTCTCTCCCATTAAGTTGACACTGGCTTTTGGCTTTCTCTAAATTGCCTTTATTATGTTGAGCCATGTCTCTTCTATCCCCAATCTCTCCAGAACTTTTACCATGAAGGCGTGTTGGATTGTGCCAAAGCCCTGCATCTAATGAGATGTTCCTGTGGTTTTTGGCTTTCAGTTTGCTTATATGGTGGGTTACATTTATTGATTTTGCACACTGAACCATGCCAGCATCTCTGGGATTAAGCTTGCTTGATCATGATGGATGAAATTTTTTGATGTGTACTTGGAGTTGGTTTGCAAGTATTTTATTGAGTATTTTTATATTTATGTTCATAAGGGAAATCGGAATGTAATTATCTTTCTTTTTGGCTCTTTATGTGGTGTGGGTATCAGTGTAACTATGGGCTTATACAATTAATTGACCACTATACTTTGTTTCCAGTTTTTGGAATAATTTGAAGAGTATTGGCATCAACTCTTTTTTGAAAGTCTGGAGAATTCTTCACTAAAACTATCTGGCCCTGGGGTTTGGTTTTATTTTTGCTTTGTTTTATTTTTTGTTTGTTTGTTTGTTTGTTTGTTTTGTGCAAGGTGTTGCTTCTATATAGAGAGATTATAGGTGTTTAAATTGCTTATCTGATCTTAGTTTAACTTTGGTAAGTGGTATATCTCAAGGAAATTATCCATTTAATTTTTATATTCAAGTTTGGTGGAACATAAATTTTTAAAATATGTCCTTATGGTTCTCTGATTTCATCAGTTTCTGTTATGTCTGCTTTTTCATCTCTAATTTTGTTAATTTGAATTTTCTCACCTTTTAATTAATTTGAGTAAAAATCTGTCAATCTTATTGATTTTCTCAAACAACCAACTCTTTGTTTCATTAATAGTTTGTATTGCTTTTGTTTGTTTCTATTTTATTGATTTCAGCCCCTAGTTTGATTATTTCTTGCTATTTACTTCTTTTTGTGTAAGACTTCTTTCTTTCTTCCTTCCTTCCTTCCTTCCTTCTTTCCTTCCTTCCTTCCTTCCTTCTTTCCTTCCTTCCTTCCTTCCTTCCTTCCTTCCTTCCTTCCTTCCTTCCTTCCTTCCTTCCTTCCTTCCTTTCTTTCTTTTTATTTTTTTTCTCTTTCATTGTGCACAATAAGTCTGGGCATGTTGTCTATTCATTTTCATTCTACTCTAGAAAGTCTTTCATTTCTGTCTTGACCTATTTTTCATTCAGTCTTGAGTTGGTTTGTTTCCACGAGTTTGTAAGCTTTCTGTTGTTTGTGTTGTTGATATCCAGCTTTGATCTGTGGTGGTCAGACAGGATAGGGTGTAATTTCAATTTCCTTGTATCTGTTGAGACTTTGTATATGAATATGTGGTCAATTTTAGAAAAAGTTCCACAAGGTGCTAAGAAGAAGTGTTTTCTTTCTTTTCAAATAGGAACCTCAAAGGCGAGCTTCACAAACAAAATATAAGTGATGGAAGGAAGAATCTCAGGCATAAGTGTTCAAATATAAAAATAAAATGGAATATTGTCAAAACAACAACAACAACAACAAGAATCTCAAGCTAAAGAAGAAAATTGTTTTTCTTATTATGTGTCAAGAGGGATTTCTTTTCTGGTCCAATCTATTTGGTGTTCACTTGGTGACTTGTTCCTTGATAGGTACCTCCTTCTTTAGTTTAGAAGAAAGTATTCTTCAGTGATTAGGTAAAATATCCTGTAAATATATGTGAGGTCCATTTGGTTCATAACAACAGTGAGCTAAAGCATTTCTGTTTAGCTATTAGCAAGAGTTGAGTATCTAAGTCTCACACTAAATGTGTGATGGTCAATATGTGGTTTAAGCTATCATAGTGTTTATAAACTCCTGCACCCTTGAATTTGAGGTATAAAAGTTATGAATAGAAATGTCCTCTTGGTGGGCATTTACTTGGTGAGTATATAGTGTTCTTTCCTATCTCTTCTGATTAGTTTTGGTTTGAAATCTGTTTTGTCAGATATGAAAATGACTACTTCTGTTTGCTTTTTAGGCCCATTTTCTTGGAATATCTTTTCCCAATCCTTTCTCTGAGGTGATGTTATTCCTTAAAGTTAAGGTGTGTTTCTTAGATGCAGCAGAAGGATGGATTCTGTTTTCAGATCTGTCAGTCAGCATATTTTTATTTAGTTAATATTGAGAGATAGCAATGAGCAGTATTATTTTGTTTTTATAGTGTGGATGTCTGTGTTTCTTTAGATTTGCTGATCTAGGATTATTATTCCTTGGTTTTCTTGTTTCTTGTGTGTGGTTAACCTCTTCTGTTTGAAGTTTTTATCTAGCACTTTCTCTAGGGCTGGATTTGTAGATAGTGACTAGATTTTTCCTTTTTAATCACAGAATGTCTTATTTTCTCCATATATTGTGATTGGACGTTTTGCTGGGTGTACTAGTCTGGAATGGCATCTCTAGAGTTGGTAGAACATGAAACTAGCCTGTTTGACTGTTAACGTATACACAGAGAAATCCGCTGTCATTCTAACTGGCTTGCCTTTATATGTTACTTATAGCTTTTAATACTGTCTTTGTTCTGCACATTTAATATTTTTCTTATTATGTGTCAAGAGGGATTTCTTTTCTGGCCCAATCTATTTGGGGTTCACTCGGTGACTTGTTCCTTGATAGGTACCTCCTTCTTTAGCTTAGAAAAATTTCATTGCAAATATTTTCTGTGCCTTTGACCTGAGTTTCTTCACCTTCCTTCATTCTTATTATTCTTAGGTTTAGTCTTTTCATCGTGTCCCAGCTTCCTGGGTGTTTTGTGTCAGGAATTTTTTTTTTTTTTTTTTTTTTAGATTTAACATTTTCTTTGACTGAGGTATCAGCTTCTTTATGGTGTCTTCAATGCTTGAGATTCTTTTTGTTGTTGTTGTTTTGAAAATATTCCATTGCAAATATTTATGGAATGGAATGACAATATTTTTGTCATAAATATTTTTATATTTAAACACTTATGCCTGAGATTCTTCCTTCCACCACTTATATTTTGTTTGTGAAGCTTGCCTTTGAGGATCCTATTTGAGTTCCTAAATGTTTTATTTCCAGATTTTCTCTCAGTTTTGGTTTTCTTTATTGATCCTATCTTCTCTTTCAGGTCTTGGACTGTTTTATTGATTTCCTTCTACTGTTTGTATTTCCAGCTTTCTTTAAGGAATTTATTAATTTCCTCTTTAAGGACCTTTATCATATTAATGAAGGTTATTGTAAAGTCTTTGTCTTCAATTATGTCTCAGTTCTCGTGGCCTATTGCTGGACTCTAGTGGAGACTCGTGTCCTGGCTGGCTCTTACTGTGTTTGTATGATGGCATGTAGGCATCTGGGTTTGGGGACGTCTGTAATTCTAGGTGCTGACATCTGGTCTTGCCTTTGTTGGGTGGGTGTTCTCTTCCTTGGTTTTTGTTGTTTTCTCTGGTTCTTAGGAGCCTGTGGTGGCTGTGTGTTGCCTGGTAGGAATGCTTCTGAGATCCAGCCAGCTGTGGCTACTGGGGGTTACAGGTACAAAGCGTTTCTTGTTATTGAGAGCTGACATTTAGTTATAAAGATGGGCGGGGAGGCGGAGGTGATGAATGTCTGCAGAGGGAGGGAAGCAGGGTGTTCAACCAGGGTTTGTTTCGTCCCCTGGGAATGTGGTCAGAGAGTGAGAAGAGGCCACAGCAAGTCTGATACAGAACTGGAGATACGACTAGAGGATTGGATTTGGAGGAAGAGGGAGAGGTAAGGATCTGGAGCTAACCTACCTGCTTTCCTGGCCAGCACTGCCTCATGTCTAGCTTATTCTTGTTTTCCAAATGCTAGTGTTGGACATCGGCCACTGACTGAAGAGATTTTCACGAATGTGAAACAAACAAAGGGTAAAATAATGATTTTCCACCTTTACTACAAGCATTCCATTTGGAGTTTTTCAGTTTCATTTTTTTCTGAAACTAGGCGATTTCTATTTCCCTAGAGCTGTTTTGTTAGGTGACAACTGTACGGTGCCTGCACTTCATAACTTAACAGATTTCTACTTTATATGTATAAATGTTTTGCTTGCATGTATGTATATGTGTCTGTACACCACAAACATGGCTGATCCCCTTGAAATACAGAGGTGTCAGATCGTCTAGAGCTGTAATTATAGATAGATGTGATTTGTCACCTGAGTTCTGGGGACCAAACCCAGGTCCTCTGAAAGAACATTGAGTGCTTTTAATTTCTCAGCCTCTTCCTTGGCCACTTTGATCTCGTTTTCTGTGCATGCTTTAAACTTCTATTGATAATTTCAACATGCTTGGAAAAACCTTTAAGAGTGGTTTATTCAACCATTTAACTTGTATCTGGTAGAGATAACCCTAGACTTCCTGTTAGGAGGTACAGATTTCAGAAGGCAAAGACAATTCATGTTTCTGCAGCCACTCTTAATGGTTTTAAGGCTCATAGGGAGAGTCTTGAAGCTGAGCAGAGAGGTGCTTGTCTTCAACCTATGGATCACACAGCTGAGAATCAACACAAGAGTGAGTCGGAAGGCAGAGTGGTCAGTTGGTGCTGGAGGAAGAAGGTCTGGACATAGATCTTTAAAACGGGCAAGTTCAAGGGGAGCAGAAGGCCCTTCGGGGAAGGCAAGCGGGCAAGAAGGCCAGTTTGGAATTAGTGGAGAGAGAACAGGACTGTAGGCTTTGGGTACCAGGAACTCAGCTAAGCTAACGCTAGTAGTAAGCTAAAAGCCATGTGCAAGTCAACCTTGCTGCCGTGCACCCAATCAGCGGCGAGGGGCCGTACAACAGGACACCGCCCCTAGTTGCAATCACTAGGGAAGCGCTTCCGCCTGGGAGGTCTGCGCCTGCGCAGTCTCTAGGCCCCGCCCCCTTCACCTCCACCAGGCTCCTTCTTATGGCCAACATGGCCGCCCCCTGTGTGTTCTGCGGCCGAGTGCTTTCCTTTCGTCTCGCTCACGCTGTTAGGGCAAGCCTCTACCAGAGGCCCGGGTACTGGACAGCCTCGGCGGTTGGCTGGCAGACGGGGCCCAGGTTCCAGGTAAGGTCCTGGGATCTGGAGATGGCGGTCCGTGTGGTAGGGTGACGTGAAGCCGACGCACTTTCCTGCGCTGCCAGTGCCCTCAGGTAGAGGTCGGAGGTCACGCGTGGGGGTCGGGGCGGAGGTCGGCCGCAGACGGATCCTCTGCAGCCTCTCCCTGGACCTTGAGGAGCAAAGGGTTCCGCAGATGGAACTGGGTGGCTGCCTGAGTGTTGTGATCCGTCCCGGGGACAAAGGGAGCCAAGCTCAGCAGCGACCCGGAAGATGTCATGGGCAGGAGAATCAGTCTGTGGAGTGAACAGAGACTTTTTACAAGTGTCCCGCGTTTGTGGAATTGCAGTTTTTGTGATTTTCCTGAAACTTTTTTGTGACTTTAGGAGGGCAGACTTTGACTGCTTCACTCAGTTCTGGGGGCAGTGTGAAGCTAGATGTCTAGCGTGAGTCTTTGCTTGTCGCCCGCTTGCTTCATTTGGCTCGTTAAAAGAGGGAGAAGAGTTTAGTTTTGGTTGTGATTGCATTTAAGGTGTTCGTGGCATATTCCACCGGAGATTTCCAGTAGTCCTTTAGATGGGTGTGTCAGTGACACAGGAGGAGACCTAACTTTGAAGTCCCGTTACCTTGCAGGTTCTAACAGAAACCCAGAGAATAGCGCAGAGATGGTGTAGCTCATGAGTGGGCAGAGGAACTGGCCGAAAGGCAGTCAGACAAGTGGGGCTTGGAAAACAGAACAGTTTGAGTTGAAAGAGTACCAAATGTTGGTAAAGCAATACTAGCACCAGATATTGCCGAGGAGATACAGCTCTTAGATCTGTTTTTGCAAAATGACTGGCCATCTTTTTCTGTTATTTAATCTTGTAACATAAAACCAATCTGGCCATTGATCTGGTAAACATCTGGGTTTCTTGGTTTTGAAAATTGGAAAATGTGCTGGAAGTTTTTACTTTTTCTATACATCTCTTTGATACACATAATTGCATGAGAGGAACTGTAGCATACAAAATATTTTTATTGGTAATGTATATAGAGAGCAGGTGGCTCTCCCACTCCTATATTCGGAACCTAGTGTACCCTTCTTTCTCTTTATTCTTATAATTATGTGTAAACAAGCACATTTTAAAAAATGACCCTCGCTGGGTCACATCCCTGTTAACTTTTTTAACTTACAGGGGAAACACATGTGTCCTTTATTGTACCTAAAGCACGTTCCAACTGCGCACTGCTTTCTTCCCACTAATGCCCCAAGTAAACATCTTGCTCTGGTTCTGTACTTCATTTCTGTAGGGAAGACGTTCTGTAAGTAAGGTTATTGCAGCAAATGATGTATGCATTCTAAATTCACTATTTCATATCACTGCCCCCCCCCCAAACTGTACAATTCTCATTTCATCATTAAGATAGAGTGTTCCTGCCAAGTGGTGGTGGTGGTGGTGGTGGTGGTGGTGGTGGTGGTGGTGGTGGTGGTGGCGGTGGTGGTGCACGCCTGTAATCCCAGCACTTGGGAGGCAGAGGCAGGTGGATTTCTGAGTTCGAGGCCAGCTTGGTCTACAGAGTGAGTTCCAGGACAGCCAGAGCTACACAGAGAAATCCTGTCTCGAAAAAAACAAACAAACAAAACAAAACAAAACAAACAAACAAAAAGATAGTGTTCCTTTTTCTACCTTCATCAGGATTTGCTTATTTATGTTGTAAGATGGCTAAACACTGGTTTTTGCTAATGTTTATTTCCTTGTCCACTTTTGAAATGACTCCTCTACCCAGTAAGCCAGATGTTTGCTGAGTACTTCTGTTGAGCCAGATGCTCTGTTAGATAGATACCTATGTTAATTCATCCATAGCATTATCAAGGAATGGCTCTCCTGGGGTTGGTCCTCCAAATTCCTGAATACCACTACAGCATAAAGTTTTGCCACATGAAGTCCACCTTAAATAATAACTGAAAAAGTTAAATGGCTTTAGATCCTTAATCATTGTATGCATACACATTGTCCTAGCTGCTTTTCTGTTGCTTTGAAAAGACACCCGAACAAAGCAGTTTATAAAAGTAAACATTTAACTGGGAGCTTCCTTACAGTTTCAGAGAGTTAATCATGATCATTATGATGGGGACCATGGAGCCAGCCAGTGGGGTAGTAGCTAAGAGCTGACACCCTAATCCACAAGCAGCGGCAGCAGAGAGAGATGGCGAGGAGGAAGAGGAGGGAGGAGGAGGACCTGGGGGAGGGAGAAATGGGTTGGCACAGATTTTTAAAATCTTAAAGCCCAGCCCTCAGTGGCATATCTCTTCCGACAAGCCTGCCCCCCCCCTCTCTCTCTCACACACACACACACACACACACACACACACACACACACACGTATGTATATGCACACAAAGACATTTGGAAAGCTTTTTTTTGTACAGTGCTTGTCTGAAATGTTAATGTTTCTTAATGTTCATATTAAAAATCACTTATCTACTTCTGCAGACATTAATAGCTGTATTTCTCATGGGGCCCATGGTTTATAAAACAACAAAAAAATTAATGACTTTATGAGCAAATAAAACACTATCCAACTAATTCCCCTCCCCATTTCATATTTGGGTCATGTACCATTAATTATGGAATCTCTTCAAAGGTCGTAAATGGCTTGAAAGGAGTAGAGGTAATAAATAATAGAGAGAATAATAAAATGCATTTTATAAAGTGTTTTTGTGTTTTGTTTACACTGGCAAGTGTATACTAGGTACTGATATCAACAGAAACTGGGTGATAGTAAAGTTTTAAGAAACACTAATGCCACTATCAAAAGGAAGCAAGCGTTACTTAGGTGTGACTCCTGGTTCTCAGTTGGGACCCTTGCTGACTGGCTTCCTCCTCTGCTGTTCATATAGTATTTATTGTTCTTACCCATTTCATATTCTGCCTCAACACAACTACTAACTCTGAACATCCCAAATATGGTTATAGATAGCAGTCATATATGTGAGTGACCACACTTTTCATAGAGTGCACCTGCACGTGTTAGAAATCTCACGTGCTGTGAGAGAGTTACAGAAGTCATACAGAAGAACCACAGGAATGTATTCCCCTGATTCCGTCTGGAATCAGTGGAGACTTGCAGAGGTGATCACAGGCAGCCCCCCACCCCCACCCCAGGAATGTGACAGTAAAGTGGAAGCTTCAGCAACAATTGGTCATTTCATATATGTGAATGTACTTGTATGAGCTGCTTATGTATTATCTATAAAGATTATATAGTTATTATGCTCTAGAAAGATATAGTTGTACAACTGCCATGGAGAGACCCAATCGGGTCTCCTCCCGTGGGAGAAGCAGGGTCCTGGAGCAAATTTGCTGTAGCTAGTAAATTTTAATAATATTTTATGGCCAGGGCTGTTGACCTGAGTCTTTATGGAGTTTCCCTATTTACTGGAGGATCCCACCAATAATAATAATGCTTCCTACCATATATTATAGTTGTTGGAATTCCCAGACTATTCTCCTTAACTTCTGACACACCTTCCTGGTCTTTCCCTGTCAGCTGTTGAACTTTGATCATTTCACTATCCACTATGTCTAGATTTCTTACCAACAACTCTTCCTGCTGTAACTGATTCCTTACATCTCCAAATATCTCATTCTCCTTCCTCTTAACTCTGGGTAAGGCTTGGAAAAATGGGGGATCTTGTATTGAATAGTTCATGAATCTTCTTTGACCCAAGTCTGGTATTACCTGGTGCTGGTCATCAGGTTCATTGGCATCAGTCTTTGTAGGCCCTGGAGTGATCACGCTATTAGGAATGTTTCCTGGAACATCCCTTGGGCCCTTAATCTATCAAGATCTGGCCACGTTGCATTATATTAACTATTATCATAAAAATCAAGAAAGACAAGGCACAGAACCCAAATCCACAGAATATGATCAATGCGCTGGAACAGCTCGAAGAAGCAGGATGCCAGGGACCTCCGGGAGGCTAAGTTCCAAGGAACACACACCTTAGGTCTGAAAGCCCGACTTTCGCCATGTCACACAGACTCCACTGGAGTTGGTGTGGCATACAACAGTATAAAAGGGTACATTACAATCAAGAGTAGGCTCCAGCAACAACAGATAATTGGTTAGAGATTAGGGACTGAGTCAGAGATTGGAGTTACCATACTCAGTATGCTGATCCCTGAAACAATGCATTTTGAGGAAAAGATTTGTTCACCTTTCAGACCAGTGGACAGAGGAGAGCAAGTTTCAACCCTGCCTCTCTGTGGCCGGGGTTTATAGTCTTTATGAGATAAAGAGCACAGTTGTCTGGGGTGTAGGAAAGGTAATCGGAGGTGGGTAAGAGTGCCTTGATGGTGGTGGTCTGTCATATATCATCAGTTTCCTAGATCTTCACACAAAGTAGCTGTATTTTCTTTGTATTGCTGTTATTAAAAAGCCATGACCAAAAGCAAATTGGGGTAGGAAAGGGTCTGTTGCGATTAGAAGTTACAGTCCTTCATCAAGGAGAGCAAGGCCAGGAGACTTACTGCATCAGTCATAAATCAAGAAAATGTCCCAAGCCAATCTGGTGGAGGCTGTCTCTCATTTGAGGATCTCTTTTTCCAGATGACTGTAGCCTATGACAATTTGACAAAAACTAGCCAGCACATTGGCCATATTAGCATGAAGTCCAAAGGTCACTTGTTATTGGACGAAGAAAGAGCTGCCATTTACAGAGTTTTGAGTTCTTGAAAAGCAGCCTTAATCTTGTGGTGTGTAGTTAGTGGTGTAATGTACAAGCTAGAGAAAGTCCGCTGCTTAACTAGTCTCTACAGTTGGTGGTAAAGGCCAGTAGCTAAAACAAATGGCCTGAGGGCTTAGTCCTGCTTCAGTCTCAGTGGCGCAGGAGCCGGACATTTTGTTAAGGATTCTGCTCTTCCAGGTAGTGGAGGAGTTTGGTTTAATTTTTTTTTTTTTTTATTTTAAAGTTGTCACAAGTAAACAAAACAGTGTTGGCATTATTGCAAACAGTTGATAGTTCCCCTTTCATGGTGCTCTGGAAAAAAATTACATGAGTTTAAAAACCTCTCTAATAGAGTGGGTATGCTATTTTAGCTTTTTATATATTTATAGCTTTTTAAATAAAACTGGTAAACCCAGTGCTACTTTGAAAAATATTGCTGCAAAATTTTGATGAGATAGATACCCTTTTACTTTTTGTTTTCTAGTAAGCATTTTATTTTGTACCTAGATCCTTAATTTTCACCATCCCAACAGGATGCCCTCGCTGACTTGGATGGTCTCCAGAGAAGGAGCATCACTGGCATAACCTGTGTTATGGTTTCATAATAAATTTGCTCTTGTGTCTATGTAAGATACCTGTTCATTTAATTCTTCATGAACTCCCAACAATTGTAACATCTTATATTTGGCATATTTCCATGTTAGTCTACAGCAGGAGCTTTATGAAAAAAGTTACATTTTAATTCATGGCCAAGGTACTTTGAATGATGTATTCTAAAGTTGACTTGAATCTTAACAGACATGTATTCAGTTTTGTAAGTTATTTATTTTTCTTAGATAATTTTTGACTGTCAATATTATAGACACACATGTGTTATGTGTGTGTATATATACATACACACACACACACAAATACATATCAAAAGTACACAGGTCAAACTCTGGGCCTTGTTCATGCTAATCAGATATTCTGCCCCAGTCCTTGAGTGTATATTTTTAACTCTAGTTTTTTGGTAGTGGGGAAAATTAGTCTCTTTTGCAAGGTGTTTGTTCACTTTAAGATGTTATCCTGTCCTAGATAAACTTTAGTGCATCTCTTATTGCCTTATTTATAAAAGTACCTGTTCACTAAAACCGATGTTTTCCTTATGTAGCGATTTATAACTTTATTTTAAGAAAGTTTGGTAACAGATGCCACCATCATCTGCATCTTCCTATCTTGTCTTTCTCTTTTCCTACCTTCCACCCACCGTCTCCCTCCCCATGGTGCTTAGAGTGTATCCACACATCTTTGTATAGTCCTTCTCTAACAGAATCAGGATTTTTCTCCTTTAAGCATCATTCCCATACAACCATTGTAGCTAAAGTAAATAATGATCTTCTCACAGCATTGCTTGTGCTTGCCACAGTCACATGTCCCCAACAGTGGCACTCATAACTTCTGATTGTTATTGGATTGTTTTAATCATCATTCAGATATGGTCTCTATGTTTTATTTGGTTGATAAATATGCTGAATGTCTTAATATAGGTGATTGTGGAATGAAAATGAGTGGTGAATTTTTTATTGACAGTGTATCAAAATGCTAGCAGCAGCCATTTCCCCTTCATGGGAGTACCTCTAGAGGAATTCAGTAAACACTGGGGTTGTTTGTTTGTTTGTTTTTGAATATGTTTCAGAAGAACTGTGACCTACCCTGCTTAGCACTCCTAGGTAATACCTCACTTGAGATCTTGAATATAAGACACAAGATAGTTGGTATCTCATTTAATCTTTTTTTTGAGTTTTGTTGTTGTTGTTGTTTTTAATTTATATGAGTACACTGTCATTGTCTTCAGACACACCAGAAGAGGGCATCAGATCCCATTATAGATGGTCATGAGCCACCATATAGTTGCTGGGAATTGATCTCAGGACCTGTGGAAGAGCAGTCAGTGTTCTTAACCACTGAGCATCTCTCCAGCCCTGTCTCATTTAATCTTAATGACTGCATTCTAATTATATTGCGCCTGCTGTGGATCTTTGGATTTTGTGTTTTTCCTTCCCAGAGAATTCCTCAGCCCCTACTTGCTTTTACATGTAGTTGTATGGTCTCTCTCTCTCTTTTTTTTTTTTAACTTTTTTTTCTAATGGGGCAGGGGAGATGGCTCCGGGATTAAGAGTATGAACTGCTTTTGCAGAGGAACTGGATTTAGCTCCCAGCACACATGCCAAATGAGCACAACTGCCTATAACTTCAGGAGATCCAGTGCCCTCTGCTGGTCATGGACACCTTCATGCATGTGATGTATACACAGGCAAGCCAGGACGCACAGACACAGGCAAGCTGGGACACACAGACACAGTTTAAAACACTATTAAAAATCACAAAAATTAAATGCTCATTAGTATATATTAATTATGCAAGCTAGGTCTCATTATCACATCTTCATACATATTCCTAGTGAATATTGAACATCCATCCTCTCTGCTCTCCTTTCCTTGTCCACCTCCACTGTCTCTTCCTCTTCTCATCTAGCAGTCCTTTTATACTTTTTTACTTTTATACTTTGTTGTCTTTTGATTTTTCTCTGATTTTATGAACTAGGGAGTTTCATTAGGATTGTTTACAGGAACATGGGTACTTTTTACCTAGTTAAATCAGACACCTTTCTTTTGCCTATATTCAGAAGCTTCTAATTGATACAACTTACAGATATTCAATAAAGGTTACTATAATTCCTCTATCAGAGCCCTTATACAGTTTCTTTCCATTCACCTTTTTTTTCCTAATGTGAATTCAGTCTTTAACTTTTCAAAAATTCCTCCTAGTATTTTTCTACCTTTCCTATTTAGATTAGCACCACCCAATAGCACTATAATACCATTAAAGTAATGTTGACACCGGCATTTGGTCAAATTTGGGACATCATAGCTGTCAGGGTATGTCTGTCTCTTTGGCAGCCAGCTTGATTGAAATTATAGTTGTCTAACCTACTGATTTTCTTTAAAAAGAAACAAATTTGTCACACTGTGTCTATACTATTCCTCGAACAAAAATCTGATGAAAATTCTGGCATTATCACTGCATTTAGGGATGGAACCTATAGCTGATCCTGTCAGGACTGTTTCATAGGGGCAAAGAAATTCTCTTCTGGAAATAAGTGTTTGGCCAAAGAGCTACTTTTCTTCTTTGTTTTTCATTCAACCTCACCTTAATGGACTGTGCCAAAGAGTAGTGGAGTCTGGTATATATATGTATTTTATGTGAATTCATTGCTGGAATAATTCAGATCCTTAAGAAAAAATGTATTCATTGGGCTATTTCTTATGGTATAACAAGTATTGTGAATTTCAGGATGTTGTATTTTTATGTGTTTAAGGAAAGATCCTAAAGAGCTTTTATGAAAAAAATGTTCCAAATTCCATCTTCAAAAGTCTATTTAAGTAAACAGTAAAAACTTTACTGTTTGTAAATATATTTAGGCATCACTTATGTTAAAATTAGGAAACTGTCATCTCATGTCACAGACTGCAGAGAGTATGATTGACAAGCGAAGAAACAAGTCAAGTGAAGCAACAAGCCTTCAAGTGAACAATCAGCTCTTTCACTTCAGAAGATGCTAAAATGTCAGATCCAAAGAAGAAAAGGCACAGCGGCCCAGACAGACCCTGAGCCTGCAGATAGACGCTCATGGGCAGCTCGGGAGCACGTGCAGCAGGCCTTCTCTTTTGTACTTTCTACTCTGTGCTCCCAACGTATTGGTCTTGACTCTCAAGAGCAAGGCCACGTTATAGAATTTTTTCTGTCACAGTATATAGTTAGACTTGTCCATATAATCATGAATTACTGTTGGTAATCTACTGTGTCTATTTAGAATCTAAGCATAGATAGAAATAGTAGATAGGATTTTGAGCTGTCTGGGGTTTCATTTACCCCTGGGGGCTTGGAATGTTCCTTTCTACAAAAGAGGTAACAAAAACAAAACAAAACAACCCTCCTCAAAAACACAACCACTAGCCAGACAGTGGTGTCCCATGCCTTTAACCCCAGCCCTTGGTAGGCAGAGGCAGGTGGATTACCGAGTTGAGGACAGCCTGGTCTCCAGAGTGAGTTCCAGGACAGCCAGGGCTACACAGAGAAATGCTGTCTCAAAACAAACAAACAAACAAGCAAACAAACAAAAAACCCATGCAGCTAAAGAATCCCTCTTATTTTTACCACAACTATTTTACATTATCCAGGGCATTCCTACTAAGTTTGGGTGAGGAAGGGCTCTTTGAGTTGGGGCATGACAGGCTATGCCTAAGGGAAGCTAGCAAGGCCTGGAAGTTGAAGATAGACCAGCAACAAAGCTAAAATTCAAGAGTGGCTACAGGAAGTGGCAAGGACTGCAGAAATGAAGTTTTAAGAGCTATATAGAAGGCAAAAACCAAGGGGTCAGAAATAGAGCAGGAAAATTTATATATGTGGAAAAGATCATTGCCATGACTGAAATGCAGAATATTGGGAAAGTAGACTGGGTATTATTTAAGTTCCAAAGTTGATAGAAAACTTAAAAAATGTAAACATGAGGTAAGATAGCAGCTATTAAAACCAATGTAAACAGGATATTTTTATGTATTAAAAGCTCTGGTTATACACATGTACACACACACACACACACACACACACACACACTTTGTAGTGGCTAGAATTTAAATGAACAGCACAGACATTAATATTCCAGGGAAGCATAAGTAGGAGGCTGACAGGGTCGCATTAGAGCCTACTGTTAAATTCACGGTAAAGTGCTTCATAAGGTGGAAAGGTTTCAGTGCTGAAGGCACTGTGTGCTCCAGCATGCAGCGCTCTTCAGCACTGAGTATCCCACTGCCGCATGTAAGTTGATGGGGAAGGAAATCTGACAAAGAAGTTATTACAGACACGGTACGAGCGGACCTCTAGTTCACAACGTCATGAGATGTTCTTTGGTTGTTTCTCCATTTGCACTTTAAGCTGTAGTGCTGGCTTCTGAATGTGAAGTGTGTAGTGCACTACACCTCCCCTCTTAATTGTAGACTGTCTCACCCAGGTCAGAAAACAGTAGTCATAAGACATAAGTTTACCCCAGTGCCTATGATCCCTTGGCTATAAGCTGTTGTTTTACATGGTAAAGTTATATTATTGTACCTTTAATTCATGTCTGCCATTTCCCATACTCCCAAGTTGAGAGCATCATTTGTCAAGCAGTTTTGACCTTTTTTAAAAAAATAGATATATTTTTATGTGACACTGTGAGTATATGCCATGTATGTGGGTGCCTGAGGAGGCTAGAGAGGGTGTCAGAGTTATAGGTGGTTGTGTGCTGCTTGATGTGGGTGTTAGGGCCAGCAGGTTGTTTTTCAGTTATAGGGTCCTGAGAGAGAACCAGGAGATCAAAAGATAAGGGGGATAGAAAAGTTAGGGATCAGGAGGTCTAGCATAAGCTATGTCTTATGCCCAGCAAGCTTATTAAAAAGAACAGCTTCTTACTAATTTTGCAGGGAAGAAAAAAGGACAGTCGGCAAAAAGCTGACAGTGGGTCAAAAGTCATTGGGTGCTAATTGAAGAGTGTTGTACTTGAGCGACAAAGACCTCAGACTGATAGCCAGGAGCCCCTTAGGGTAGGAAGAGTTGAGATTTCAGGATCTCAACTTCCCTAATGCCCTGACCCTAGGCTGTTACTGACACTGCAGAGTATATCCCTGGTTTTACTGAAGGAGCTGCGTCCCCATACATCAGAGCCTCAGGGAAAGCATAGGATCTGCTTAGCCCTCAACAGTTGGGAAGAGAGCAGCAAGCTCTCTTAACCATTGAATCATCTCTCCAACCCAAGTTGTTTGTTTGTTTGTGTGTTTGTTTGTTTGTTTGTTTGTTTGTTTGCTTGAGACAGGCCCAGGCTTACCTCTGACTTAGCATATAGGAATCAAAGTTGTGTGTTGTCATGTCCAACTTCAAGTAGATTTTAACAGACACATACCTCTATCACAGATCTCTCCTGTGCACATCCACAGAACCATCTACTTTCTGGGATGTTCATCAGACATCTCAACCTCAGCTCTTCTGCAGTTGGACTATAACTTCACACCTTGATTGTGCCTCTCCTTTAGATTCCCTTACTGCAGAGCATGGATTCCAGTTCACCTGAGACCCAGATCTGGTGCCTGTGAATGGCTGCTGGAAAGTGTAATGGTGGTAACCTGAGAGACTGTCTTCTGGGTTGCTTTAAACCTCGGGTTCAATCAACTGCATTTGAGTGCACTTTCCTCATCATGGCCAGAATGTCTGTTTGTACTGTGTGAGGATCTTCCTGGTATTGAGACAGTTGAAATTATAATCTATTGTATTGATTTTCCCCCTAAACCCATGCTTTTGCCTGGATTTTTGAAGCAGAAAAGCATTTTTTTATTGCTTACATAGTAAGATTCTTCATTGCCGAAATTAGACCTAAAATCATAAAAACAACCAACTAAAAGAATATGTAAAATATTAAACATCTTAATATGATAAAATTCCTAGATTGGAGAAATGGGTGCAGGAGATTGTGAGCAAGGGAATTAAAGTAGGCTCTGTCTCTAAAACAGGTTGGCTCTGTCAGCCTCCCTTCCCATAGGGGATGCGCTGAGCTCACTTCGAACTCAAAACCACAGCCAGTGCCCACCCAGCTCTATATATGCTGTGCTTTCCCTATTACATACCTACAATCAGGTTTATCCTATGAATTAGACACAATAAGAGCTACACAATAATACCTTTAAACACTATTAATAGCAGTGTTTAAAGCATAACTAATAACAACATACAGCAGTTCGAGATAGCAGTACATGTGGGTATGTCTCTCTCATCGGAGAGCAAGTGTATCACACTCATTGTGTCATCTCAGCTAACTAAAACCAGGACAGACAAAGCCAGACAGGAGAGAGAGGGTGCTGGGATCTGAGCTCCTGGGCTCTTGTTTTCATTCATTAATAGTAACACCGTGCAAAGCATTGTATGGGAATATAATTGTTGAGTAATTATATTTTTCAAAGGTGAAGCTCTGCTTTCCTAGGCAAAAATAAACTAAGGTTTTATGGAATTTTAAATTGCTGTTTCTTGCCCATTAAAGAGTGGGTTAAAATAGTTTTCACTCAATTAATTCAGAGGCTATTCAGATTGTAAGTTTTACTGTTAATTGGGTATTGTAATATTTTCTTTTTTCTTTCATATTTTGTTGCAACTGTAGTAGCAAATTACTGTAGAATGTTCTGAATTTAGGATTCTCAGAAAGGAAGGAGAAACATGTAGGAAGGATGAGCCATGTGTGAAGGAGATTTTTAATGTGTATGAGACAGGAAGTAAGAGTATTACTAAGATTGTGACTCTGAAATCTGAGTATTATTAGCAGTGTTTAAAGTTGCTGGGGCAGAGACAACTGCAGTTCAGATTTTATGAGAAGACTAGAAAGGTATGTCTTATTTTAATATTTGACGCTGTTCATTGAAAGTAAAGTGCTACTGCCTTGGAAGGAATTTCCTTGCGTTGTCGCATAGGAGGACCAACAATAGCAAATGTGCAATTACTGTTGCCTCAAAAGAGACAGGGAAAATAAGGCAGAAAGAAGCCTTCATTTGCACAGAGAGCATGTTGAGCCAGGCTTACCAGAAATCTTAACATTGAGTCATTATAGGGTCATTTTCTTCATTATATTTGTTTTTATATGTGTATGATGAGAGAGAGAGAGAGAGAGAGAGAGAGAGAGAGAGAGAGAGAGAGAGAGAGAGAGAGAGAGAGAGAAAGTCCTAAGCTACACTTTAGTGTTTCTCCTTCAAACAAGGGAGTGCCCACAAGGCCACAGTACCATCCTCAACCCTCTAGTCTGCTTGATTCATGCCTTTGCCGGTTTGTTTGCATTTTGAGAGGTCTGTTTATATATCCCTGGTATATATATCTGTTTATATATCAAGTCTGGAAAGCTTGTTTGGTAGACCAGGTTGCTGTCAGACTTATAGATACCCCGCATCCCACAAGCACCTCTGCCTTCTGAGGGCTGGGTAAAGGTGTGCTGGGTTTGTAAGCTTGTTTACTTTAAGTGGTGATTTTCTCTATTCCTTATGTATGCAGTATGACAGCTCGCTGTCACCAACCAGACAGGACCAGATGTGGTGCTTATAGTCAAGAGGCACAGTGTATTGCAGGTCTTTTGACTTAGACTTGTTGAGATGCTCCTGAATTAATATACTTGTAAGGTTCTGAACAGAGGTTAGTTCTAGCACTTTGGTTGGGTGCTAGACCTCTTTTCTTTGTTTCAGAATGCCTATTAATTAAGGATGACAGATTATACTTTGTTTTATTTAGAGACAGTTGCCTGTTAATTCACTGTTTAATTTCAAATGCCTTCTTTTCTTTTCATTTATGTCCCTTAGCTGTTAAAGCTAATACATACCACAGTTGTAACAACAAAGAAAAATGTCCAAGCTTCAAGACAGGACTCATATACAGAGGACTTTATTAAAAAGCAGATCGAAGAATTCAACATAGGGAAGAGGCACTTAGCCAACATGATGGGAGAAGACCCGGAGACTTTCACTGAAGAGGATATTGATGTGAGTACAGTTAACTCTAGTAGGAAAGTGATTCTGCAGGGCTGTGGTTCTGCACAGCACTGCTGTTAGAGCATAAAGCCCTTGGCTCTGCAAAGTTTACATCAGGTTATCAGAATAAGGGAAGACGCCTCTATTGTGACAAGTTGGAAACATATCTTTTTCTTTTTTTCTTCCTTTCTGAGACTTCACATTGTTTGAGTAATTTTCAAAATGAATTCTGCTTTGATAAATTTACTTTGGCTTATTTCCTGTTTGTTTTTATTTTCTGTCTTCGCCGTGCTCGCCCCCTTGACTAGAGAAAAAAATTAATACTCAGAATCATAATTTCAAAGAGATATGCCGCTCTATTTGAATCATCACCAACTAGGTTATATTTTATATCCAGAAATGAGTGGTTTTCTTGAGTTTTGATTCAAGGCATAGAAGCCTCTTTAAGTACTTGTACAGTATTTGGGAATGTTACTTTGTTGTGTAGTTTAAATGATTATATGTGTTGTAATAAAAGTAGAGACAAGGAAAATCCCATAAGTAAGTCTTTGGCAATGTGTTTATTAAATATATATTTGAATTTTCAAAATGAGGATCTATGTCTGAGCATTTTGCCTGTGTGTATGTATGTTTACCAATGCACAATTGATGCCCATAGAAGTTAGATAAGGGCATCAGATCCTTAGAACTGGAGTTGCATGTGGTTGTGAGCCACCAGGTGGGTTCTAGGAATTGAATTTAGAGCCTCTGCAAGAGCAACAGGTGCTTTTAACCGCTGAGCCATTTCTCTAGCCCCTGATTTTTTTTTTTGCAAAGGTTTTTTTTTTTTTATGAGTACTATTATTAAAATCATTTCTACCCTTCCCTCTTCCCCTCCATCTCCTGAATGTCCCCTTTCCCTTTCAAATTCACAACTTCTTTATTGTTACACACACACACACACACTCGCATGCACACACGCACGTGCCCACACACACGCCCTATGAGTTGGTTTAATGTTGCATGTTGACTGGTATTGTTAGCCAATCTTCTTAGCAATGATATTGTTGAAATTTCATGGGTGTTTCCCGTCCAGATCCCATGGCGCTGGTCTAGTGGTCATCTCGGGTTCGCTCCTCACCTGGCCTGCCTGAGTAGCTCCATTCGAAGGTCTCTATGCGGAAGTTGTCCATCTGCTTATGATATTGTTGAAATTTCATGGGTGCAACTTCCCTGTCCTGTGTAGATACTACACATTAGGCACCCCAGTCCTATAGTCTTTTTACTCTCTCAAAATAGTCCCTGAGCAGCGTAAGTGTAGGGGTTGTATTATAATGATATCGTTTGGAATGGTGTATACCATGGCCATTTCATACATGCATACATGCTGCTTCAGGGACACAGGCCCAGACAGGACCCTGATGGCAGCACAGGACAGGACCCAGCCATGGTTGGTCCAGGGCATCACTGGCTACTCATGTCAGGCTGTCCCTCACTACCCTTGACTCTTCAGTTCTGCCGTCACTGTACCTACTTCCTTCTGCTTCTCTGTCTCTTCTCTGTCTCCGCCACTTCCTTGTTCTTCTTAGAGGTGCCCAGGGTCTCTGACTGTCTGGGGTCTTCTCAGGAGTGGTTTCAGGAGTGCTATTTCCTGCTCCTGCATTTTGGAGCTGGTCAGGGGTCATTTCTGGCATGGTCTGTGTGTTGTTATCATGTCCGTCCCCCCATACAACCCCCTACCCGTCTGGTGCCTGACTGGTGGTTGTCTCATGCTAGCTTCCTGCCCAGACTTCATGGTCATCGTGGGTTTGCTCCTCGCCTGGCCTGCCTGGGTAGCTCCACTCGAAGGTCTCCATGCAGAAGTTGTCCATCTGCTTAGGGTTCACCCCTGCCTGAGGGCCCTCAGTCCCAGGCAAGGTTCTTTTAGTGTCCCACTTGCTCCTGTCCAGGAGGCCTGTGCAGCACAGTACTGGCCTGGTGGTTGTCTCACATTCGCTTGTTTCAGGGAATGTTAGGCTTCTAGACATTCAGATGTTCACGGGTCAGAAGAGTCAGTATAGACATAGCCGCTCTCCTCTCTGCCACCTACTGGTGCACATGTGACACAGCAGCTACACCTACAACATTTCTAGGGGCAGGGAAGAATAACATTTTTACTTTATTTTTTGTATTAACTTTCTGAGTGATGTGAATATACTCTGAGAAATGTATCATTAGATAATTTTGTCATTTTGCAATGAGTGCTTTCGCACAAACTAAAAAGGTTATGGTATTATTAGCCAATATAATTTATAGGACCACCTTCACACATGGTCTCTGCCATTGACTGAAACATTCAATATGTGACTGAGTACATTTATCATGGAGGATTGATTCTAAATCTCCACTGATACCAAGATCTCATGTAAAATTGGTGTGTGTGTGCGTGTGCCTGTGTGTGTGTGTGTGTGTGTGTGTGTGAGTATGTCTGTGTGTGTGTGTGTACCAGAAGATGACATTAGATCCCAACTGAACCCAGGTCCTCTGTAAGAGCAGTAAGTACTCTTACCCACTGAGCCATATCACCTACCCTTAGGCGTCTACTTTGCTTGTTTGGGAACTGTTGTATAAATAGAACCATACAACATTCAGTCTTTTGTGACTCAGTACAGTGGTTGCAAGATTTGCTCAGTTTGTAGCAGTATTTCCATTCCTCTGTGTTACTGATTTTCCTCTGTTGGGATGGGAAACTTACCCATCAGTTGATGGGTGTTTGAACTGTTTGTCTCCTGAGAATACTGTGAGCATGTATGCTGTGAGTGCACACTGTTGTGTCAACATTCTTTTTACTTCTTTTGTATATTTACTTCTATGGTTGCTATGCTAAAGTCATGAAGATTTGCCTTTCTCTTTTGATTTTGAGGTTTTATGATTTTTACCTCTTACATTTAACTTGTTGAAGAGGTCCAGCATTTTTTTACATGTGTATACTTAGTTATTACATCATCATTTGTTACAAGAAATTATTTTCATCCATTGAATTCTTTTGTCATTTTTACCAAATATCAACTATATAAACATGTGAAGGTTTTCTTTCTGAACCATCTGTTTAATCTGTCTATCTGTCTGTCTGTCTGTCTGTCTATCTATCTATCTATCCATCTATCCACCTCCTTCCTTCCTTCCTTTCCTCCTTCCTTCCTTCCTTCCTTCCTTCCTTCCTTCCTTCCTTCCTTTCTTTCTTTCTCTTTCTTTCTTTCTTTCTTCCTTTCTTCCTTTCTTCCTTTCTTCCTTTCTTTCTGCCTGCCCATCCATCCATCCATTTACCTACCTACCTACCTACCTACCTCTCTGTTGTTTTGGTTTGGTTTTCAAGAACAGTGTTTCTCTGTGTAGCTCTACCAGGCTGGCCTTGAACTCATAGAGAGCCTGCCTCTCTATGGGATTAGAGGTGTTCACCACCACTGCCCAGCTCATTATCTATATTTTTATTCTATTGCTAGTGTAAGTCTGTTTTGGTAGTTTTGTAGCTTTGTAGTGCATTTTATATTGGAAAATATAGATGTTCTTGACTCCCTTTCTTGAAAGATAATTCTAGTTATTGTCTGCCTCTTGAATCTTTGACAATTTAGGAGTCATTTGTTGCTTCCTGCAAAAAGCCACCTAGAGTTGTTGTTTGGAACTTTGCTGAATGGCTATACCAGTTTTGGAACTGTTGCCACCTAAAGTTTAAATTTTGATCTATGAGAATAATAGGTCAGGCTAGTTTAAATTTTTAGTATCTCTTAGTAGCATTTTGTAGTTTCTGTAGTCTAAGTTTGGTGCTTGTTAATCTTATTCCTTTGCCTTCATTTCTTTAAAAAAAAAATTAAATTCCCTAAGTAGAATTATTTTCTTACTTTCTATATTCTCCAAGTATGTAAAATTGATTTGTTTTTTTGTTTTTTTTCTTTTTTTTTATTCGATATAATTTATTTACATTTCAAATGATTTCCCCTTTTCTAGCCCCCCCACTCCCCGATAGTCCTGTAAGCCCCCTTCTCTTCCCGTCCTCCCTCCCACCCCTTCCCACTTCCCCGTTCTGGTTTTGCCGAATACTGTTTCACTGAGTCTTTCCAGAACCAGGGGCCACTCCTCCTTTCTTCTTGTACCTCATTTGATGTGTGGATTATGTTTTGGGCATTCCAGTTTTCTAGGTTAATATCCACTTATTAGTGAGTGCATACCATGATTCACCTTTTGAGTCTGGGTTACCTCACTTAGTATGATATTCTCTAGCTCCATCCATTTGCCTAAGAATTTCATGAATTCATTGTTTCTAATGGCTGAATAGTACTCCATTGTGTATATATACCACATTTTTTGCATCCACTCTTCTGTTGAGGGATACCTGGGTTCTTTCCAGCATCTGGCAATTATAAATAGGGCTGCTATGAACATAGTAGAGCATGTATCCTTATTACATGGTGGGGAATCCTCTGGGTATATGCCCAGGAGTGGTATAGCAGGATCTTCTGGAAGTGAGGTGCCCAGTTTTCGGAGGAACCGCCAGACTGATTTCCAGAGTGGCTGTACCAATTTGCAACCCCACCAGCAGTGGAGGAGTTGTTTTGGAAGTTTACCTGAAATTTGCAGTGTTGCTTGAGGTGATTTACTAAATGTTCAGTTTTTCTAGGATTTCTGTTGTTTCACTTTGGAAATACATAAAGCTATATTTGTTTTCCATCTGAATGCCTTTTAATTTCTTTTTCTTGTCTACTTTTTTCCGGTGGAACAGAATGTGAAGGTAGACACTTCCATCTTGCACTGGAGTTTAGAAGAAAGTGTTCATGGTTTACAGCTATGTAGGACGCTAGCCCCAAGCATTTTTGGCTGCTCTGTCACATTCAGCAAGTTACTTTTGTTTTTGTTTTTGTTTTTTGTTGTTGTTGTTTTTTGTTTGTTTGTTTTGGGGGTTGGACTGGATTTTTTTACATTTATTTTTATTGAATATATTCGTCATTTACATTTTTTATTCGATATATTTTTTATTTACATTTCAAATGATTTCCCCGTTTCTGGCCCCCCCACTCCCTGAAAGTCCCATAAGCCCCCTTCCCTCCCCCTGTTCTCCCACCCACCCCTTCCCACTTCTCTGTTCTGGTTTTCGGCAAGTTACTTTACATACCCAGCTTGTTGAACCTTTTGTTGTCAACATGATGACTATTGCTTAACACTTTTTCTGTGACCATATGTTGTCTTTTATTCTATTAATCCACCTAGTATATCATGCTAATTAATATTCAGATATTAAAATAACATCTGCATTCCTGAGATAATTCCAGTCCATCAGTTTGTGTAATTTTATGTATTTATGTATTTGGTTTGTGAGCATTTTGTTGTGGATTTTCCACTCCTTCACTGCTGGTGGGGTTGCAAATTGGTACAGCCACTCTGGAAATCAGTCTGGCGGTTCCTCAGAAAACTGGGCACTTCTGTAGGATCCTGCTATACCACTCCTGGGCATATACCCAGAGTATTCCCCAGCAGGTAATAAGGATATGTACTCCACTATGTTCATAGCAGCTCTATTTATAATAGCCAGAAGCTAGAAAGAACCCAGGTATCCCTCAACAGAAGAATAGATGCAAAAAAATGTGGTATATATACACAATGGAGTACTATTCAGCCATTAGAAACAATGAATTCATGAAATTCTTAGACAAATGGATGGAGCTGGAGAACATCATACTAAGTGAGGTTACCCAGTCTCAAAAGATCAATCATGGTATGCACTCACTAATAAGTGGATATTAGCCTGGAAAACTGGAATACCCAAAACATAATCCACACATCAAATGAGGTACAGGAAGAACGGAGGAGTGGCCCCTGGTTCTGGAAAGACTCAGTGTAGCAGTATAAGGCAAAACCAGAACAAGAAAGTGGGAAGGGGTGGGTGGGAGAATAGGGGGAGGGAAGGGGGCATATGTGACTTTCGGGGAGTGGGGGACCAGAAAAGGGGAAATCATTTGAAATGTAAATAAAAAATATATCGAATGAAATAAAAAAAAAAAGTGTATGTGCATCTAAACAGTCCTCAGATTCCTGACCAACTCTTTAAGTGTGCAGTCAGAGATATGGAGCTGCAGGCTCAGCAAAGTTCCACAGCCTCCCACACTTAAAGCACATTTAGGGTTGAATCATATTCACTTCAGTGCATATGGGCTGCTGTAACAACATATCCCAAGCCTTATAGCCTTATGCTCTGTAGATAGCTATTTTGTTTCTATGGTCTACTAAGAAGGCTTTATTATATGTTGGTGATGTTGTTGAGCAAGAAGAATATGGAAGAAATTGTTTTGGACAAGTACAGAGAACCACAGAGAAACAATAAAGGGAAATGTAACTTAAAAAAAAAAGAAATTGATTTGCCTTATTACTTTGCCAGTGCTGAAGTAGTGGGACCCCCAAACATGTCATGTATTACGCAAATAAATTTAAAACCTAAAACAATTTTTTATGGAATATAGTATCATAAAATGTTTTTGTTGAGGTGTCAATGACAGATACACATATGAAGACCATTTAGTCTGTTGTTTTAATAACAGCTTTAGCCAATTAAGCAAATCATGAGTTAACATAAAAAATATCCTATTGCTTTAAAAATAAACTTTTAAAATGAAGTTGGATTTCTCTGAGGAATATAGATGCACAGTATGCAGAATATTGATGTTTTATATTGGTTCATATTTGTGATAAACTTGTTAGAGCTGAAGCAGTACGGTAAGCTAAAGTTCCAAGGCTGAGAATGTTCCTTGCAGTGTCTGGTCACATTGATTTTCTCATCAGAGTATAAGGAGCATGAGCATGATACAGTGTTACTGTTCTCATCAGTATTATAGTGACAAATAGCATTTACTGCAGCTAGAGCATGATACAGTGTTACTGTTCTCATCCATATGTAGTAACAAATACCTTCTACTGCAGCTAGAACCATTACATATGCCTCGGTTACTTTGTCACACTATGCCTTCCTCAAGTGTGCATTAGGCAGAACCACTTGAGATACTGTTGAATACAGTGATATGCCATTGATTGATCTCCTGGTCTCCTGTAGGATGGTGTGGCTTACCTAGATCCATACCCAGAAACCCATATGGTAGTGAGTGCAATTTCCTTGATACCACTGACATAATTCTGCAGTGCTAGACTGTGCTGCATGTGATTGATCAGCTTCACTGAGTCTCACATTTTATTGCAATTAACTCTTGGCCTTTTGTTAATTTAGTGGATTCTCTTTGGCCTTTTAGAAGGAGATGTAAAAGCAGACACTGACAGTGACAGCCAGAATGGTTTCTGTTTCCTCATATTTTATAGGAGCCTTGGGTATAGATACATGTGTGTTTATGTATATACATGCATACATACACACACACACACACACACACACACACACTGAAAGGGAGACAGTATAGGTGATGAGCTGTATTTAGCAAATTTCTCACGGAAAGCTACTTAGGTATTTCCAAAGACAAAAACAATTTATCAGAAAAAGAATTTTAAGCAGCTATTACACTTGCCGTTATGCATTTAGACATCATAATGCTTTTCTCTAATATGTGTTTATTTCTAACATATTAATTAAAAGGAATTACTGTAAATTTTCCCTTTTTAAATTTTATTTTATTTATTTTATTTATTATTTTTTACTATGATCAAGAGTTTAATATTTCACAAAAATGAGTTTTCCAGTTAAGGGAAAGAACTACCACATATCAAAAACCTGTGTGTGAGATGCTGTCAAGGAGCTTGATCTGTTGTCACATATAATCTTCACCGACAGCCCTGCAGTGTCCTCAGTAGTGAGCCTTATCTGAAGGCTGTGCTTTGCGCAGGTTTCAAGATCAGTGTTTGGGGTCAGCAGCTTCTGAACAATTGTGGTCTCATCTCATAGAGCTGGATGAGTTTAGTGTTTGCCTCAGGATTTCCCTTTCCACTCTGGCTGCTGACTCCTGGCTGGTAGTGCATGTTTGTCCGTTGTCAATGGCCAGGCTTTGCCCTTTTCCTGCCTTTGTCTGTGTATCCACCTCTGGCTTAGTTTCTGGCATAACTGAATTTGTTAGGAATGTGAATTACATCAGAGACAATTGGTTTCTACTTTACAACATTACCTTACAGAATCAAGATTGAGTAGAAATCTAGCTTCACTGAATGTTACATATATAACTAATGTGTGAAAATTATATTCAGCTAATATTACTATTGTTTCTTATAAGGTATTTTAAAACGTACTAAATGTAGCAAAAATAAAAAGAAAACCGATGAATACTTTTTAAAAATAAAAACAGTTCTTGACACCATTTGAATTAACTTTAGAATTATATCACTTGGAAGACGTGTTATTTTTAAGACTACAGTAGTATATGTTTGGAATTTCTTAGTAATTACTTGCTATATCTAGCTATGCTAGTATAAACCTGCAATCCCAGGATCTGGGAGAGGGGTTGGGAGTTCCTAAGCTACAGCAGAGCCTGTCTCAAACAACTACAATTAAAAACTTTGCAATAATTGTTCTTAATATTTGTATTACATTTATGTGGGAAATGTATTTTTAATTTTTTTGAGGTTTACTTATTTTTATTTTATGTGTATGAATGATTTGCCTGCATGTATATCTGTGCATGCAGTGCCTGTGAAGGCTAAATGAGATGTTAGATCCCTTTGTAATTGGAGTTACAGAAGGTTGTGAGCTACCATGTGTGTGCTGGGAAACAAATGAGGGCCCTCTGAGAGCGCATTCTGCGCTCTTAAGTACTGAGCCATCTCTCAGCCATCATCTTAGTACAATAGCAAATTAAAATGAAATTAATAATTGACAGGCAGAGATTTTCCCTTACCTTACTTTCAATATAATAATTTAATTTTTGCCACTAACTTTAAGAGTTATATTAAAAAGGAGCATAAGAAGCTTTGGCTCTCACCCACTGAACTGGCCTGGGCCGCTGAGAACACTCAGAAGCTGGCGCAGGAGAAGGTCAAACATTGGAAACAGTCGGTGGTATGTGTGTTGCTGCCATGGCTGTTCTAGAACTCACTATGTAGACCACAGGCTACTGCTATATGTCAATGAGTGTGTAAAGTTATCCGTCAGAACAGTAATTTACTGGATTTATATAGTGGGATGGAGTTAGAGAAGAGGTGTCTCTGTGGACTGTGAAAGCTGTAAGGAACTAACACACATGGGTGTGGGACATTTGACAGTGCATGTGCAGTTTCCTTCCCAAGCTGAGGGCAGAGATGGGCTGGTGAATGGTGTGCTCCAAGACTGTGGGGTGCTGGGGCACACTGCCCAGCTAGAGCAGGCATGAGCAACACTGACTACCGACCTGCTAGTCTGCAAGGTGTTAGTGAGCCTCTTAATCTTTCATCTGCATCAGAAAACGATTGTACTACAGTCATGCCCTCATACTAGATTTTCCTTTTGACTAAGCACATGGTGGTGGTAAATTTTAGGTTGGAAACATTGGCTTAATATTAACTATGGTGAGTATAGATGTGTGCTCGTATTTACTAATGCCTTTATTTGGGAATTAGAAGTTAAGTTCTACATTACTGTAGAATTTCAGGAAGAAAGCCAGCAAACTGATGTATAATACTGCTGAAGTCTACCAATTACTTTTTAATTGGTATTATAGACCTCATTCTAAGCCAGAATGTTTTATTCTCCTTAGTATGAATGTGCTGTATGAAGTTTCTCTAATTGATTTGCTGTGCCCATTCCATTTGATGTATCATTTTTCACAATATTTCATAATTTGTGCTCACTTCTAATGAACAGAGTCGTTAGGACAGGCATGTCTAAGTACAACTGACAGCTAACATTAGGTGCCAGATGCAGTTTATAAAGCTATGTAGAACTGTGGAGAACAGTTTAAATAAATTAGCACCTGTACATTAGTCTCACTTGCTGGTAATTTATAAGCGAATCAGTAGAGATGACATTTAGGTAAGTCATTGATCAAGTTAACAGCTGCAAACCCACTGCCCAGCTGGGATACCTAATTAATAGAGATTGCATTCCTGACCCAGTGCTTCTGGGCTGAGCCTACAGTTCATTTACACACTTGAAGCCTAAGAACACAGTCAGATACAGTGCCTTCATTGTAGGAAACTGTTGAGTTGCCGATATTATGGTTAAAACAGAAATTACTTATTTAAAAAAGAGATATTTGCTAATGATGCTAACTTTGTCATATGACGTAGATTTTCACAGTTTACATTCTTTGTCTCTTTGGTCATCCCATTTGTTTGGGATTGGATTAGGCATCCACATCATACTTAGTGTTTGTACACTACAGTAATATTTAAGGGTCTTTGTGTACTTAAACTGAATGTGTGTTCTCTCCCCCGACCTTTGTGTGTGTGTGTGTATGTGTGTGTGTGTTGGGAAGAGGAGGATAGCCAGTAATTGAATCCAAACTTTATGTGTAACAATTTCTTAACATGTGACACTAATTTATAAAAACTATTAAATCAGAACCCACAAGAAAATCCCTTTTGTTTTCTTTTCCTCCAGTCAACATTTTCTTTGGATGAGTTTAAAATTAACTGCCTTAATAATGGGCTAGGATAGAAATTTTGAATTGTTTCAGGTGTATGTGCATATGTATTGGAGGTGGTTGAATATGTGATGTGGGCCATTGAGAGAGTCTGGTTCTTACAGAGAAACAGTCTCTTAAAACACACTTGCTAAGACAGATAGAAACGGGCATTTGAAGCTACTTGCACAGTTCCAGCTGACACCCCGAGATTTTGGTTTTTTGAGACAGGGTTTCTCTATATAGTCCTGGCTGTCCTGGAACTCACTCTGTAGACCAGGCTGGCCTTGAACTCAGAAATCTGCCTGCCTCTGCCTCACAAGTGCTGGTATTAAAGGCGTGTGCCACCACAGCCTGGCCCCCAGTTTCTTTTTTGTGGAAGATTTATTATTTCCTAGTTTAAGTAACTGTTCAGTGTAGCTATGTTCAGTGTAGATTGCTTAGGAAGAGAATTACAAAATTTTGGTTACTTCAGTTGTGGTTAACTTGGTCCAATTAGACTAAATCATAATTTGTCAGATCCTTGAGGGCTGCATGGCAGAGTAGACTGTCATGCCTGCTAAGTCCACAGCACTGGGAGTCAAGCAGAGAGGAAGTGAGCAGGCGGCTCAGGGCCTCCTCCCTCCCTCGCCTGTCCCTTGTGTGGGCTTCTGGCTGAGCAGACATCACCTGTCATAACATTGACAGCTTACATCTTGGTTATGGCAGGGTAGATGTTTTGGAGGAACATAATCTTATTTGATAACATCTTTCTCTCTGCAACTGTATTTGTTATTTCTTCTTTGCAATAGTTTATTTGAAATAACTCCCTAGTGGTGGGTACATGTGGCCCCATCTAAAAGGCTAGCTGTTTGTAAGTTTACATAATCTTCAGTATAGATTTCTTAGAAAGAAAATTGTGAAATTTTGGGATTTTGGGAGGTATGGCTGCTAGAGGAAGACTTTAAAGTTTATATCTCAGATTGAAGGTGTACATTGTCAGCCTCCAGCCTGGCCACCACACCTACCACTCACAGTCACACCTCCCTGCCTCTGAAACTACACACCAAATAACCTTCTCTAAATTGTGTTGGTTTGGGGTGCTGAATCAGTTGCAGGGTTGAATAGTGAGTCAGGACAGAAATCAGGAAGTAGATGGAATACCTCAGGACAGGATTGAGTTTGGGAATTGAGAAATACGTATTGGTCTAGATACCACCATGATTTGCACAGTCTAATTGAGATGGTTTATTCTCCTTAGTCTGCTCACAAACAGGACAGCTATTTGGAATGTGAAGGAGCCTTTGTGGTAGTCATGTGGACGATGCTGACAGTGAGAAGGTGAGAAGAGCGAACTTCTGTGACCCAAATGGTAGAGCATGGAGGAGTATGCAGAGCGTTCCACCCGATAGGAGGGGGAAAGGTAACTGGAGCCACGTGCACGTGAAGTGGGAAGTGGAACTGTAGTGTGGCAGACAGTGAGCACAGGCCCTGTTAGAAAGAAGGAGCTGAGTGGTAGGAAGGCCAGGTAGGCGGTGCCGCTGCAGCAGCGAGCTGATGTTCCTATGATATCAGCTCCTGAGTCGACACTGTACACTCCTCTGCCTCCTGACAGAATGAAGTCGGAGGCCATATCTTCCTTATATTTCATAAGTGGCAAGTGTATACACTCAGGTTAGGGAAAATATTTGTTAAATAAGACTTACCAAGGTAAATAGTTGAATTTTTTTTGGGGGGGGGGGAATTTTCTTGTTAATCTTGCTGCTAAATAGCTGTGTCCTTAAAAGCCAGTGAAGAAATAAATTTGCGATCTGAGAGGCTATTCCAGAATTAAATCACAGATTTCAGTCTCAAGGAATTTTTGGACTGTGTATTTGTTAATTAACTGAAGATTCATCTGTTCAATAGAGTTAATAAATATATGACTTATTCTTTTTCTATTAGTCATTTCATTTATTTACATCTCAAGTGATATCCCACTTCCCAGTTACCCCTCCACTAACCCCACATCCCACATCTGCCTCCCTCCCCTTTGCCTATATGAGAGCACACCCCCACCCACCCACACTCTCCCACCCCACTGCTCCAGCATCCCCCTGCTGTGGGGCATCCAACCTCCCCAGGACCGCCCCCTCCTGTTGCTGTTGGCAAGGCCATCCTCTGCTACATATGTATCTGGAGCCATGAATCCCTCTAGGTACATTCCTTGGTTGGTGGTCTAGACTCTGGGAGAACAGGATAGTCAGCCAGCCTATGTTGTTCTTTTAATGGGGTTATAATCCCCCTCTGTTCCTCCAGTCCTGCCATTACCCCCCACCCCCACACCCCCGCAAGGTTCCCTGAGTTCAGTCTGGTGGTTGGCTCCCAACCTTTTAGCCCTGCCTTTTTAAAACTATTTTATTTAATGTCACTACCAACAATCAGATTCCTGGAGTGGTGGTGTCTGAAGCACACGGGCTCTGTGCTCTCCTGTCTCCATCCTGTCTCCTTCACTGCTCCTTTTCTCTGCAGTGTAATGCAAGTCACGGTTTCCCTCTGTAGTGCCTAGGGTACCCAAAACACACTGTAGGCTGTTCTACACAACACTGAAGTAAAAGCTTGTTCTTTTTTATTTATTGTTTATTTAAAAGTGCATTCACCTACATTGTAACAACTGAGTACTAACTGGTTGTAACGCGAATACAGAAAGCAACAGAAAAAAAAAAATTGTGTTCAGTAAAGCCACTGGGTCCTTTGTTTGCTCAGAATTTGTGGGGGGAAAATCTGCATAGAATGCCCATAGGAGCCGGATGGAAGTAATAGGTTAGGTCACGACTGCACTGTCCTGTGCATACTAAACAGATGCAGGCAGCATGCCGAGAGCCTGTCTTCACTGCTGGGGATGTTTTCTTACTTGAACAACTGGATTATTTTATTTACTAATTCTTCCTCATTCCATCTTTATCCATTGCCCACTTTTAATCTTTCATCTAGATGCTAACACTGGATTTCTCTCTTTAAGTTAGCTCTGCCCCTCACTTGGATTTCACAATTCTCAGTCAGGGTCTTTGTTCACTTGTTTTTATGTTTGAAAAGGTTTTCTCTTCTCCTCGAGGTCCTTGCAGTGGGTTTCTTTTTCTTTTTTAACCACCCTCTACCAATTAACCTTCTCATGATTTTCCACTGCTTACCACGCTTGAGAAATATAAAGTGCGGTGAAATTCTTATGTTTGCATCTCCCTTTAGGATTATTCAGTGATCACGTGATTCAGTCAGTTTCGTGCTTGAAAGTGATGCCCGTGCTAGCCTGCTGCTATTGGAGGGTGAATGGCTTGGGAGCTGACAGGCGTACTTAATCTTGTGTGCCTGTGCACTTCTAACCTAGCCCTGCCACAGTGCCGACAACCTCAGCGTTGCTCTGTGGATGTGAGGACAGGGCCTTGCAGATGCTCTAGGCTAGTCGTCTTCAGACAGCAAGTTGGCTGTGGGGAAATCTGTATTATTTTAATAGTTTTTGGCATGTTTCCTACCTTTTAACTTGGAAATGTTTCAAATTTCCATGAAGTTTAAATGTTTATTGAATAAATAAATAAGTAAATAAATAAATGTTCATTTATCCGTGTGCTCTTCACATGGATAAATCTGACAGTGTTTTCCACATTTCCTTTGCCTCTGTGTAAAATAATGTTGACTGACCTATTGAAAATCCGGTATACACCCTTCCATTGTCACTTCTAATATTACAATTCTATAATGGCATTTATGTAATGGTCTATATTTAGAATTTCCAGATTGCCCCTCGTTGCCGAGGTGTTTAGATTCTAACACCTGCTTGGCTGTTACGCTCTGTTCTTCCTCGTGCTCAAGGTTAGGATGTCTAGAGGAACTTCCCAGCGTCTCCCTGGGAAGCACATAGTTGTTCCAGCTGTGCATGATGGGACTGCTCTTTGCCTTCAGAGTAGCTCCACTGGAACTTCTGGGGAAGCCCCCTTTCCCCTTGGTTCCTACCGAGTAATCTGGAGTTGTGATGGTTTGAATGAAATGTTCCTGATAGTGTTCCTCATACTTGAATACTTGGTGGCACTGTTTGGAAGGCTTAAGTCTGGCCTTGTTGAAGGAAGTATGTCACTGGAGGTGGGCCTCAACAGTTACATGCCTTCTGCCATTGCTAGTTTTATCTTTGTGAGGGGAGAGAGTGCCTGCTGTGACATCGGCTAAGCACGGTCAGCCACATTCCTCGTGAGAAATGCACAGGAGGACTTGTTTGAAAAGTGTAGTTTAAAAACTCACCAGGGACAGAGTCAGTCAGTGTAGAGTGTGTGTTCAGTGTGTATGAGGGCCCACATTCAGTCCTCAGGATGAAGATAAAATATCAAGGGAGCCATGTGGACACTCTGGTCTAACCGAGAACTCTCCCCCAGATCTGTGTGTTGAGAGCTCTGTCCCAGCTGGGTGCTCTTTAGGAGATGGCAGGACTCAGCGGCTAGGGCCTGCCTGCTAGAAGTAGGTCTTGTCGGGCGTCCACATCCCTTAGGTGTTTCTCTCTGCTTCCTGGCCACCATGAGGTAAAAGTCTCTGTCTTACTTTCTCAACACAATATTCTGCATTTGCTCAGAACTGACACACCTTACTGAAATGATGAGCCAAAATAAATCTGTTCTTTAAACTGTTTGTCTCCAGTATGTCACAGTGAATGAGACAAAAGCCTGCTTGCTGCCGTGTGCTGGGGTTGGAATGACAACCCGTGGGCACAGCGCACAGGGCTATGCAGGAACACTTCTAGTCTTTATCTGCAAGGGTAGACTTCTGTGGTATCACATTGTGAGAGTGACACCTTCAGTGTTGACACTAGAAAGTCGTCAATAGCCAGGTGAATAATTACTTCATTTGTTTTATTTTTTGCAATGTGTAGTAATCGTGCTTTGCCATTTGAACTGACATAATACGTATGAAACTAGTTCAGTGTCTGGTATACAGTAAGCATTCTATAACTTGGTTATAAATGGAATGTGTTTTTATATCAGTTGTTAATTAAGCTTTGTATATGTTTTCAGAGAGCTATTGCTTACCTTTTTCCAAGTGGTTTGTTTGAGAAGCGAGCCAGGCCAATGATGAAGGTAATCCTGACTACTTGTTTAAGAATATCCTTTATGTCTTATAGAGGCTGCCTAGTAACACTTTATATTTATCTTACAGCATCCTGAACAGATTTTTCCAAAGCAAAGAGGTAAGTTTGCAGATTCTGTGTAGGATATGAAACTTAGACAGGTTAAAGTTTGTAGCTGTGCTGATGTCACACTAATTACTTGCATTCCACTAGGCATCTATGAGGAGGAACTTGGGGTGTAGGTTTGTGAGTGACTCATGCAGCTCTTGTTTATGTGAAGTCTTTCTGTTTTCCTTTTTTAGAGACGTAATTTTACTAAATATGGAGTGTTAATCGCTTTTGTTCTTCTATCTTTTTACCTTAGCCTCTTGTGTAGGTGTGGTCACAGGCTTATGCCACAGGCCACACTCCTCCTCAGCCTTGTTCTTTCTGTCCTAGTGCTTATTTCACTCTTAAAGTGCCTTTCAGCATGTGAGTGTGTGTGTGTATGTGTGTGTGTGCGTGCAGGCACACTCATGTGTTTCTGAACAGGCATGTATGTACATAAGCATGTAGCCACATACACATGGGAATCAGAAGACAACTTGGAGTAATTGTTTCTCTGCTTGTACCATGTGGGTCCCAGGGCTCAAACGCAGGTCAGTAGACTTGATGGCATGTGCTTTACCCTTTGAGCCATCTCAGACAGACTCTCTTCACTCTTTGAAGTAGCTCTTATTTTATATTTGTTATAAGTATCTTAAATCTCTTTCTAAATGTGTCCTGTCTTTATCAACTCTTAGATATAATTGATTATAACATCCATGACATTTGTTTCATTCATTTTGGGAAACATTTATTTGAAGTTTGAGGATACAGTGTCATCAATAGTCTGATCACCCGGATGAGGCAGAGCAACTTGTACCTAGTAGCTCTTCTGATAAATACTGGAACAGCAGGGATTTATTTTACTCTTCTCTTTCTCAATGGCTTCTATGTGCTTCAGCTCCTCAGACTTCTCACCTGTTCCTCTCTATCTCTTAGTTCTCATGTGTGTGTGTGTGTGTGTGTGTGTGTGAGAGAGAGAGAGAGAGAGAGAGAGAGAGAGAGAGAGAGAGAGAAGAGAGAAGAGAGACTTGTGTCTCTTTTGCCTTCTGAGGCTTCTTGAGTCCTTCAAAGCATACCACTTTCTCAATATTATGTGCTAATTATTACTAACAGATAGAATATGACACCAAAGCTTCAGGCTGTTGCTGCAAAATGCCCATGTATGATTTTGAAAATACGCCAATATTGCTAGAGCTATCTGACATTGCAGCTAAGTGTATTTAACAATGCTCCTTTAGAAATAGCAGAAGTTCAGCTTTCTGTTCTCAATCTTATTTTACTTTTTATAGGATAAATCAGTTTATAGGTGTTTAGAAAAGTAAGAATAAACTTTAAATTGGCATAGATTATGGCACTTGTACTATACTACCATTTAGTTTACTGAAAGATGGCAGCTTCTAGGTTGAGTTAACATAAAACACATGTCCTGTAAAGTGGTAAAAATATTGGGGGAAAATAAAGATACATGGCAGGTTGATGACAGAACCAAGAAGGAGCACTGATGTTAGACAGCCTGTTTTCCGGTAAGTGGATTTGATGACCTTGAGCCTTTCTGCACCCAGTACTTAGCACTGACAGATTAAAAAGCAGTGCTGTTAACTAAGGCACTAATAAAATGTGTCATGGTTTTGTAGTTGTAGACACAAACCCAAAGAATATGTTTTCTATGCAGATGATTACCAAATAGTAATATAGTTATGTATGGTGAAGTCAAACATTGAGAGAAAAAAACAACAAAGGCCCAAGAGTAGAAGTTATCAGTTAAATTTTCTGATGTAAAATCAATATAACTGTGTCACTGTTGTATTAAAGAATTAAAATTGAAATTACCGACTATTTGTAACTATTTGACAGTTTCCATCAAGTCTTGTAGAATATGGTCATTACATCATGCAGATACAAAATATGTTGTTAGTAATTGAGAAAGACAAAGTAAAAGAAAAATTAACCTGCTGAGCATAATGGCAAATGTGAAAGAGTAACACTGAATCACCTTTGAGACCACCAGTGAGGTCAGTCGAGAATAACCTTACAAATACTGGCTTATGTTTGTTAGTCCTGCTTTGTGAATTAAACCTTGGGTCTCCTATATGCCAGGCACAGGCACAGGCTTCTCCACGAAGCTGACTGTGGTCCAGTATTAACACTTTTAAATGCCAGTATTCACTTACTGCTCCAAAGACATACGCTATCTGTTGTTATTGTCTGAATAGAAAACAGTAACTTCATGCTAATTAGAAAACTCTTCCAAGTAATAATGGTAGCATTTATTGAACTTTAGAGTAGGCCAGTCATAGTTCTAAGTGCTTCATGTTTTATCTTAAAACTTTCTAACAGTTTTTTAAGGCACAAAGTATTACTTTCCCCATTTTTAATTTCCAAGGATGCCCTGACAGGAAGTGGCTAGGCATGCAGTTTGGCTCAAGCAGTGATGATTCATGGTACAAATGTGTGACCCACATTCTCAGACAGATTCTGGGTAAACTAAAAACCAGTCAGGCCACAAGTTATCAGGTTTACTGAAAAATTACAGTCCCAGCAGTGGGCCAGTTAGTGATTCCTATTGTGCCTTGAAGTAGCAGAAAACATGTTATTGTATATATTGTTGTAGACCAAAAACAAAACATAAACAAACAAACAAACAAAAAAGGCTTCTAGTTCACTTGCAAAACCACATAATGACTAGATTTGGACATGACTTACCTAAGAAATGAAGCTTTCTTCCTCCAGCCCTACCCCGGGGGACAGGGCCTCACTGTATATTCTTTATATTCCTGAAACTTGCTATGAAGACGGGACAAATTCAAAGAGATTCACTTGCCTCTGCCTCCTGACTGCATAAGTAGAACATTTTAAGAAATTACCAGGGAATATAACATTTTTCTCAGAATTTTAAGTGTGGTTTAACATTACTCACATTAATATAAGTGTTTTTATTCAAGGAGTTATATAATACTTATTATATAAGTATTAATATAAGTGTTTTTATTTAAGGAGAAAAACATATACATAGAGAAAACAATGAACAAAATAGAGCCTTTTTTGGTAAAAGGGTTTCAACTAGAAACGTAAAGAATCCTTGTTTGAGGAGGACTTTTCATAAAAAAAAGAGAAGCATCAAATCCTTAGATGTGTCATTAAATCCATTGCATTCAGAAATAGCATTATTGGCAGTTATTTGGAACCCTGACCATTATAATCTTATAAGAACCATGCCGGATTGGATGTTTATGCAGCTCAGTTGTAGAGTGCTTGCCTAGCATGCATGGAGTTCCATCCCCAGAACTATATCAAGAGAATCAAGAGAAAAACTATATCAAGAGAGTAGGTCAAAACCAGACAACTAAGGAAATTAAAGGCACACAGGATCATATGGCCAAGTCAAGGCCACAGGAGACAAAGCTGTGGATGCACATGAGTGATAGAGCAGACTGAGCATGTGCACAGCCCTGCCCAGGCCTCAGCACTGCTCAGCAAGCAACCGGGGTACGGAAAAGTTCGCTTCTGGTCATAGATCACAGTTGCCTGCTCGAAGGAACTGATAAAATGTAAATAAAAACTGTACTAGAGCATTACTGGGAAGATGTTTGGGTGTCTCAAGTCAAAGCATTAAAATTACAGGGTGGAATATAAAACGTGGAAATTATGTGAGGATCTTGCTGCCCAGTGACATCAGAATAGCCAAAACCTGTGGATTGGATATGATACTAGTCTCACTGATAGCCCACGAATTGCTGTCTTTCTCTTTGAGTGCATACAAACCATCTTAAAAATACTAAGTCCACCTGTGTTAATACATGTTTATTTGTGTGTGTGTGTGTGTGTGTGTGTGTGTGCACATGGGGAAATTTGTGAGTTTTAACCATGTTAAAGAATATTGACACAGATGTATTCAGATGATGAAATTTGGATTAAGACATTAACAACATTATGTGTCAGGTTCTGGAATCAAATATGGAGATTCACCTCTGTAATCCCAAAACTCAGAAGGTAGAGACAAGGGGATTGCCAGGAGTTTGAGGTAAGCTGAGGCTCTAAAAGGAGGCAACCTCGAGCCTCCCTTTAAAAAGAAAAGAAAAAAGAAATCAAAGAAAATCCCCTGTCTACAACAGTAGATGGATAATACAGCTAGTAATGTTTTATTTTGAGTATGGATGTGCTTGTGTTCCCCTTACCACATTCATGCAGTGCCTATGGAGGCCAGAAAAGGGCATTAGACCTTTTGGAACTAAGCATTACAGACTATGAAGACTGTCATGTGAGTGCTGGGGACCAACGTCCTCTGTAAGAGCAGCAAACGCCCTTAACCAGTGAGCCAGCTCTCTTGTTCCAGCTACCAAAATGACAGAAAATCAGAAAACACAAAACCATAAATTATTCTCAAGGTTAAAACTTTCTTTGGCAAGAAGACACCAGAAAATATGCATGAACTATGATATGGGCTTGGTCTCTAAATAAATTATTCTTGTATATTAGCCCCTACCCCCCCCCCAAAAAAAACAAACTCAGTGGAAAAATAAGTAGAGTAGCCTGCAGCTTGTCCATGAGAACAATAAAAGTATCCAGTAAGCACTTTAAAATACCTAAGGTCAGAAGAGGTGCCCTACAAGAGCAGTAACATGGGAATCTTTTTTTTTCAGTCCAGGGATTAGGAAGTATAAGCATTATGAAACAATTATTAGAAACAATTTAAATATTTACCATAAGTTCCTGAATAAAATCTTAGAATCATACCATGGTACAGGTAGTAAAAGTATTGTGCTAACTCATTAGTCTGGAAAAGCAACTAAAAATGTTACTGTGTAGTATAAATACAATAGAATGCCATGTTTGTTTACAAAAAAAGCAGGCCGACTGACGGACTAGGCATGCAGGAGGGTGGCAAGGCCGAGGCCAGCGTCATTACTTGGTGAGCAGCGAGCCTCACTGCCCAACTAGACTGCTTAAAACCAAAATGAGGAGAGGCAACAGGACGCCTCAGCAGGTGAAGACACTGGCCACCAAGCCTGATCCCTGAGCTCAATCAAGACCCACGTGGGTGTATCAGAGAATGGGTTCACACAGCATTGTGCCCCTCCCACAAATAAATAGTTGTGTATCAGTTTTTGTAAATCAAATACAAACTACAGCAACAAATAACTAGGCAAATGTTGTCCAGTTACATGAATGCACAGAGTTTACAAGTGTTAACTTTCTTTCATCTTGCCTCTGGCCAAGGAATCCTTACTTCTATTAGAGTAGCAGTTACTTGTGTAATTTAACTTACCTGTTATGAAATCTATGACAGGGAACTATGTGTGTGTGTGTGTGGGGGGGGTGTGTATCAACAGCAGACTAACTCTGCAGAGAACTACAGGAACATGGACAAGATTTACATGGAAAATTACGCTACAATTTTTAAGTGAACACCTGGCTATCAAAGAAGAGGAGGAGAAGGAGGGAGGGAGGGAGGGAGGAAGGAAGGAAGGAAGGAAGGAAGGAAGGAAGGAAGGAAGGAGGGAAGGAAGGAGGGAAGGAAGGAAGGAAGGAAGGAAGGAAGGAAGGAAGGAAGGAAGGAAGGAAGGAAGGAAGGAAGGAAGGAAGGAAGGAAGGATAATAGCCCAAAATTTCTCCTTAACCTTTTCCCTCCCTGTGTTGGAGAGTGAGTCAAGGCATTCCGCATGCTTAGATAAACAATGTCACTGTAGCCCAGCTACACTCTGGCTGTTGTCTAGACTAGTTTTTGAATTGCCTGTCCCAGTGGATCTGGCTCTGTCTTTAAAATTACTAATTACAACCCATGTTTAGGGCTTGGGTTTGGGGAAAATCATACTAAAGTTAGAAGGTGTTAAGAAGCAGTGAGGGGTTTTGTAAGGAATAGTGAGGGTGGCTGGCTAGAACTGACGGAGCAGCGATCTCTGGTGAGTGCTGCACAGAGAGACAAGTAACTAGACAGCAGCCCACGCACTGCAGCTTACTCAGACGGTACGACTTTGAAGCTTTTCACATGTTAGCAGCTTTAAGAACAGAATGCACCTGAAAAAGTTCTGATTCATGCTCTGATATGGTAAACTTTGCAGTCTATCAAAGTAACAATAGTGCATCTCAAACTCTATGATACTGTAGGTTCAGTTAATCCTGTATGTTTAGCAAGAATGTATGTGTGTACATAGAGTTTATGACGTCTAGATTTGTGAGCACAAATGCACACATAGCTGTGATTCAAGGTTCTGCCCAAACTTAACAGTGGTCTTAGCATAACCAGGATGCTTGTCCGGCCTTGTTGGTTTTGGTTACTTTCTGATGGACTTGAACAGTACAATGAGAATCCCTTGCATAGTGTGGGTCCAAGCACTGGGTAATGCAGAGGACACCACGGAGCTTGTGGAAATGCCCTGAACAGTGTTTAAACCCCGTAACAAATTGGCTTCTAGCAACATGGCTAATCATTTCAGTTTAAACATTTTTGACGTTCATTCAGTGTTGTTTTTCCATTTTAAGTGTATTAACAGTCCAATAATAATTATCTTTAGAGAAGAAAAAAGCCCTGCATATACAAGTATCTCAACAGAAAAAAAATGTTTGCTATTTAAAAACAAATAAAGGCCTTTGGTCTGCTATTCTGAATCACAGATGTATCCCATACATCAAGTTTGGTTTATCTCAGTACATGTTTTTGTTTTTATTTTCATTAGCAATCCAGTGGGGAGAAGATGGCCGTCCATTTCATTTTCTCTTCTATACTGGCAAACAATCGTACTACTCATTAATGCACGTAAGTATATTTATCTATAAGCTGTACAACTATTCTGCAGACTTCCCTCAGTGTCAGAACTGTCTCAGTGGGCAGAGGACTTGTTGAGGTTTCTGATGAGAACCTCCTGCGCTGCCTCTCTGCCACTGCATCAGTGTTTCTCCATAGGTGCCCCGGCTCTCAGGTTCAGGTCTTGGCTAGGCAAGGGGACCAGTGTTTTGTCAGCACTGTGGAGTCTGACGTCTGCATCCAGACAGCCACTTCTGCTTTGCTTCTGCTACTCATATTACAGTTTGGACCATTCCTTGGCCAGTGCGGTGTGTGAGAGGGAATCCAGGTCGCAACAGGCCTAGCAGTGAGGTCCTACTGTGCTTTGGTTTGTCAGTATTCTTGGGAATTTTTGTTTTGTTGCCTTTAGGGAGAGCTGTTTGATTGTATGGGAATTTGTGGGTGGTCCCCAAAAGCATTATTAGCAAAAAAAAGTTGGATGCCAGTATCCCTTTTTTAAAGACAGAACACATTATAATTTTAGAACGTGGTGTCAAGTTCTGTTTCATCCATACTGTGCCTTTTACAGCTATAGAGCCTTGTTGGGGGCTTCCCCCATCCACAGTCAGAGGCTGGGGCCTCTGCACTCACTCCTCTGCCTTTAGCCCTATCTGCTGTTTATTTGTGCTTCACAAACCCAACGGACAAAGTCCCCACTTGTCAGGTACATTTATTTCTTAGGAAAAAAGAAAACCTTCTTTTCGCTTTTTGTTGACCTTGGGCAAATGAGCTTCGTGCCCTGGCAGAAATGAAATGAATGACAAATGTTGAGTGTGTCTTTGCTGAGTAATGGGGCTGTGCTCCCCTTCCACGGAGCCTCCCGCGCACAGCCTGCGGCTGCCCGAGGACCCCTGCTGCTCATTTAAATAGGTATGTCAAATCTGCCTCCAAACGCCGCTGGTTTGATCTGTGGTAATATTTGTGAAGGTTCCATATGGACTTGAGCCCCCTGCAGTGCTAAGAAATAATGTACAACGCTTCATGGTGCAGACGCAAATTTCCCCTGAAAAGGGGTGCAGCGCCGCGCTTTAGCTGTCGGAGGGGATGATGGAGCGGACGCGCTAGGCCTGTCAACTTGTTACACGGATGGGTTGCACGCAGCGAAGCTGTGGAAAATCTGTGCCTTTTAACTTTTCTACTTAATCACGGTTGTAGCATTGCCTTTAGACTGTATGCTACATTAATTCTCTTCCTGCCTTCTGCCTTCATCCCAAGTTTCACGGAAAAAAGTAAAGCGTGCAGGTCTTACCGAGGAGCCTTATCAAACAGCTGTCATCTGACAAGCCATTTGCATTTGTTTTGGCTGAAATGGAGCAACCCAAGGGCAAGATCTTTTGTTGCATTCCATCATAATGAAGAAATTACACATTGTGTAAGAGGCCTGGCTTTATTTTTAGTTTGCTTGTGTGCTTTAAAAGGTATTGCTCCAGAAACTGATGGGATAGAATTTTACCATACTCTGACTGAAATGTCAAATTATATTTGACTAATAAATGCTCTTCCCCTGGGTTGGGCTGAGTTTTGTTGCACATAGGAGAGTTCTTTGGGTTTTTAAATTTCGTTAACTCAGGAAACTCTGTTTGCCAGTCACATCAGCCTCACTTATGGCAAATGCCATTAATTAGAGCTGCATTCACACCCGTATCATCTCATAGAGCACACACATCACTGGCTTCTGAGGTGCTCGGACTTGGAAATCCACTAAGTGTTCACTGCTCAGCCTGCAGCAGCACTTTCCTGCTGAACTGAGCACTGCACTTAAAGTCCAGCAGAAACAGACCAGCTTGCAGGCCCTCCTCCTGAGGTCCTGCAGAGAGGTAGGTGCCTTCCCACCTGCTGTAAAAAGCCTGAGGATGGAAGCTTTGCGGCTGACATTTGCTTTTGCAGATACAATTTTCTCACAGGCTGACAGGGGAAAGACTGAGCCAAACCGCCTTTCCCAGGTCCGATCAGCTGTAATTGTGTGAGGCAGGGTAGTCCCTGGCTAGGCTTTCTGACAAGGGAACTGATCTCAAGCCTGTGAGCGACTGTGTGAGGAGACCTTTCTGAGCTCTATTAACCTTTCTTATTGTTCACAGTCGCACTGAGTCTTTCTCGTGTAGGTGGCTGTTTGCATAGTGAGTGTGTGTGCCTTACTGCAGCTAGTCTAAGGGAGCTCTGGTGCACGCTACAGTTAAGAGAGCATGTAAGCTAGGCGTGGTGATGTCAGCACGCCATTAATCCCAGCCCTTGGAAGGCAGAGCCACATGGATCTTTGAGGTTGAAGCCATCCTGGTCTACTGAGTGAGTTCTCGATTAGCCAGGACTGGATGAAAAGACCCTGCCTTTAAAAAATAAAAGGAAAAAACAACATATAGCTGGGCATGGCCGGTGAATGCTCGCTCAGCAATTGCAGGGCAGGTGCGAGAGGATGGCTGCAAGTGTAAGGCCAGCCTGGTCTACACAGTGAATTCCAGGCCAGCAGAGAGAGTTAGCAAGACGCTATCTCAAATAAAAGTATATAATGCTTTAGTAAATACTGTTTCCAGTTCATGTACACCTGGCTCATCAATTTTGGGGACCTAATGAGATTTGTGAGGAAAAATGACAATGAGAAAAAACATGTAGCATATTTGTTCCTCTGAGAAAATGAGGTATGCTGGGCAAGAGTGAAGTAAAGGAGCCTTGGGTCTGGGGTGCTCCTGCTCCACATCACATGCTGAGGGCTCCTTTGCAGGCCTGTAGCACCCCCAGTGTTACTGTATACACAGTGACTCCTGTGTCTTCAGGATCCTGGGAAAATCAGCAAAAACACATATAATGAAGAGCTGTAAAACAATCTTGACACAGCTCCTTAAACAATTAAAAGTGGTTTCTAGAAACAAGAGATTCCTGGGTTTTGCAGAATAGCACTGAAGAGCAGAAAGGGAAAAGGTGCCTGACATCGTTGGCTCTGCCTGACCTGCCTTCTTTATTGAAACTTTATGGTTATATTCCCTCAGGAGCCATTTAAGCAGCAAGACTTGCACACTTCTCAGGCACGAGAAGCTGCAGCTTAGGTTCAAGAACAGAAGAAAGGAAATATGCTGAACATGCTGAACAAAGGACAGAGAAGGATTCTAAGGGTGTTAGATATGTGTTTGAAAAACAAAATAGGTGTGGCTCTGACAGATGAGGCTCTGCACTCCATCCCTAGCACTGTGACGGGAAACTGCTATAGAGCAGATATTCAAGCAGTGGCTGGTCTAGAGCAACCTTTGTATATGATTCAGTGAGATGGTCAGAGGGCTGGGTCAGGAGTAAAGGCTGTTACCTCTGACTTTAGCCCTGCTTCCCCAGAGCAGCAGGAGGCTGCCCAGGCGGAAGATGTGCTTGACTCTATTCATGGAATTCACTTACTAGAAGTGAGTTGAAAATTGTGTTTGTTGCTTTTTTTTTTCTTAATGTATGCTATTAAAAAAATTACCCATGATAGCAAGATGTTTCTTTGGCACAGTTTGGGAGTTTCAGTCAATGGTAAGTTAGCTGCTATTATTTGGGCATGTGCCAAAAAAGGCTGTTCATCTTGCAGGAGAGAAGTGGAAAAGGAGAGCAGGGGCCATGGTTGCTTTCAGTCACTGGAGAATGACCAGAGAGTGTTTTATGGGCCCTAGCTTCCTGTAGGTGTCTCCTCCCAATAGCCCCACCCTGGAGACCACGCCTTTAGGCAGTATCCAGACTGTAACAGGCCTTTTACAACTCACTCTGGAGGTGGTTGTCTGACTCTGACGTGGGGACCCCTTTGTCTAACTTAAGTACCAAGATGTAGGTGGAGTGTACTTTACCTGAAAAGCTCTTCAAGAAAGGGGATTGAAACTTGGTGAGTCCCGTTTGGAAGTGCTGCATGTTGTACCCTGGGATCTCTACCAAGGACCACATATGTAGAGTGTCACTTGGGGGAGGGTGTGAGTAAAGGACCTGTAGCTTACACATTATTTCTTAAGAGGTGTGGCCTACAGTCCCTAGAACACTTGATATGTCCCATGAAACCCATGCTGGGACAGACAATGTGAACTTTTACATACATAATGATGATCATTTGCCTTGTAAAAGAAGCCACAGGCATTTCAGAGCTTCTGCAAGTTTTTTTCTGACAATTTAACCCCAGTTCTTCTGCCTAAGGACAACAGCCCCTCTGGAGTGGGCTGCCTTATTAGGCCACTCTAGAGTGCAAGCCAGGGACCTGGGATACAGTGTCATGCCATTTACACTTGGCTTAAATATTTCTAAATGTCCCTTGTAATCTCGTAAATATATAAACCTCTTGAATGTAATGCTGCTGTCTTTAAAAATGGAATTAAAATAATTGTTACTGGGTAATTGTTTTTCTTAAAAGCTGTCCCTGTACTGGGCTGGAGAGATGGCTCAGTAGTTGGGTACTGGCTGCTCTTCCAGAAGACCTGGGATGTTTCCACCAGCCACATTGTAGATCACAACTGATCATAGTTCCAGTTCTAGGACACCTAGCACTTTCATACAGACATAAGCACAGGCAAAATACCAAATGCACATGAAATAAAGATAAATAAAAATTAAAATGTGCACACACACCCATATATATATATATATATATATATATATATATATGCCTACTTAAAACTTCTTGGCAGCAGGAATTAATTCAGTCATTAATTTAGCGGTCTAGAGGTATCTTCATTTTCTTCATATATGAATAATTACTATTATATAATAACTTATATACTCAAAGTGTATGGTTAGGAAAGTAATGCTTCAAAAATAGGATTTAACTTGCTATCTCTGTTAATTCAATGAGATTACTTTTGTACACATATTTATAATATATGACTTTAATTCAAGATATAAAAATCTATGGGATGTGTGTCCTAAGCACTCTGATGTCCTTGCTGCTATCCCAGAGTGGTTCATATGACCAGTAGCAAAGACTCTTGCCATTTTTTTGTTGAATGGACTTTCTGATAGGTAGATCATTCACAGAAGGGTGGCAGGGGTCGGTAATAGAAGCATTTCACTTGCAACCTGCAGTATATCAAAACCTTTCTGAATTACAGTGGTGCTGTTTGTTTGGGTTTTTTTGTTTGTTTTGGTTTGGTTTTTTTGAGACAGGGTTTCTCTGTGTGGCGCTGGCTGTCCTGGAACTCACTCTGTAGACCAGGCTGGCCTCGAATTCAGAAATCCGCCTGCCTCTGCCTCCCAAGTGCTGGGATTAAAGGTGTGTGCCACCACTGCCCCGCTACATTGGTGCTTATTTCTATGGTTTTGTTTACACGAGTGGTCAAAGCTCTTGGGGTGGTTATTACGTACCAGGTTGATTCTCTGTGATTCGTTAACAGATTGCATATTGTAAATGATTGAGGTGTCTAAACTGGGGATCACTATTAATGACTGGTATACCAAGTGCGGTTGGCTTCGCCTGTGCTGTCCTCCAATGCACTGTTATTTGTTTACTCGTCCTAAAATTGGAATTTCCACATGATTAGTATAATCCAAACAAATTGTGAAGGATACTGAGATTCATACTGCTCAGTCTCTGGGAAGGACTGTTAGTTTAAGAATTTCTTTTTCAACCTGAGCATCTGGTATTTTCAAATTAAGGCACCTTCTAAATTTGACTCATACATTATGGAAATCTGATGGCACAAGGGGTGGATAGGCTTGCTTTGATTTTATGAAATATTAATCATAGCTGTGATTAATGATTCAGCATTTCACATCTGGGTTATTCCTGTCATAGTTGAAATTACACTATTAAGTACAGTATATAAGCTTAGAGTAGGTGGGGTCATTCTAATTCTCTAGTGTCCCTAAAAAATCAAGTGGAAATGTAATAATATACCAAAAGCTACCAGTGATAATCTATGATGTTGACAGTTCCTGGCATATTTTATGCCCTCAACAATTTTTCTATGCAAATCGGAACATATCTCTTCTGGGAATTGAAGCTATAGCATTTACTTCCCAGAGAACTGATGTTTTTAGCTGAACTACAAGGCAGACTCCTGAGAGTGGTTTCTTACACTAACAGAGAGGGTGCATAGACGTGAACACCAGCATGGTGTGTTTACTAACCTGACTGGCAGGCACTGCGCTAAGGTCTTCGTGTGCATTCCCTTACTGAAGAGGGTTTGCAGCTGGTAGATAGGTCAGGGAGAAACCCAGAAGCAGTGAGCTGCTGCGCCTCAGACAGTGGGCGTCCGTAAGTGCAGCTCACTGTGCTTACATCTAATGGACACTCCGCCGGGCTCCTGTTAACATCTCTTTACTTAAGTCAGGCGTGAGTGATTATGATATGAACAACACCAGAAGGAAACGGTGTAATGAAAGAAATTCATAGAAAAAGAGAGACTTCAACTGCAGCTTGTGCGGCTAAGGTGTCTGGAAGTGATGGCTACATGCGGAGTTCACTCCTGGAACCCAGGTGGAAGGAGAAAGGGAGAGCTGGCTCTGCAGAGGCATCCCCTGGCCTCCACACATGCACCCACACACACCGTACACGTGCTTACACAATAATAAGTAGAAATTAGGAAAACATTTTAAGTGAAAACTGCTTGAAAGACATTGGAAAATGGTTGATTTAACAGCCTGAACTGGAAACTCATCTATGAGGAAGCTCTAGTGTTTCAGTAGTTGGCTTTGGTTACTCTAGAAAATTAAACCCTTTCAAAGAGAAGAAGGTGTGTTCTGAGCATGCTAGTGCTCGCATACCTGACGTATCTCTGCCTGCATGTGAAGCCATGTCTCTGGACACTGCAGCCTCAAGTGCCAGGGCTCGGTGACACATGCTTTTCCTGGGGCACCAGCTCAGGCAGCATCATGTGTACTGCGACATGCTGTCTGTCCACGTGGTACAGACGAGCAAGAGTTTGCCTATTGAGAAGCATTATAAGATCCAAGTTTAGTCCCCAGCACTACACACACCAGACAGAAGCATCCTAACCACAATCAAAGAGTCTAAAAGTCTTAGATTCTAAGATTAAGTGTTAGGTAGTCACTGAGCTATCGATGCCATAAGTTCACTGGCTCTAAGTGTAAAAGGTGTATTGTTCTATAAATTAGGATTTTTATAAAACAAAAATGTGTATTCTATTTATGAAACTGTAAGGAAAAGACATATTTTTCAGGGGTTTTGTTGTTTTAACCATACTTGGGGGTGTGTGAAATGTTGTTGTTGTTGTTGTTAGAGACATTTTTAAGTCAGTTAAATGTTACAAATTTTCATTGAAATTACTGCCCCTTGGTTCAGATGAGAACTGTTTACTTGGACGCTAGGTTGAGGAGGAAGCCCTAGAATAAGGGTGCTTGGGAAAAATGATAAACTATATTATCAGGAACACTGTTCCAGGTCTCTCACTTTAGCTGTGTATTTTGTTTCCCTTAGGACATGTATGGAAAGGTCATCCAGCTAGAAAAGCACAGAGGTCCACCTTCAGAAAACACTGAGTCCAGGTTAGTTCTTGTCTTCCATTACTAGCACGAGACCTAAAGTTTGCACAGTATTTCAGCACTAGTCACTAAAGTTAAGTTTCTAAATAGATGATTTTTACTTAAGAGAAAACATACTGAACTTATTTTTATGTTACTTCATTCCAAATTTATGGATTAAGTGGTATTTAATCATTCTTTTGGATTATGATGCACTCAAGTGTTTTCTATATTGATCCAGCTTATGAGAGACCTACTCATATATTTATATTTGTTCTTATATAGAAGACACCTTAGTTGATTTGTCCAGCTTGTGACTGTGGCTATGATTTTGTTTTTTTTTTTTAATTGGGACTTTATTACTACCTCAGCCAGTTGATAAGAAAATGCTGTCTTCTGTATGCCTTCTGCGTAAATTGCATAGGCACACTTTTAAGCTTTAGAGAATTTGGTAGCTTTTAACTGAAGTTTCATAATAGCACATTTTAACGCTTAAAGCAAAATGTTTACTCAGAGTGTCTTTTCTCAGGTAGACTGAAAGAATGGAGTGTATCTCCAAAATGGAATATGTAGGAGTACGCCTGACTAGCATGAAAATTTGACTCCACATCATGAACTGCTACTGTATGTAGGATCTTTTGTGATATAACTCTAATTGCATGCTTAATTAAAAATATATGTGATATTTTAACAGAGACCTGATTGGCAGCAGATGGCTGATTAAGGAGGAACTAGAAGAAATGTTAGTGGAAAAACTGTCAGATCAAGATGTGAGTAATTAATCTTTTTAATTTAAGGGGACCTGTGTCATGAGAATGCAGACAATTGCTGTATTAAGATCCTAATAGTGATGCTCCTCAGAGCCAGGTGTTCCCCAGACACTTACCCTTGTTCTAACACAGTCCTTATTGATTTCTGCAGTCAGAGAAGTGACACATCTAGTCTCCGGATCCTCCTTCTCCTTTTCTAAGTGCCCTCGTGTCTTCTGCCAGTTGTTTTAGGGAGTAAAGCAGAAGTTGTCTTTTGTTCTTTTCAGTAAGGCCAGTAGTTAATTGTAAACTAATGATGAATGCAAGGAGCCATCAAGTAGAAAAGGATTTAGTGCACTGTTACCTTCATGCAGTCCTTGACTTCCTGGCTTACCTCATTCACTTGCAGTTCTGTGAGGGCGGTGGTTTGTGTCTTGGGGCCTGAACATCCTGTGTTTCAGACAGTAAGAACAATGGCTCTGAGCTGCATTTTCCTAAACCTCACCTCAGACCTCACCTAGAACCCTTGGAGAGCTGTCCAGGGATCCAAGGTGAATCCCTGCCCTGTAAAGCTGATGGCCCCAGCGTAGGTCTTGGTTGTGCTTACTGTGCTGAGTGTCCTGATAGAGCTCTGCGCCATCCAAAGACACTGGATGTGTTTGCATTCTTAGATCCTGCTGTGGGAATAGCTACAGTACAGTACCTAGTCCCTTGACACCATCAGGTTTTACGTTGTGTCCATTGCTTGTTCTCATTTAATGCTGGAGACGTTGGTGGCTTGGGAAAGTCGCAGTTTGCTTAGATAAGGTGTCAGGAGTTTGGTTGGTGGCAGATCTGGAAGTGATTGCTAGGATCTTAACTGATGGGGCCTGCTGTGCTGCAGTTGAACTGGAAAGATAACACAGCATAGGTAATGATCCTCTATATTTTCAGAGTGGCTTCCTAAACCATAGGCTAGTTCATGACCACAGCCATATCCTACTCAGAGACTGGTTGACGTCTTTTTAAAGGGTCAGAGAAGGAAAGGTGAGAGTCTCTGGGAGAAAGAGGAAATGGGCGAGCAGTGTAGCCACTGATGTGCAGGTTCTCCGCCCTGACTTAGAATCTGCGTGCCTTCCCTTTTATTCTTGTTTTCCAGGAAGATGGACGTATTTGAACAGTTGTTTTAATAGTGTTTAGACTGTTGAGAGACTCAGATATTTCACATTATCATTAATGGTTTTTCAATGGAAAGGCAAATGTGACAAAGTTGGGTATGACTTTTAGGGTTGGCAATGAACAAATAAGTCATCAAAAACTGGGCTCCACGATCCATATTAACTACGGCTCTTAAGTATAGTTGTTTCCTTCTCCACAAACACTCTAGAGTGATTATTCTGGCTTCTAATTTTAAGGGGTTAATACCAAGTTGTTTACTTTCTAATCACATGTTCAAGAACTATTAAAAAAAATGCACAGAGTAGCAAGGATAATTTATTTCAAGAGGTTGCCCTTTAAGTCAAGTATCTCTTGAATTTTTAAATAGCTTGATTGTTCGGTTTTAAAGGAAATCATAAACATTAAAGTAACACAGCTTGAACAGCCAAAAATATATTTGCCAAATGTATTATGAAATATAACTTAAGGGGAACATTTTCTCAAAATCAGACTCTTCTGCTATTTATAACTGACTAGAAATTATTTCTAATGTTCCTTTTGATGCAGTTCTATTGACAGACTAGAAGTTATACTTTTGAAGATCATCTAAATATTTTTTAAAATAAATTTAAATATCAATTTCATAATCATAATGCAGAGAAATTGATTTTTTTGAATGATAAATCCTTTTGTTTTTTGAGAGGAAAGCTTAAGTACTAAAGATCCACGAGAAAGTGCTGCATCTGCATGCTGTTTTAAAAGCAGCATGAAGATGCAGAAGTGTCATCCTGTCAGAATTCATCAAGAAAAGCAGCCTTGGAAAGATCAAGTATATATAAATAGCAAAACTTTAGCAAATGCAATTACACTTGCTTCTTCTAATGAATTCTATTGTCTGCAGTATGTACAATTCATCCGACTGCTGGAAAAGTTACTGACATTGCCATGCGGTCCTGCTGAAGAGGAATTTGTGCAGAGGTTCCGCAGAAGTGTAACTGTTCAATCAAAAAAGCAACTGATTGAACCTGTGCAGTACGACAAGCAGGGCATGGCCTTCAGCAGCAGCGAAGGTAATGGCTTTCCACCGAGAGAGCCAGTCTGCCGTCGGACGCAGGCACGGATGGTGCCTGGGCGCTTGCCCTCCAGAACGCCCTTGCCCTCCAGAACGCGCTTGCCCTCCAGAACGCGCTTGCCCTCCAGAACGCGCTTGCCCTCCAGAACGCGCTTGCCCTCTAGAACGCGCTTGCCCTCCAGAACGCGCTTGCCCTCCAGAACGCGCTTGCCCTCCAGAACGCGCTTGCTCTCCAGAACGCGCTTGCCCTCCAGGCTTGCTCTCCAGAACGTGCTTGCCCTCCAGAACGCGCTTGCCCTCCAGAACGCGCTTGCCCTCCAGAACGCGCTTGCCCTCCAGAACGCGCTTGCTCTCCAGAACGCGCTTGCCCTCCAGGCTTGCTCTCCAGAACGCGCTTGCTCCGTTGGCTTTGCTGTTGCAAAGTTGGGTTTTCTAATTTTAAGACTCTATTGGAGGTTTTTGTTTTTGTTTTTTCAATTGAACTTAAAATGTTGTGAGAGAATGTGTGGGTCCACAGCCATGCAGTTGTTAAAGTGTTTCACCTTTTCATCTGGTAGAGTCAACAACATATTAGCAATAAGAGATTGTTCTCAAAACTGCAGTGCTCAGTGACTGCATTTCAGATGTAAACATGTGACATAAAAACTTGTGGCCTTAACTTGAATTTTCCAGGACTATGAGTGAGGGCATTAGATACGACCTCTCTTTTGAAAATTGACCTGTTAAATGTATTTACAAGTTACCTTTGAGTGCCACCTTTCCCAAGGATTCCTTTCATTTCTTCCTATTGCATTTTATTCAAGAATTCACATACTTTTAGACGTTTGTCTTGATTTACTTTTATTAAGTATAAGAAAAGTACTGTGAGTTGGTTGCTGGTTTTGTAGCAAGACAAATGAGTGGGAATGACTGGGCTTGTGAAACAAATCTGAAATCATTTGTGTTTCTGAAATGGAATTGCAGAGCATCATTCCCTCACAGCTGACTTTATCACTCAGATGTAGTGTGAGCCACCTTAACTCTTGACTGTAGTAGCTGTAGTTTTCTCTTTGCAGGCTCACGCAGCCGGGACTGGGAAGCTGGGTTCTGAGTTCACTGACGGGCTTTTCCATCCTTGCAGGCCGGAGGAAGAGCGCCACTGCACGGGCGGTGGTTTATGCACACGGAAGCGGGAAGATCCAGGTGAACGGAGCTGATTATCTCCTCTACTTTCCCATCACACAGGACAGGTAAGGTTTTGATTCCCGCTTTTAGGGAAAGCATGCTTGTAGTTCATCACCATAATTAAAAAGACCCGCAGTTTTCTAGCTTTGATCCAAAGACTTATTTCTCCTCACTAATAAACTAGCTAGGTAGCAACTATTACTAATTTTCTAGGTAGTTTTTCAGTTTTATAGAAAAACCTCCCTAAAAGCCTGTTAATTGATTCATTGTGTCAGATCCTACTAGAGTTTGAGTATTGTGAGGTGTATCTCACATTTGAAATGCAGAGTGCCAGAATGGAAGGGAAACACATGCCCTCCTTGTGATGAAAAGACAGGTGTTCACAGAAAGCCTCAACCCCAGAAACCAACTCTGGCAAAGCAGGGGAGGTGAGAGGAGAGCCCCGTGGCTCAGGCTCCTTTTCCCTAATTGTGAGCATTAGAAAATGCCTGCCTTTTCGCTTTCCCCTTCTTCCTGCTGGGGAGAATTAATTGTACATATATGGAGGAAGCAAAGAAACCTGTGGGATGTAAAGTCAAAACACAAGTTTTGGTCCATTCCTGGTTCTGGGCACATTATTCCTAAAGAGGTGGGTGTTGTCACAGTCGGGCATTCCACATCTTCTGTCCATTCCCTGTCCTCCCTTGGGGCTCCGAGTGAACCGCCATGCTGAGCTCTTCCTGTGGACGGCAGCTGTCCCACCGCTTGGCTCTGCATACCGGATGCTGCGTGACTGTCTATCTCCTCTTTCCAGAGTGTGTGGTGGTGGTTAAGGCACAGGGGCTGAGGCTCCTCTTTGCCCTTGCTTGTGTAAAGAAGCAACAGTAACTACCTCAGGGAAGTGCATTCCTTGTGCTTGTGTGTGTTCCTGTGTCAAGAAGGAATTTGCTCTTAATATTGTTCAGTAAAAATTAAATGTGCTCAGCCGTCACCTGCACTGGAATAGATGGAGGGAGCTTAGGAAAAGCCACACCACAGCATAGAGACTTCACTAGAAATAGCAGGGACGGTGTCCTATCTGTCACTTGGTGTTCAAACACAAGTCTCAACCTTAGCGTAGTCTGGCTACACCTTAAATCTTACATCTCCCCAACTCCTACCACCACCCCAGTTTGAGACAGGGTCTCCCTACATAGCTCTGGCTGACCTGGAACTTGCTGTGAGACCCAGACAAGTCTCAGAGACACAGAGATCCACCGGCCTTCACCTCTCCAGCTCTGTGATTGAAGGTACTTCGACTCTGGCAGCTTAAAGTTCTAGTTTGAGTTCAACCAGCAACATAATCTGTGCCCCTTTGTGGAAAAGATGTCAGTGCCAACTAAGATGCTTCCTGCTATTAGGGAACATCTGATTGGGAAGCCTAGTGCTGCTGCTCTTAGTGGGAAGGGACCTCAGGCCCTTAGCTGACTTAAAACAGCCGTAGGGACTAAGGGGTGCCCTTGTAGCTATGAACTGCCCTTTCCTTCCAGAGAAGCAGGGCTGGTGATGCTGAGGCAGCAGTGACGAGACCTCTGTCACTGTGCGATGACAGAAGCAAGAGCCCAGGCCTGTTTCTGAGCTGTGTGACTTCAGACACAGAGCTTCCCAGGGCTGTCTCTGTGAGGGCCGCTGTTCACACAGACGGAAGCTGATCGCGCGGTGCTACAGTGCTGCCTCCCCAGCGTCGGTTGTTTTTATTTGCTCTTATTTACAACAAACATGGATTGCTGTGTGCCTGGAATTTGGGACACAAGAAAGGTTGCTAACCTTTCTGGAAAGCTGAACTCATTGATGCTTACATGTGCTGACCACGTAGTGGAGGAACATGTGTGCATTTGAAGCAGCTATACAAAAATCACTGTCTGTATTCGGTACCACATGACTAGCATTCAGAGAACATATAAATGAGGAATCATTTATTTGTAAATTTTTGAAGCATGCCAGTTCGTACAACCGAAACAAAGTCAGTGTATTTTCTGTAGTGAAGGATTTCATGGACCCTGCTGAGAGAAGAGGTGCTGCCTGTGGAGGATTCCCTTTGATAAACCTAGAAGTGTTTGCTGGATTCAACTGAGAACAGTGGAAGGGCATTGTGTCCAGTTGTTAAAGCTTGGGGTGAGCTTTGTAGATTGTTTTACACACAGTGTCCTTCCAACTTCCAGCTCTGCAGACTTTTGTCATCTGTCTTACCTTGACCATTCTGCCTCCATGACTAATGTAGCTCCAGAAATTTTATTCTGCAGTTCGTGTTTTTCTGAATTTGGATCTGGCGATTGATTATATAAGCATGTATTTGGGAATCTTAAAACCTTGAGAATTGAGACAGATAAATGTTGATGGTCTCAAACAAATGGTTGTCCAAAAGCCTCTTTTTGTAGCTTCACTTCTGTTGCAAACTCACTTCCTGTCAGGTGATGCGGGGACTTCCTCAGTGCATGTGCAGACAACTTCACTCTGCCCTGCAGCATCAGCATTGGTTGTCAGTCTCTGTTTCCTTGGTTTCTGTAACATGGCAACTACTTACAATACTATGGCTACTTTTGTCTGGTTGCTTTAAGTATTCTGTCAAAAGAAAGCAGGGTGGGCTGTCTGCTGTAGGATCGGCCAGCGCTTGGCCGCTAGCCGCGGCCCTGACGTGTTTCTGTGCGTCCACTCACAGGGTTATTTCCTTACCTGTTTGGTGTAAAAAGTTGCATTTGAATCTCAGCTGTATTCAGCTCGGAGCTAACAGTAAAATCAGCTTCCCTTGGGAGTCTAGAAGCTGCAGTGGCAGACAAAGCAAATGACGCAATACAAATGGATTCCTCTAAGTAAAAGTTCAGGAGATACTGTAGCTCAGGGATAGAGTGTTTGCCCAGCACCCACAAGGCCTTGAGTAAACAAATAAATAAATTAAAGACTCAGCAGAGATGAAGGCAAAATAACAAAATCCAGCTCCTCTAGGGATGGCAGTGAGCATCATACTGATGTAATGGAGTAAGCAGGTGCTGGTTCCCCTGGGGAGCGGCTCAGGACCGCCTGTGTGTGGCCGCTCCCTGGTCCTGAGGGCCTGACTGTGCACACATCTTAGAGAACTACAGGACTTGGGTAGAGGGAAGGTAGTTATGTCCACTGTGGTTTTAGTAACTTTAAACACAGCATTACACAGATGAACATCGTCCATTCTACAGAAGTGAATGCACCTCATTTAGGAAAACCAAATGGCATTTGAGTTTTGCTTGAGAAGGCCTATTAATTTATACCTGATCATTGAATTCAAAGGCTGGATTCAGTGGGTTAATGATGCTCCTTGACTGTAAGACTCGTTACATGGTGATTTTCACAACTTGCCAGGTTCTCATGAGATTATCAGTAAACAATAAGAGTTGATGTACTCTGCCCATACCACCACCACCACCACCACTACCACCACCACTAAAAGAAAAAAAAATATTAGAACTGTACATAAGCAAAGCATTCTAAACCTCAGGAGGATCCCTGCTTCTGTGACTGGTGTAATTGTGGCAGGCATCATTTGGTTTTTGTAACTACTCACAAAGTCACATCTTCATAGGAGGCTTAACCCATGTGTTGTAATGTGCCCTAGAGAACAATTGATGTTCCCTTTCCACTTCCTGGACCGGCTGGAAAAGCATGATGTAACCTGCACAGTGTCCGGGGGAGGGAGCTCGGCGCAGGCCGGAGCCGTGCGCTTGGCGATAGCCAAAGCTCTATGCAGCTTCGTCACTGAGGAAGAGGTTGAGTGGATGAGACAAGGTAGGTGTGTGTGTTGGGGTGGGGGTCATTGTTGTTTGTTGATGCTGCCTTACACTGCTGTGAGAAAACTTCCTCGTGGGGGTCTCAGGAAACCTCTAGCTCCTTCCATTCTCCAGAACCATAGCTGTCATTTTCAGGCTAGATTTCTACAAAGTGAACCAAGATTAGGACAAGAAACCATCCTCCCTCCCAACCATTGATGTTTTTCTCTGCTGAAATACGCAGCCCAAAGTCTGCAGGAATTATTTTGGCCTTAAGGCATAATCTTTTGTGCAGCCGACCCAGCATATAACTCAACTATTTTTGAAACAAATGGATGCTTTTGCTTTATCACAAGACTCAGTGATAATTTTTTAGTTAATGATACTGTTTCCCAACAATATTAGGGATTTTCTTTTTTGTGGTTGTTGTGATATTACAATTTTATTTAGTTTTCTTTTTCGTTTCAAACCTGACCGTGTTTCCTGGGCAATGAATGAAGAAGGCTCAGCATGGCAGGGTAAAGAGTATTCTGTTGAATATTACTTAAACACGTAGAAGCCATTCAAGCCGAAGGTGGTCATTGCTTCGTCCACTGGAAGACAGCTTTGTATGTGCAGCAGCTACAGCAGGCTTTGGAAGCCACCTACTGCTTCCAGGTTCCCCCACTTCAGCCCATGTAAAGTGGTCTCCTGACTGCCTGTGACGCAGCCACTGGGGTCATAGAAGCGGTGGCTTAGGCTACTTAATGTTTCTTTTAATTCTCTTAGAATGTTGCTCACTTACAAATAATTTGACATTTCGTCAAATTCAGTAACTTGTGAAAATTACGTAGATAGGGAAGGGGGTTTGGATAGATTTCACTTAACCGTTGTGCTCTTTGGAGCTGTATGCATATGATTTTGGATTTGACGAAGGACATACGTCTATTCCATTAATAATAATTATTTTATTCCATGAATACCTACTAAATAGCACCATAAGCCCTGTGCCAATAACAAGGTTGCTAGCGTTACAACAGTAAAAAAGCCGAGGATCGGGAGTGCATACCATTAATCCCAGCACTAGGGAGGCCGAAGCAGGTGGGTCTCTGTGAGTTCAAGGCCAGTATGATCTACATGTATAGTTCCAGGGCAGCCAGAGCTACATAGTGAGACCTCAACAACCAAAGGAGAACTAGACACATAGTCTGTGTACGTTATATGGCACTTGCATGTCCTAGTGTCTGTGATCGTGAGTGGGATTCCCATGGGACCATGCACTGAAAGTAAAGTAACTCCGGAGTTGTCTCAATCCATTCTTTGCTCCTGATGGTTATTACACAAGCTGAAGCTTCCAACTAAAAATGACTTTATCTTCTAGAACAGTTTCTATCCAAAGAACAATTCTGAACTTACTTAACTTCTTAAGTAAAACACCAAACTGTCATTTTCACAGTTCTAGTGAGATATTTTTCTTCAGATATGCCCAGCGAACCCTGTTTGTGTCTGAGCCTTCAGCTGTGCTGTTGGCAGGTGTCTGTGTGACGCACACAGGCAGTGACTTAGCCCTGATACCCCTGTATTGCCAGCACCGAGGAGACAAGCTCAGGAGAGTCAGAACTGCAGGGTCATCCTCAGAGACAGGGAGAATACATCTCAGCGTGGTGAATGACGGCTGACCTTACAAGAAGGGCTTCATCCTAAGTTGAAGAGTAGTAAGAAACAAAGACAGACTCATAATTAATTCTCTTAGAGTGCAGAAAAAAGGACTCATAAATTGTTGCTGTCAGTTGTATCTGAAATTGATAGAGCACCCCAGAGGAGTGACAGTGACCTCATCGGAACAGGCTACCTCTAGGGCTTCCTCAGAGCAGTGGCTGTGGGTCTGTCTCAGGCAGCTCGCTCGGTATCTGCTCGGCAGCCCGCGCTCCTCACAGTTCACAAGGACTCCTCTGTTTACACTGCAGCTGGACTACTCACTCCGGATCCACGGATCAGGGAGAGGAAGAAGCCAGGCCAGGAGGGCGCCCGGAGAAAGTTCACCTGGAAGAAGCGCTGACACTTCCCTCCTCGTCTGTGCCTGGCTCATGGCGGGCATAGCTACATGCACTGACCCAGGGAGGTGGCTTCTTCGCATCGGCCTCAGTCTAAGGCATGGCGTGATTTATGTTTTAGTACTATTTTATTATGATTGCAATTGAAAATAATAAAAAGAATGTTGGTTTTTTCTTCCTTATTTTTAACTTTTTAAAAAATACAGCAGTGTAGCTTAGAAAATCTTTGCATATTGGACTTGAAAGTTACAGTTACCTCCTTATGCGGGTGGAGCTCATGTTGGAAAGATAAAGCAGCCTACCAGAGGCTCACTGATGCTAGGCAGTCATCCCACACAGTAGTTCTTACAGTGTGCTTGGGACTGAGAGCTACGATTGGGAGGATTTGGGCACAGCAGGCGCTCAGCAGAGCTGGTGAGCTCTGAGCTTCCAGCACTGGGTGGCTGGGGAGTGAGGGCTGGGGGGCCACAGCCAGTGAGGGCCACTTCAGCTGTCAGCTTCTGGACAGAAGAGGTGAGGAGTCTGGGACCGTTTTGGATTAGTTTGCAGCTTACACTTTTTAAATTTTTAATCATAAATTTAAGGCTTACAATAGAGTATTTTGGTGTACACAATGAAAAGTTTAATGCAATCAAGAGAAATAACACACACATCATCTCAGATGATTCCCTCCTTTTTGGTTCCCCATCCCATCCCACCCCCACCCCACCCCCGAGACAGGGTTTCTCTGTGTAGCCCTGGCTGTCCTGGAGCTCACTCTGTAGACCAGGCTGGCCTCAAACTCAGAAATCCACCTGCCTCTGCGTCCCAGAGTGCTGGGATTTCAGGCGTACGCCACCACGCCCAGTTGGATGGTGGAATGAGAAGCAGACTCTGTGCATAGCTCTGTAGACTCACTCTTCCTGTGCTGCTGAGGCGTCTTCCCCTTGACCAGGGTCTTCTGATTTGTCCAACCACACCAACCCCCAAATGCAGTAACTACTACTGTACTGTTTCTCACAGTTCAACTTTAATAGACTCCATATCTAAGTAAAATTGTGTGCAGCATCTTTCTGTGTCTTCTTGTTAAACTTATAATGTCCTCAAGGTTCATCCAAATCAGATGGACAGGATATTTTTTTAAAGTCTGAATTTACATATATAGATATAGAAATAACCCTTAGCACATACCTTTAAGCCCTCTGGCTGGAATATAGACACACCCTCAGTATATACCTTTAATCCCCAACAGTGAAGATAAAGCTATTTTGGAGAAGTAAGCAGTCATTTTTGAAAGTGATACTGAATTGAGACAAAGTGGCGAATCAGGAGAGAGAGAGTCCACAGAATAGGATATACCCAACGTTCACGAGAAGAGCGGAAGGGGAGCTCGTTCTACCAGGAGAGTTTTACAGAGACAGGTTGGAGAGAACAACCTAGGCACAGGGAGAGACAGCAGGGGCCAGAGAATGAGGTTAAGAAGATTAGAACAGACTGCTTGAGTTAGCTTGAGGCCAAGCACACTAATTCAGTCAAGAGGCTGAGAGAGAAGCCAGACTGAATCAGTCAGTGTGGAGAGGAGTTTGAGCCAGAACAGCTGAGTTAACCTGCCGTCCAGAGATCAGTAAGAACAAGAAAGGGATGAGCTTATTCAACAGCAAGGCTCAGAGGCTGGAAACATTCTAGGCCTAGATAAGACTGTGCGGAGGCTAGAAGCTTCCAGGACTGGGCCTAGGTTAACTGAGGCAGTAAGCCTTGGAGATGATAGTTACTTTCAGAATAAAGGTTACGTTTACATATTTATACTTACCTTGTGTCAACTTAATGAAACTTAAAATCACATAGGAGACAAAGCTCTCACCAGTCTACTTCCTGGTTTCAGTACCCTCCTCTGCCACAATGCCCTGTATCCTCAAATCCCAACCCAAAATAATCCTTTCTCCTGTGAGTGCTTTTCACCTCAGTATTTCACCATAGCAATGAAACAAGCAATACCACATACTAATATCTATACTGGTCTACTTTGGAACCCATTTCCAGCCAGCACGGTGGAGAGCCTAGGATCAGGTATCAGAGAGCTGCTTCCTGGGGGAGCTTCACTGGAGGTGCTTGGGAAAGGACTTGGGTCAAAGAAATGACAACAGGGTGCCTCTGGGTAAAAGTGCCCGGGCGAAGAGGGCTGCTGTGCAAATGCCCTTCCTCCAGGGTAGTCACAGATGGGGTGGACCCAGGCCTGGTACACAGACCCTGCGGGATCGTCCAGGTAGAGTGGTTGGACAGGACCCGTCACAGAGACGTTTGCACAGCTGACGGTTAAGTTTGCTCTGGGGTTCCTGGCTGCCTGACTTAAATGAAGAAATTTAACATTTTTATCTTCTTTCAACTTTGCATTGGGTCTTTGAGGGGGGAAGAAAAGCAGTTTGTGGAAGAAAACCTCAAATTAAATGATTCAGTTGTTTATCTATATTTCTGTTTATAAATATGTTTCAGTACAGCATTCTCAAATGTGCACATCTAGCACTTTATATTCAGCTGACACGTTACATACCTCTCCCCTCTCCTGCATTTAGTTTTAAGTCTCTTATTTTTTTTAAATCTAGATCCACATATAAACAAACAAACAAAAATGTGATATTTGTTTTTCTGAATCGGCTTATTTCACTTAATGTGAAAGTATGTCCAGTTCTGTTTATTTTCCCACAAATGGCATAATTTCATTCATTCCTTATGGCTCAAATTTCTTTATTACAGCACAACTGCTTTAGTTAGGGAAAAAGACCCCCTCAGAAGTGAGAGCGTAATTCTCAATCTTCCTTACTAGAGAGAGTGTGATTTCTTGGTAAATTTACTTTGTGAAATCCCAGGTGAGTTTTGAGGTATTTTGTACTCACCAAATCCTTCAGAGTGAAATATCACTGCACCTAAAGCAAGACTAGAAACCCTTGTGTGCCAGTGCCCAGTGCATCCGGTGGTGAAGTTACAGTCAGTGAGCTTTCTGAGATTCTTGCTGTATAACAGACCTTCAAAATGAAATGGTGTCTGGCTTTGGCCATGCTCAGTGTGATGGGAGGGTCAACACCATTCCTCTGCAGTGTAGATCTGTAGCTAGAGCAAGCGTTGGCTCTGCCAGCACTTGTGAGCACTGCCTGGGCCCTCTCCTTATCTGGCATGCTTGGGGTGGCACAGTGCTGACTGGAGTGTTCCTCATCTGATCCTTACCTCAGTCCCTTTCATGCCAAGGAGGCGATACTGTTGTGGAAACCAAAAGTGATGTAATGATAAAGCCAAGGGAGGAGTAAACTCAGGCAGGAAGGACATGTGGGGGCAGCAGCAGAGAGAATGGGAGAGGGAGGGAGAGCGAGAAATGGGTGCAAGAAGCAAACCTCTGAGACGGGTCCTGTCCAACCACTCTACCTGGACGATATCACAGGGTCTGTGCGCCTGGCCTGGGCCCACTCCATCTCTGACTCCATGGAGGAAGGGCATTTGCACGGCAGCCCTCTTAGCCTGGGCTTTTTTGTCCAGAGAAGAACTACTTGTGAAAACTGACTGGGAAGAGCTGAAGCCAGTCTGGATGGGCCAACCTGGCATGGAGAGTTGACCACACCCCCGAGAGCCTCACCGAGACCTGAGCAGAAGGGAGGTTTCAAACACGGTTCTAACCCAGGGTCCTCTTAAAGATAGGAAGTAGGGTCACCATAGAGTAATAAAAGCATCCGAGCCTTATTAACTCTTACCTTCCTAAGCAGCAGTTTTGGACCTCAGAGCCTTGGAGGAAACAAAAATTTAAAAAAATAATAATAATCTTCAGAAAGCTGAGGAGCCACTTGCAGGAGGACGGTGGATGCCCGAGTACAGAAGGTGAGATGGAGAGGAAGGCATGTTTCCCAGCTCACATGGGCAGACGTGGGAAAACCACTGTAGGAACCAGTGCCGATCTTAAACATAAAGCCAGGCTGTCCACCGGATGGAACTGTGAAAAGAGCTGGAGAACGGACGTAAAATGCCGGGGACCTGTGAAGGTCAGCTTGGGTTTGCGTGCCTCTGTGTACAGCACCTAAAACTCGTGGCCCACGTTTAGAAGCAGGAGCCTGGGCACTTGCTGCTGAGGACTAGGGAGGCTGTCCCACTGAGGGCATTTGAAAGTTGACCTGGAAGTACAGTGGGAGCCCCAAAAAGCTCTCCAAATGTAAAGCCCAAGAGAGGGAGCAGAGCCACAGAGAGGCACAAAGCCCAGAAAACACTGGCAGATGCTGCCCCAAGAGTCCCTCTTCCTGTAATGTCTCCTTCCGCCTACGCATCCACAATAGTCTGTTAGGCAGACACTGAGAAGCATCACTCAGCAAAGTAAGCTCCCCTAAGCCATGCAGCTAGTGCCCAAGCCAAGCTGAAACCAGCATCCCGGCTCCAGAGCTGGCTGACCCCTAACCTAATGAACAGGACAGAAAGCATGTAACTAATTATGTCTAGGATTCAGTAGCAATGTCTGAAACCCTTGGCCCCAGAATTGTCTGTAAATGCTGGTGTGAAGTTTCTAACATCTCAATTATGTAGAAGTCTACGGTTGTCTGGTGAGAGTTTGGAAGAGAAATGAAGAAGGGAGCAAGCTGACGGCTCTCTTGAAGATAAATGGTGTCAGTTAATACATTGGTCCTTTCAGCATCAAGTTACTTGACTCCTGGAGACAAAATGATGTATTTTGGATTACTGGATGTAAATGACGGGCAGTTGGATGTTGTAGATCAGGTGTGCGTACCTGTTGACGTGAGTGGGCTAGTCCTGGCCTAAGAAACCCCACAGACAAAAAGCTGCTTAGCTTGCAAGCTATCAGAGCCATATTAGATAGCTCTTGATCAGGAACATACAGCTATTTATAAAAAAAATTTTTTTAAAAGACTATTACATTGTTTCATAAATATTGATATTTACAGAAAGAATCGAGGATTAACATATTTATTAATATTGCTAATTATTAGTGTTAATACAAAAAATACAAACACAAAAAGATTGCCACTTACTTTGTTAAAACAGTATCAGCTGAAAACTCTACCTTCAGGAAAATGAATCTGAAACCCAATCTTCCATTTCCAAATTAGACCACTTGTACCTAAAATTCCTCCTTTGAAAAACCTGACGTTTTTCATGCCCAGTTTGGTAGCAGAATGAATGTTCTGTGTTAATTACATAGCCTGTGCCTTTTAGTGGTGAAGACATAACTGATTATCAAAAATTAAATAACAGAAAGACAAGAATGGAGAAGTTACACTCTGGCCTCTCTGTTCTACTAATGCACTAGCAGGGCCTTAGGTTTCAGTTCTTGCCTAAAAATGTTCACATTGTTAGTGTTTAGTGTGAAGAGAAGGGGAAGGGGGCTCCAGAATGGGGGAAGTAAAAAGTACAAGAACTAGTTACCAAGGTTACCAAGCTGCCCCGTGCCAGGTGGGATGGAGTCGGTCTTGAGGCTTGGAGACTGAGATCTTACTCTTGATGGTTCTTGCCAGTGGCTCTGCAGCCCTTGGAAAAAGTACTGACCTTTGTTACCCTTCTTGATGGCTGCAAGGTCGGTGTGCTATTCAGGCGAGGCTCTGTCTTAACACTACGTTCCCTTAAATCACTATTCCTAAATGAAAACTGCAGATTTTTTGCCTTTCCCCCCCCCCCCTTTTCCCTGCCTCTTGGTTGCCTTCCTACAAATGATTGAAACCACCAGGGGAGCAGGCCTCACAGTGTGAAGTTTCTCTGTGAGACAAATGAAAGCTGAACTCTCCCGGGTGGTGGCTAGCCTTACCCTCCTGGGTAGTGTTCTTCCTGGAGTGAGCTGGCCTCTCTGGGAGAGCAGGTTGCTCAGGTGACTTTCTCCACTAGTATCTTGTTTAGAGTGAAGAGAGTGGCAGCAATGCCTGTTTTTCATGGTGGTGGTCAGTGGCTAAAGTCCAGGGGGCTGGGTTCTGCATCGCATCCTGAACTACAGTAGAAAAGCTTAAGACTGGTATAGGTGGCCTGTTTGAACTGTCTGAAGGGGTGTTTCTTGGGAAAGGCTCCTGAGGGAGGAAGAGTGAGTCTAGAGTGCCAGCCCCCCACCCCGCCCCGCACCCCCCTGCTCCCTTCCCCACCCCTCATGATCTGCCCTTCGGTTCAAGTTGAAAAGATGGTCACCCTGGCTAAGTTTGTGCTGGAGCAGAAGGTACAGTCCCCAGGATACAGCCTTTCATCTTCCCAGAAGTGCCAGGTTGCACAGACAAAAGAACTGCTCCAGGGTTGTATGTACCTGGAATATCCTAATACAGAATTCATCACTTCCAGCATATACAGCATGATCTGAACCCTCTGCAAGCCACAGCTATGGAGTGTTCTTGGCCAGATTACAGTCTTACCTCCTGGCCGCTCCCTGCCCTGCCTTTCTAAGAGCCCTCTATAGGGCTGAGCCCAAACATGCCTACCTTCTTCATTGGCCCTATGATCTCACCTATGCCCTATACATTTGCTACAGTTTCTATGAGGAGAGAGCTATAGGTGTTGTCTAGAAGCCCAGCCAGCCAAGGTGTAGGTAGGGCTCCACTCCCACTCCCCTTTATTCTGTCCCAGAACCTGTACACAGACAGATGTGCCTGCCAGCTAGTGAAGGCCATGTTGCCCTGTACACAGACAGACGTGCCTGCCAGCTAGTGAAGGCCCTGTTGCCCTGTACACAGAGAGAAGTGTCTGCCAGCTAGTGGAAGGGCCTGTTGCCCTGTACACAGAGGGAAGTGCCTGCCAGCTAGTGGAAGGGCCTGTTGCCGATCACACATCCTCAGATTGCTGAGCTGTGAGCAGTTCCCCTAACTTGCCCTGTGTGGCTTCTTCTCTGCATTGATACGCATCCCCTGACCTTTGCTTCAGCATCAAGGTGGTTATAAAATAGTCAAGTTTCTTTCTCCAGAGTTTGCAGTCTAATTAGAAAAACACAAGTCCAGAGAAAACAATTAGAAGATAGTTAAGTCCTGGCTGTGAGGCCTTGCCTGTAAGGGGGAAAGGGAATGGGCCGACCCTGTGGTAGATGACAGGGACATGGCCTCCCCTGTCACACAAGGCTGGTGGCAAACAGGTTCAGAAATGGCTGGCAAAATACATGGCACAGGATGCACGTTCAGGAAGCCAGTCTTTGTGCCTTCTGGGCCTCTCCTCCCCTGCTGAGAAGTGGAGGCACAGTCCCTGCTCCTCCAGGTTCTGAGGACCATGCAGAAGACCTTAGTGAAACCCTGTCACTATTGACACTGGACAGACTTCAGAACAGATATTATCAGTGCTGGCTAACACCTTCAAAACCACCCAAAGGAGAAAATGAGTTTCACCTCCCTGGGAATGTTTATTGAGTTGACTATTCCACTTTACCTCCCCAACAGTCCCTGGCTGGGGAATCAGCTACCTGGGTTGACTCAAGGCCACACCTTGATTTTAGTCCAGGAAGACCAAGCCTGCAGACCTGTAGTACGGTAGGATAGTACAAGAGTACTTCATTCATCAACCAGCTCAGCAAGTTACTGAATTAATTTAAAGCTCTGATATTCCATGGTGACAGGAGACTCATTGGTGTGACCAGAATACACATCCGCCTGCTCTTGCTTATTTTAGGGAACGGGGGACTAAAGGAGTGTGGGAGCTCACACAATAGGTCACTTATACCAAGTCACGGCTGATGGTGGCTTAGACCAGAGTTCTAACAGCTGAGGCTGAGAAGGGGACAGATTGGCTTAATTGATTGATCAAAACAAATTGGATTGATTTGAAAGCCAATCTCAAAATCAAGTGGAAGGGATTCTTGGTTTATCTAAAGGTTGTTATCACACCCTGTAAGTTGATGGAGGCTGCCAGTAACCACCAGGTTACTGGCAATAACTACCAACGTGTTATACAACATAAATGTGTATTGTGATCACAGTGGAATTACAGTCTGTTTCTGAGTAGAGGGAATCCTGAAAGAATAAATAACAATGGAGAAAACTAGGCCAATCAGAAAGAGCAGTATTTTTTTTTTAATTGAAGTTATCCGTCAGTGAATCTCAGGGTAACCCTTAGTTATCGTCACCAGCATCATCTGGAGTCTTTGTAAGGAAAGATGTGGTCCTTCTCCCGAGTCTCTGAAAAGCACTGCTCTCATGAACAGAGTGTTCTCAGGAGAGCCAAGTGTGGTGAGCATCTGTAGCCCCAACACTCAGGAGACATGAGAAGCAGCTTGGGATCCCCAGACCTCACCAGGCACAGTAACGACTGGTCCTGAACAAATAAAAACAATCCTCAGGGGAGGAACTGCATGGTTAAATGGCTCTGACATTTGATTGAGCTGTTGCAGTTGCAACCAAATCCATTCCCAGGCAACCAAATAAAGATGTGGACTGAAGGACAGTGGTGGCACACGCCTGTAATCCTAGCACTTGGGAGGCAGAGGCAGGCAGATTTCTGAGTTCAAGGCCGGCCTGGTCTACAGAGTGAGTTCCAGGACAGCCATGGCTACACAGAGAAACCCTGTCTTGAAAAAACAAAAAACAAAAAAAACAAAAACAAAAAACAACAACAACAACAAAAAAACATGACCAATGCAAGACCAGTGGGTGGAGATGAAAGAAAAACCCTGTCAGCAAAATTTCTATGAAAACGATGAATTTGGATTTGGGCGCCATTGGTAATTCCTCACGCTCCCTTTAACAAGAGGTTCCTGTCTAACCAGTGGCTACTTAACCTAATTACCATGCAAATATCCAGTGGTTAGCTCATCCTTCTAACCAGCTCTCCTCCTTGAATTGAGTTGAGATAGTGATTCATTTGAAGCCAAAAAAGGCAGGGGGGGGGGGGTGGTAGAGAAATGGCTTGGCAGTTAAGAGCACTGGCTGGCCTTCCAGACCTGGGTTCTATTCCAAGCATCCACATAAAGACTAACAAACTACTAACTCCAGTTCTAGGGAATCTGGTGGCCTCTTCTGGTATCCTTAGGCAATGTGCACACCTGATTCATAGACATACAAGCAGGCAAACATTTGTACATGTAAAAATAAATACTTAAAAATAGACAATTACATTCTCAGATAAATTCTTATTTAACAAAGAATACACGTGGCTGTATTTGACTTATAAGATACATATGTGAAGGTGTCTCTAGACTATGGTATTATGAGTTATTTAAAAGCTTTCTTTCCCCTTATGTGTTTGGAGGTTTATGCATCTTGTTCATAATTTTTATATAGTTTGAATTGATAGATGTATTTTGTGTGTGTGTGTGTGACAGGATCGCATAAAGCCTAGGCTGGCCTTGGACTCAATGTCTAGGCTTAAATGACCTTGAATATCTGATCCTCCTGCTTCCCCACCCTACATTCTGAGATTATGGATGTGCACCACCATTCCTGGTTTTATGCAGTGCTATGGGTTGAACCGAGGACTCTGTGCATGACAGGCAAGCACTGTATTAACTGAGCCCTTGGTTTGAATTCTTTAAAGAGTCACATCATTTGTTAAGCATTTTCGAATGTGGTAGTTCCCCTCATCCTGAGATTCCACATCCATTGTGCCAATTATCTGAGTGGAACTGTGGTCTAAAACATGCTAAGTAGAAAATTCCAGAAGTAAATATTTCACACATTTAAAAATTCATGCCTCTCTGTGTAGCCTGATGAGATGATGCTGGGAATCCAGATAGTCAACATGCAGGAATGGAGAGAGGGAGAGGAGAGAGAGAGAGAGAGAGAGAGAGAGTCATAGAGAACATTCATGGGTCTTTAATTCCAGAATATTGTAATTGTTATATCATATAATGAGGTTTTTTAGTAAAAAGCATATGTGGTTTGTCACCATCCGTGCTCAGGTATGCACGGGGGTCTCAGAATGTATCTTCACAGATGGGGGAAATGCTGCTGTGCTCTGATATGTGAGAAATAGTAGCATCCTAATTAGTACCCTTGTTTAACCACAAGATGGAGTAGTGTACAACAGAATAACCAACTGAATTCCGTAGCCGTGAGGATGGGATTTCAGCCTTCTATATTTAAGCAGTGATTCCTGGGCACTTCGTGCCTCCTAACAATATCAGCTATGTGCATCATCTTTGCAAAGCCTCCCGCCTCAGAAATACTCATAAGTTCTCATCTATCCCTTTATGCTTACATTTGTACCTGTAATTGTCTCACCATTAAATCCTAATGAAAGGCACAAGCGGTTAGAAAAGACCTGCAGCCAAACTTCTGGGCCACTCCTCCTGAGGCGCACTTGCCAGTAAGTCTGGTATCCACTCCTTCCTGCTCAGTCTGGTGCAGGCCCCGGAACTAAATGGCAACCACTGGACATCAGCTATCATTTCCAAACTGTGTTTGATAGATGATCTGAAGCACTTGTCGGCTCCCTGAATGCTAATGTACCAAAAAGCAGGCTGGAGAAGAATCACAGAAGTCATTTGATTCAAATTAGATGAAGGCAAATGCTGAGAGCCTTAGACTCCCCTTCAGAGCAGGGGAGGGTGGTGGTCAGACAAGGCCTGGGCGTCAGACAATGGCTCAGTCTCAACGCAGATCCCAAGGGTGACAAAAGCAACTCCCTCCCTCCTTCCGTCCCTCCCTCCCTTTTTCTTTTTGGGGTGGTGGAGGTTCAAAACAGGGTTTCTCTGTGTAGTCTTAACTGTCTTAGAACTCACTCGGTAGACCAGGCTGGCCTCCCACTCAGAGATCCGCCCACCTCTGTCTCCCAGGTGCTGAGGCCAAAGGCCTGCGCACCACCGTGGCCGGCTCTGCCCTCTCCTCTTCGTTCATTTACCCAGGCTGGCATGGCCGCAGGCTGCCGTGGAGGCTACTTTTCTTTATTCCTTCCTCCTTTCCCCTCTCCTCTCTCCTTTCCTCTCTCTTCTGTCCTTCTATGAACAGGTTTATATTTTGCTTCTCTATTTTTCTAATAATTCTTTGCCTCTAACTCTTAAACTTCTACGATTGTCATGGTGAGAAATTTCAAAACTCTTCTAGGTACTTTTGAAATGTACAATTCATTACTGTTTAACTGTGGTCACCATGTTGCACTAAAGAGTCCTAGGGCTTAAGTCTATTTAACTAACTTAGTGTCCGTCCGCCAACCCCCAGCTCTCCTTCTCCTACTCCTTCAGCCTCTGAGCACAGCCAGGGCAGGGACAGGAGGTCAACATTCTCCTTTGTCCTCGTGAAGGAGGACAATGCACAATAATGCTTGTCTTTCTGATGCTGGCTCTCTTTGATTATTCTAATGTCCTCCAGGTCCATTCAGGGAAGACGTTCTCAACCTGTGAGTTATAACCTTTTGGGGGTTAAAAGACCCTTTCACAGGGGTTGCATATCAGATATCCTGCATATCAAACATATACATTACAATTCATAACAGTAGCAAAATTACAGCTATGAAGTAGCAACGAAATTTTATGGTTGGGGTCACCACAGCAAGAGGAACTGCATTAAAGGTTGAGAAGCACTAACTTTAGCCTGTTGCTTCTCTACGAAGGATCCTGAGATACTCAGGATCTGCTGGAAGCACCGATTCCTGGCAATGCTCGAACCTGAATGTAGGTTGTGGTGGTTTGAATCTGCCTGGCTGTGGGAAGTGGCACAGTTAGGAGGTGTGGCCTCATTGGAGGAAGTGCGTCCGTCACTCTGGAGGCAGAGCTTTGATGTCTCTCACAGATGCTCAAGTCTGGTCAGTGTGACAGACTCTACTGCTGGCTGCCTGTGGAAGGCAATCTTCTCCTGGCTGCTCTCAAATCAAGATGTAGGACTCTCAGCTCCTCCAGAACCATGTCAGCCTGCATACTGCCATTCTTTCTGCCACGAGGATAAACCCTCAGAAACTCTAAGCCTGCCCCGATTAAATATTTGCCTTTGTAAGAGTTGCCTTGATCATGATGTCTCTTCACATCATGAGTCTGAGACCTAGGCTGTAAGGAGTTTCTAGTAGTGACTCCACCACAGGAAGTCCTTACTGTCAGCGTAGAGAGGAGGAAAAATGAGTGATGTCACAGATAGGATAATGAGTAGCAGTAGACTCTGTTCTTGGTGACCCGGAACTGTAGCATTAGGATTCAAAACAAGATTATGAAATGGAGAAAGAAAACAAAATTGCCCATGAGCTTAGTTTTAACCCCCGCCAACAGCTGGTAATTCTTAGGGCTTCTCCTGCAGCATGCTAGCAGGAAAGGGTGCTCTCCTAGCTGCCGTCAGAGCGCACACAACTTAAAAACCGATCTTCCATTGATAGTCATCACCATCTTTCTGTGGTGCTATAAGCTTCATAATTATAATTTTAATGACCTCATAATATTCTATCCATCCAGCATATGTTCCATAATTTACTTAACTAGTTTCCATACCATTAGCCACATGCGCTTTTTTAAAAATAATACTGTAAATAATGAGCCACAAGCATATTCATATGGATGCATTTTCCACTTATCCTTAGGGTATGTCAACAAGATTCACCAGAACAGAATTCAAACGAAGTGGAAGCTTATTTAAAAAAGAAAGAAAATAATTTGCAAACCATGAGAGACGGTAGTCTTCCTTATGAAGAGAAAGGGAGTGCCAAGGGCCAAAGGGAGAGGCTGGCTGCTAGGGAACATTCTCACCCTGACGCCTATACTGGCCGCTTATATAAACCTCAGTCCCAGGCGCCCAGCTCTCCTGTCTTCCCACACACCCCATACCCCGCCCACCTGAGTGTAACCTGAGCCTGCAGCACCAGGATAGTCCTGATTGGTCTTTTAGCTGTAAATATGTAAATGAGTGGAAAAAAAAAACAACCTCGCCCATTCCTGATTGGTTGACATTTCTGTGTGATTTGTAGGTCCTAGTGCATTGGTCAAGTTCCACAGCAAAATTAGGCTTTTCTGGAGCTCTTTATCTTGACTCTTCACTAAGACCACACAACCTGGTTTTGATACCAGGAATAGGGCGTTTACTTATAATGCATTAACTGTTAAATGCTGAGGACCCGTTGGGGACTTTCTCTTGAAGTTCATGGGTAAAGTCCCCACACTAAATTTTTGTCAGTGAGTGGGCAACAGATGTGAGTTTATTGCCAAATGTCTTTTCTAAAGGAATTTGCCATTTTCCGCTCTTCAGCAGCCTCTTTGCAGGAAGCTCAGAGCTGAGAGCTTTTTTCAAAGGCTCCTCCGGCAGCAAATAAGTGCACGGGTGCGCGTGCTGTCCTGTCCTCACCGGACCCCACTGCTCGCCCTGACACTGTCTTCTGGAGTCCGGAAAGGAGATCCAGGGGCGTTCAGGCTCCAGCCAGTTAGCTCTGCTGCTGAACATCCGGGATCACTTGCCAGGATTTGCAATATAGAAGAAATGGGAAATTAGAATCAAAATGGAGTCACTTTTGCCAACCCTTACCAGCAAACAAAGGCAAGGCAAGCTATGTTAATGAACACTGAAGTCAGAACCATATTTTCAGCTCTTCAGCAGCCAAGTCTTTGTAGGAAGCTCAGCGCTGAGAGGCCTTTTTCAAAGGCTACTCAATCAGAGCCAGAACCACAATCTTCCAAAAGCAACAACCTAGCCAGGCAGTGGTGGTACACGTCTTTAATCCCAGCACTTGGGAGGCAGAGGCAGGTGGATTTCTGAGTTCGAAGCCAGTCTGGTCTCCAGAGTGAGTTCCAGGACAGCCAGGGCTACACAGAGAAATCCTGTCTCGAAAAAACAAACAAACAAAAAACCAACATCCTTCAGAATCTTCTGCCTACAGACTCCTTCAACTTTGGACTGACATCCTCCTTGTTACTATAGACAGAGTGCCTCCATTGTTAAAAAAAAAAAAAAAAAAAAAAGTAAAGAGGATTCCTAAGAGATTGCAGTAGATCTTGTTCTGCCTTGCTCAACCCAGAAAGGAATATTTGCAGAAACAGCCTGTGTCCAGAGATAATCTGTCCTGAAGCAAACAGTTCCTGGAAAGAGGGACCACAGACCCACACATTTGCCCCAAGACAGCGTCAACCTCCTCATTACCAAGCCTCCATAAACGGCCCCAAATAGCTCTTCTCTTTACAGAACCGGCCCTTTCCCTCCATTTCCCCAAAGAGAGAGGCTGCCCCTTGTTGTGTGTGCTAACAAATGCAGTCGCATCTGTTGGTCTCACTATGGTCTCTGATAGGTCATTTCTCCTTCGCTGCCCAGCGCCTGGGCTGGAAAGTTCGTTCAGGGTTAGGGGCAGGGTATGCCAGGTAGGGACTGAGGGATTCTGGGAGAACCTGGAGGTCAGTTCTGCTTTGGTCTGTAAAATAGGCACCTCAGTCCTTAGTCCCAGGTAGAAACAACCAAGGAAAGCCTCATCTTTGCTAAAACTGTCCCCGGTCCCGTTCTTTGCACACGCCGATAGTCTGCTGGGTCACGTGACTCCCGTTGCCTTATCATATTTCAGAGAAACTCTTAAAAAAATATTCCACCAACAAACGGGTGTGCATTCTCCATAGTATCTCAGTCCAGGCCCAGCTCTCCTCTCCTCTCCTCTCCTCTCCCCTCCCCTCCCCTCCCCTCCCCTCCCCCTTCCCTGCTTCCATGCCTTCCACAGACTTTTCAAAGCCATCAATCAATATGGCCAACCACAGAGTCAGTCAGCACTCTCAGTTCCATTTTATGTATGTATGGCTTTAAGGCGTCGGACTTCTCTTCCTCTTGTGTCCTCGGCCTCTTACCCTGGTGAGACTCCTCTCCAAACATTGTCTCTTCCTCTTAACTGTGTGCTCCCCAAATGGGAGACTGCTGGAGGACTGTGACCCACACAGTGCTGTGCTGTGTACCTGTGTCCTATTCCCTTTCCTACCATACGTGACCAGTGGCCCAGTTCAGCTAAAATATCGTAACCCCTTCTTGTGCTAGGTGCCCCAGCAAAGTCTTTCTTGGCATCTGGATTACACTGCCTTTGTTTTAATATGTCAGCATCCTATTTGAGTCTGGGGTATCCTTCTTCAATGAATCACAGACTCGTACACCACAGGCGCCTCTGAGCAGGAGGTCAGGTGATGCGGTGTGACTGCTTTAATCTCTTCAAAGAACCAGATTCTCTCTTTTAATGGCTCTCTGTCTGTTTTATTTCCATTTTGTTAATCTCCACCCTGATCGTCAAGTCTTTCCATATCATGATGTGGCTCTCTCAAAGTGTCCGGCTCCCTTCAGTTTTTCCAAGGCACTAATGTACATCGTTAAGTTATTTAAAGTCTCTCTGACATTTTAATACAAACATGGGTAGCTGCAGACCCCCTCTGCTTTCATTGTGTCCCATGGTTCTCCAGGTGTTATGTTTTCATTTCCTAGACTGTTTAACAAGTGCTTCTCGGCATGGCCAGTCTAAGCTGTCAACTTGACTGCATCTGGGACTCACTAAAACACAAGTGGCCAGGAGTAGCGGGGAGGAATTTTTCCTCTCTAAATCACTTGAAGTGGGAAGACACACCTTTAATCCAGATCTTCTGAGGTGGGAAAACCCACTCCTTTAATCTGGCCATGAGAGACCCCCCCCCCAACTCAATGTTTTTAGACCTTTAAACAACTAGCCCAGCACAGAGTAACTTGTTTTTCTATTTTCAGCTTGAGAAAGATAGCCCACCCTGTTCTAGTTCCAATGTTTAACTATACAATGCCCCAAGGACGTTTGCTCCAGATAATCTCTAACCTTCCTTACTTCCTCATTCTGTACTTCCCCATTCTGCATGTTTTGTCCTCCACCCCTTGCCTTGTGAATTTTGTCCTCCAACCCTTCTCTTGTGACTTTTCCCCTTTAAATACCCCTGACTTCAGTTGCACGGGGTCCTCAGTCCTCTACCCCTGCGTGGTATACGGCTGTGGAACGCAGAATTCTGGAATAAAGAAATCCTCATGCTATTGCATCGAAACCATTTCTCGAGAGTAAATTGGGTGTTGCCTTCTGGGGCATGGGGTGCTGGGGCACCCTCAGTTTTGGGGGGGTCTTACATTTTTTTGGTGCATCGGCCAGGAAGTGCAATTTCCCTTTACACGCGAGAACCAACTCGGAGGTAAAGGGGATCCCCTCTGGAATGTGTGTGTGCCAGATGGTGTCTGGGTCCTGAGTGTCTGTACTGCTCTGTTTTCTGTATCTGAGGAGATGCACGTTTTCGGTGGACAGCTGCCCTCTCAGGTTCGTGGAACCAGAGGACCGTGGTGAGCAGACGTGCTCTGTACCACAGGCTGCGACCTGGGGAGATGTTCCTGGGTATTTTGGGGGAACTCCACAGACCCTGGAAGATTCCTGACTGTATGTCGGAGAGGACATGGTAGTTCTACTGAATTGGAGACTTTATACGCCCTCCCGGCCATCTGGTTTTCTGATCTGCGTCTGTCCATCTCAGTGGAGGTGAACACTTGTCAGTTTTGTGTGTCTTTGTCTACAGTTTGACCACTAGATGGGTGCCGCGGTTTGTTTTCTGTCTGTCTCACTGTGTGTCAGTCTGAGTCTATACGCCTTTCTGAAAATTTCGGTTTTGCTTGCAAGCTTCTGGTGTGGTGTGTTCGACTGGCAGCTGCTAGAGTCAAGACCGTGAGAGTCTGGAGGAAGCTTTAGACCAGGGAGAGAGCTGAATAAGGCTCTCCTCCATCTGTAAACAGCAAGTCAGTAATGGTAGAAGCCATGCTTTGCTGAAATCTGTTTTATCTGATCCCTGCTATGTGTGCAGGGATGCCTGGTGTCTGAAACTGGGCCCCTGTAGGGACAAATTGTGTGATTTTCCTTGCTCTGTGTTCTTGAATCTAGAGGCCTGAAGGTGGCAGGGTCAGGCTGTCTATGTGGTGTTCTTTTGTATCGTGTTTTGTGTTCTTGGACTTAGACGGACGATATTATTTTGACTTTGACTGAAAAGCAACTCTGTGGTGCCAAAATCAGGTCACATGACTCAAGCGCGCCTCAAGTGTACCAACTTAGAACAAAAGGAGAGACAAAAATACTTGGGCTCTGACACCCCCTGAAAAGGAAAACGAGTCTTAACAAGACACTCAATGTGGCAGGTGCGAGAATTTGGGGTTTAAGTTGGTACAAATGGTTTATTTCTTTTATTTTAACTTGTTTAAATTGTTATGATCATGTGATGTTAAACTTTGTGGTTATATTGTTCCTCTGGGAGAGAGGTCAAAATAAGGGAGACCTCCAGAAGACTAGATTCTAAAATATTACGTGAAAAAAATCTGTCTTTGTGATACTAAAATCTTTATAATTGTTATTAAGTTCAAGGCATAAATTCTTATTTGATACAGGTTTTATCGATACAAAATCAAGGTTTTCATTGGTATAAATACTAAATTTGAAAGTACAGGATTTACACCCAGTTCTTTATTATTACTGATCTGAGATGTTTAAGCCTGTGAGTTTAGGGCTAAATAGAAATATAAGGCTCTGAGTTTATTGTTAGGGTGTTTTCTAGGTTTTAATCAGAAATAGCTGAAGATAATTTAATAGACAACAGTCCACATTACTTTACATAGATAGTTGGTTTTCAAAAACATCAAAAATCCATGGTATATGATGTTTATGTCTTAAAAGCTATGTAAAGCTTTCTATATGTTTTCAGTTAATATTGGTCACTCTTAGATTTCTGATGGGGTTGAAGATTGTTAGTCTCGCAGACAGCCCAAGCTGTTTAATCTTGAGAAAGCTGATATAAATTTAAATAAATGATTTTCAGGTGACATAAAATTTAAAGCCAGGACATGAGTCAATTCTTACAATGTTAATTCTTAAGTGTTAATTCTGACAGTCTTTTAAGATAATACAGATGAAAAGGGTTCTGTTTAATTGACAGGGATGATAAACTAGGTGTTATGTCTATCTTATAGTTTATAATTTACAAAATGGTAATAATTATGCTCAATTGATATTTAGAGAGGACCACAGAGTGGAGCAGGAGAGGACCTGAGACCACCTATCCTGATACCATGGTAGCTCTCTTACTAAAGGTATATTTCCCAAGAGACTAATTAAATCTCTTTGAGACTGTTTTATTTGTAATACAGGAAGCTAAAAAGATTACCCCCTCAGAAAAAAGGTAAGAGTCATCTGACAGACCAACACCAGACTCCATTGGCAGGTCTCGAGGGCATGGCAGCCCACGAATTTGACCAAGGTATGTAAGGTTAAGCAGGGACCAGATGAGTCACCTGCAGCTTTTCTAGAGCAGCTCATAGAGGCATTCTGCCAATATACATGCTATGAATCCAGGGGCTCAGAATATAAAGCTACTATGACAATGGCTCTTATAGACAGGGCTAGTAGAGATATCAGGAAAAAGCTTCAGAGGCTAGAGGGATTTGGTGCAGGTTGCTGAGAAGGTCTGTAGAAGGATTTATTGTGTAGGTTATTGAGAAAGTCTGTAGAGAGATTTAGTAGTTTGCTGAGACAGGGAGACAGAGGAGGAGAAGAAATGGAGAAAAAGAAAGAAAATGACAGATAAGGAAGGAAGCTACAGAGAATCCTGGATATAATAGTTAGAAAAAGCAGAAAAGGGAGACAGAAAAGGACTGGTGTGCATATTATAAGGAAAGAGGCCACTGAGCCAGAGTGTGCCCTAAGAAATAGAAGTGGGGAGCAGGAATTCCCAGGTCTTGGAAAAAGTGCCCCCAAATGGCAAACCCAGGTGTTATCCCTGGGTGAAGATAGTGACTAGGGGAGATGGGTTTTCTGACCACCTCCCCCAACCCAGGATAACTGTGGGAGTGAAAGAGAAACCCACTCAGTTCTTGGTGGATACAGGGGCTCAACACTCAGTCTTCCAAGCCAATGGCACTGTTTCCAAGAAAAGATCTTGGATCCAAGAAGCCCCTGGCACCAAACTGTATTCATGGACTACCCGAAGAACAGCGGACCTAGGGATGGGATGGGTAGCCCATTCATTTAGGGTCACCCCAGACTATTCCTACTTTCTGTTGGAGTAAGACATACTCTCCAAAATGGGGAGAGGGGCAGATATGCTTCCTGCCCAACGGGCTGCAGCTTACTGGCCTAAAAAGAGAGACTGACCCCTGCTGAAAGTTGCTACAGACCGGAGCAGTTTTCTCCATGATGGAAGCAGGTGCTGCTATGGTGGACGGCATAAATGTCATCTGGGTAGAAGAATCTTTACCCCCTGGTATGTCAATGCAGAAAGTGGAGCTCATTGCCCTCACCAAGACCTTGGAACTTGGAACCAGCAAGAAAATCAACAGCCACATGGATAACAGGTATGCCTTTGCCACAGCCCATGTCCACAGGGATATATGCCAAGAGGACTGCACACATCAGATGAAACCAACAGGAAATCTTGGACCTCTTAGATGTCCTAATGAAGTCAGCCACTGTGAGTATTCACTGCCCAAGACGTCCAAAGGGAAAAGACTCAATGGGCAATAGCCAGGCAGAGCAAGTGACTCCAGGAATGGATATGCAGGAGCCTATACTTATCATGGGTCTGTAAGAGACACCCATTGGGAAATGGGACAAAATTAAGAAACAGCCTCACTTAAAATAAGGACTGAGATTGCTAGCCACCCTACCAACTATTACCAAGAGAGGGTGCACACAAGAAGGGAGAACTATACTCCCCAGAAAGTAAGCCAAGGACTCACTAGGCCAAATGCACAGATGGACTCATTTAGGGGATTAAAAACCTTGTCCTGGCAGTTAAGGGACCAAACGTATATATTTATGACTCAGGTTTTAGGCTAGAGAGATAGTAGAACAGTGTAAGATATGCCAGCAAGTAAATGCTTATGCAGTAAAGAGTAAACAGGGCAAAAGACCTAGAAGAGAACAGCCTAGAGTATATTAAGAGATTTTATAAAAGCTATGGCAGGAGAATATGGTTATAAATTATCTTATAGCATTTATAGATACTTTTATCTAGATGAGTTGAAGCAGGAAACAACTGCCAAGGTTAGAAGAAATTTTTCCAAGTTTCAGAGTGCCCAAGGTAATTAGATCAGACAATGGTTCTGTTTTTGTTTCTAAGGTAAGTCAGAAATTGACAGAGATGTTGGGGACTAATTGGAAACATTATTGGATGTACTGTCCCCAGGACTCAAGGCAGGTAGAGAGAATAAACAAAACCCTATGAGAGACCTTAACTAAATTGACCTTGGAGACTGGTTCAGGCTGGGTGGTGCCTCTCCCCTTGTTTCTGAAGAGCCCCTACCATTTTAACCTGACCCCCTAGAGATCTTCTTTGATACCCCAACTCCTTTGGTGTTCCCTGGGCCCCCCCCCAGGAGGTGTCCCACAATATGAGATTTGCCTTAAAAGCTCCAGGCATGCCAGAGACTCCTCACTGCTTCCAGATAGGTGACTGGATCTGTATAAGAAGGCTTCAGGAACTGTTGCTGGAACCCTGATGAAAGAAACCCTCACCAAATTGACCATAGAGACTGATATTAATGATTAGATAGCTCTCCTACCCTTTGTGCTCTTCAGGCTTTTGTTCTCTAGGCTCAAGGCCCTCGAGTGGATGAGGCAGCAAGTGTGGAAGCAGCTCCGGGAGGCCTACTCAAGAGAAAGAGACTTGCAAGTCCCACATCACTTCCAATTTGGAGATTCGGTCTACATTAGATGCCACTGCGCAGAAAATCTTGAGTCTTGGTGGAAAGGCCCTTATCTTGTACTCCTGACCACCCTGCTTTCTGTTTTGATGAAACCCCTTGTAATTTTACTCCTTTTGCTTACAATTGGAACCTGTGTGATTAACCGGTTAATAACTTTTATTAGGGAAATGTATAAGTGCTGTGCAGATTCTTATGCTACGCCAACAATATCAGAGATTAGGGCAGGACAATTCAGAATATATAGAGTCAGAGATTTAGTTCTATAGTTCTAAGATTAGAAGAACTATTAACAAGAGAAGGAGTGGGGAATGAGAGACACCCCCCCCAACTCAATGTTTTTAGACCTCTAAACAACTAGCCCAGCACAGAGTAACTTGTTTTTCTGTTTTCAGCTTGAGAAAGATAGCCCACCCTGTTCTAGTTCCAATGTTTAGCTATACAGTGCCCCAAGGACATTTGCTCCAGATAATCTCTAACCTTCCTTACTTCCCCATTCTGCACTTCCCCATTCTGTGCATGTTTTGTCCTCCACCCCTTGCCTTGTGAATTGTGTCCTCCAACCCTTGTCTTGTGATTTTTTTCCCTTTAAATACCCCTGACTTCAGTTGCACGGGGTCCTCAGTCCTCTACCCCTGCGTGGTGTATGGCTGTGGAATGCAGAATTCTGGAATAAAGAAATCCTCATGCTATTGCATCAAGACCGTTTCTCTAGAGTGATTTGGGTGTTGCCTTCCAGGGCGTGGGGTGCTGGGGCACCCTCGGTCTTTGGGGTCTTACAGCCACACCTTCTAACTGTGAAGAACACAGATGTAGGACGTGCTTGCTCTCTGCCGCCTCCCCTCTCTGGTATTAGGCCCTCTGTGGAATTCCCGCATACACTGGAGATCAGCTGAGACATTCGGCTTGTGGGCTGACAGTCATTGTTGGACTAACTGGGCCATAGCTTTTAGCCACTCTAGTAAATCCTTCATTCTGTCAGGTCTGCTGCTATAGAGAACCACTTCCTTGGTTTGTCTCCGTGACCCTAGTGCAGGGCTTAGTCTCCCCAATTTTTTGTGTAGTCTGTAGGTTCTCTTGCTGTTGATATAGTTCTATCCCACCACAGTCAAATAAAATACAAGAAGAAGATATTTAAATCCTTCGTGTTTGTTCAGACTTTCTTTGAATCCTATCATATAATTTTTTTTCTTAGAAAAATATCTACGGGCCACTAAGAAGTAGGAGTGCCCTGCTGTGTTTGAATGGAAATATTCTGTAGATGTCCATTAGGTTTTCCTGAGCTTGGATATCATTTAACTCACGTACTTCTCTGTTGTTGGTAATGGTGGTGATGATGATGATGGAGATGGTGGAATGACCTGTGAGAGTGCAGATACTATAATGATGTTGGGGCAAGTCTGGATTCAGACTTCATGTCTACAAGTATTTGCTTTATGAAATTGGGTGCACCTGTGTTTGGAGAACATAAGTTTAGAATTGTCATGCCCTCTTGATGCATTGTTCACCTAATCAGTATGAAGTCTGACTGGCTTTGAAGTCAGTCGTTTGGTAGAAAGTGGCACCTACTGGTATCCCTTCCATCTGGTTGTAACTCCTCTCACAGCTGGCCTTGCACTGAGGCAGCCTCTGTCTCTTGATGAGGTAAGTTACTTTCAGGCAACAAATCTGTACGTCTGTTCATTTTTATTGGGGGCTAAAACCCACTGATAGCCTAGCTGCTATTGACAGGTGTGTGTCAATGCCTGCTGTGCTGATCCTCTGTTCTTTGCTTTCTCTGAACTTTATTTTCTAGCATCATAAATGTATTTTTTTCCAGTCTGAAGGATTCCTTCATAGAGTTGGCTTAATGGTCCTTTAACCTGTTTTTTTTTTATCATAAAAAGTTTTATTTTTCTTTAAATTATGAGAGATAATTTTGTTCAACATAGTAGTCTGAGTGGGCAATTGTCTTTACTTAAAAAACAGCATTCCAGACTCTCCTGGCATTGAAAATTTCTGTGAGAAAGCTCCTGTTTGGGTATATAATACACACACACACACACACACATATATATGTGTGTGTGTGTATATATATATATATATATATATACATATATATATAGGACTTTTATCAGAGACACAAAAAAGAATTAATAAACAAGGTAAATTGGATAAAAGAGAGGAGGAGAGGAGGCATTGGCTTGCCATTACTAAGGACTGAGGAAGGGCTAAAGGAAAGGAGAGCACAAGTTTGTCTGTGCTAAAGAGCCTCTGCTGTAGCTAAGTATGTGGAAACTGTGGAAACAGGCCAGATGGGGGAAAAGAGTAGGGTGAAGGCTAAAGAAGATTCCCCTCATGTCAAACCTTTAAGAGAGAAGGGAATTGGCGCAAAGGGACAAGCAAATAGGAGGCCTTAATAATAACCCAACACAAGAAACTCCGATAATAAAAAAAATTCTCAACATCCTACCATCTGAATTGCAAACATACCTTTAAACAAGCAGTGGACGCGCCTCACGCAGCCTGCATTGTGAGGCTTTGGGACAGAGGGGACACGGGGCCAGTCTGAGAAGCTAGGAACCGAGGTGTGTAACTACTCACCTCTCGTTTGAGCCACGAGGGACACTTGCCTATCACAGGCTGAGATCCTCATAAATATCACGGACTGGAAGACAGTGAGGAGGGACGGGGTCACTGAGAGAAGCAGGCATGAGAAAGTTTGATGTTCAGTTCCCTGCGCCCGGGAGGAGGACTACTGTATTAGCTGGGGGACCCTAGAGAACTGAGCCAATAAAATAAACTCACGTGTGTACACGGGAAAAAGCAACGGACAGGAGTAACAGCAAATGCCTCACATCTGGACACAAGGAGCTGGTTAGTCGCATGGTCCTTGAGGCTGCTGCCTCAGTCGTCCCTCAGTAGTACCTAAGCCCTGGAAGGTTCCTGGAGAGCCACTGGACCTCGGTCCTTGCTGGAGCCTGGGACACGCTGGCTCTAATACGAGTAAAAGGAATCAGCAACTCTTAGTTAACTCAGCAGCAGGAGGGCAGCCAAGTGAGCAGAGAGCAAATGTCTCATGGCGTGTCAACATTTGAAAGCAACCTTCTCTGCTGTCTTCACAGGAGAGCGCTAGGAACGAGGTTACTGTAGCAGGGACTTCAGGACGCGCGGTGCTGTCCTGTCTGTGCAGCCTCTTGGTGAGGCTCAGTCTTTACAAAGCAGGGGAGGCTGTGGTGGATCTGACCACCCAACATATAAATCAGAGTATAAATCACGTTGGCAAAGCGCCAAAGCAATCTAGAGACAGAGCAAGAGCAGAGCAGACACGGGAGGGCGCGCGCGTGGGGGGCGGGGGGTGCTTTCTCGGGTCACTTGAGGCAAACGTGGCAAGATTTGTATTGTGTCAAAGTTCCTAAAGGGGAAAAAAAGCCGACAGAAAGACAAATGTTGTGCTAATGGGTTCCAGGAAGGCTTGGAAGCCTTAAGGACAGTTCATAGATGGTTAAAAAAAAATTATAAAAACAACTCAGATAAAAAAGATTAAGCTTCTCCCAAGGAGAGGCAATTTCCCCTCAGAGTAAACTGCACATCTCTCCTGGGATTTTGTTTTGTCTGTGTTGTTATTTTACTAACTGGAGTGAACGTTACTCACTTACCTCGGGCTATCAGCTGCCTCGTATGGCTGAGACAGGCAACATCTAGGCTGCAGTCATAGTGAGAGCCCATAACTTGTCGAACACAGATCCAGCGTGAGCAGGGGGCATGAGGAATTTCTATGGCTGTGATGAAACACCAAGACCATAAACAATTTGGGGAGGAAAGGGTTTATTTCAACTTATACCTCAGGTCACACTCCATCGCTGAGGAAGTCAGAGCAGGAACTGGAAAAGGAGACAGAAGCTGATGCAGCGGCCACGGAGAGCCTCTCACTAGCTTGTTCCTACAGCTTTCTCACCAGGATTTCTTACAGGACCTGAGACTGTCAGCCCAGGTGTGTGTGGTACCACCAACAAATGGCTGGACCTCCGATATCAATCACTCGGTGAGAATGCCTTACAGGCTTGCCTACAGCCTGATATTAAGGAGGATTTCTTAGGTGAGGTTTCCTTCTTGCAGATGACTCTTTTTTTAATTGAATATCGTCTTCATTTACATTGCCAATGGTAAAACCTTTCCCAATTTTCCCCTCCCCAAAGACCCCCAACTCCTCCTCCCACTCCCTGCCTCCACGTATATGCCCCTCCACCCGACTCACTCCCCACTCCCCCCTCGATTTCCCTTTGTTGGGGCGTCTATGGGGGATCTTTACTTGACCAAGGACCACTCCTCCCACTGATGCCTGACAAAACCTTCCTCTGCCACATTTTTGGCTGGAACCATGTGTTCCCCTTGGTTGATGGTTTAGTCCCTGGGAGTCCTGGGGCAGCTGGGTGGCCGAAATCATTGTTCTTCCCACGGGGCTGTAAACCGTTTTGGCTCCTCCGGACCACCCTCCAGCTCCTCCATTGGGGACCCCATGCCCAGTCCAATGGTTGGCTGCTAGTTTCTGCCTTTGTATTTGTAAGGTTATGGCAGGGCCCCTCTGGAGACAACCACAACATGCTCTTTTTGGTATACACTTCTTGTTGTCCAAAGTAGTGTCAGGGTTTGTTGACTGTTTATAGGATGAATCCCCAGGTAGGGCAGTCTCTGGGTAGCCTTTACTTCAGTCTCTGCTCCACACATTGTCTCCCTTATTTCTCCTGTGAGTATTTTGTTCCCTTTCTCAGAGGACCCAAAGCACCCCCACTTAAGTCCTCCTTCTTCTTGAGCTTCCTGTGCTGGGTGAATTGTAACTTGTTTATTTTGAGCTTTTGGGCTAACATAAGCCTATTAGTGAGTGCATACCATGTGTGTTCTTTTGTGATTAGGTTGCCTCAGATGACACTTTCTAGTTCCATCCATTTGCCTAAGAATTTCATGAATTCATTGTTTTTAATGGCTGAATAGTACTCCATTGTGTATATATACACAGTTTCTGTATCTATTCCTCTGTTGAAGGACATCTGGATTCTTTCCAGCTTCTGGCTATTATAAATAAGGCAGCTATGAATATAGTAGAGCATGTGTCCTTATTACATGTAGGAGCATCTTCTGGGTCTGCTGGTAGTACTATGTCTAATTTTCTGAGAAATCGCCAAACTGATTTCTAGAGTGGTTTTACCAGCCTGCAATCTCACCAACAATGGAGATGTGGTCCTTTCCCCCCACATCCTCTACAGCATCTGCTGTCCCCTGAGTTTTTCATCTTAGCAATTCTGACTGGTGTGAGGTGGAATCTCAGTGTTGTTTTGATTTGCATTTCCCTGATAACTAAAGATGCTGAACATTTCTTTAGGTGCCTTAGAGTCATTCGGGTTTCCTCTGTTGAGAATTCCCTGTTTAGCTCTGTACCCCACTTTTTAACAGGATTATTTGACTGTCTGGAGACTAACTTCTTGAGTTCTTTGTTTTTTTTGTTTTTTGTTTTTTTTTTGTTTTTTTTTAGCAGAAAATCCAACTATTTATTATAATTTGAAATACAAGAAGGTTTAAAATAGGCATACATCTAAGTCCTGGCTTATGCCGTGACAGGTTTCTAAATCTTTGATGTAATGAAGGAGCAGAGAGGCAAGATACCAAAATTGGTTTTCTGTGTCAATGAAAACACTGAAGGTGTGCAGACTTGTACTTTCCCTTTGTAAACTGACACATCAATTTCTAGTTTACCCCAGAAATTTTTTTTTATTATTCGATATAATTTATTTACATTTCAAATGATTTCCCCTTTTCTAGCCCCCCCACTCCCCGAAAGTCCCGCAAGCCCCCTTCTCTTCCCCTGTCCTCCCACCCACCCCTTCCCACTTCCCCGTTCTGGTTTTGCTGAATACTGTTTCACTGAGTCTTTCCAGAACCAGGGGCCACTCCTCCTTTCTTCTTGTACCTCATTTGATGTGTGGATTATGTTTTGGGTATTCCAGTTTTCTAGGTTAATATCCACTTATTAGTGAGTGCATACCATGATTCACTTTTTGAGTCTGGGTTACCTCACTTAGTATGATATTCTCTAGCTCCATCCATTTGCCTAAGAATTTCATGAATTCATTGTTTCTAATGGCTGAATAGTACTCCATTGTGTAGATATACCACATTTTTTTGCATCCACTCTTCTGTTGAGGGATACCTGGGTTCTTTCCAGCATCTGGCAATTACAAATAGGGCTGCTATGAACATAGTAGAACATGTATCCTTATTACATGGTGGGGAGTCTTCTGGGTATATGCCCAGGAGTGGTATAGCAGGATCTTCTGGAAGTAAGGTGCCCAGTTTTCGGAGGAACCGCCAGACTGATTTCCAGAGTGGTTGTACCAATTTGCAACCCCACCAGCAGTGGAGGAGTGTTCCTCTTTCTCCACACCCTCTCCAACACCTGCTGTCTCCTGAATTTTTAATCTTAGCCATTCTGACTGGTGTAAGATGAAATCTTAGGGTTGTTTTGATTTGCATTTCCCTAATGACTAATGAAGTTGAGCATTTTTTAAGATGCTTCTCCCCCATCCGAAGTTCTTCAGGTGAGAATTCTTTGTTTAACTCTGTACCCCATTTTTTAATAGGGTTGTTTGGTTTTCTGGAGTCTAACTTCTTGAGTTCTTTGTATACATTGGATATTAGTCCTCTATCAGATATAGGGTTAGTAAAGATCTTTTCCCAATCTGTTGGTTGTCGTTTTGTCCTATTGACCGTGTCCTTTGCCTTACAGAAGTTTTGCAGTTTTATGAGGTCCCATTTGTCAATTTTTGTTCTTAGAGCATAAGCCATTGGTGTTCTGTTCAGGAACTTTCCCCCTGTGCCCATGTGTTCAAGATCTTCCCCACTTTCTCTTCTATAAGCTACGTGTGTCTGGTTTTATGTGTAGATCCTTGATCCAGTTGGACTTGAGCTTTGTTCAAGGAGATAAGATGAATCAATTTGCATTTTTCTGCATGCAGAACTCCAGTTTGTCTGGCACCATTTGTTAAAAATGCTGCCTTTTTTCCACTGGGTGTTTTTAGCTGTTTTGTCAAATATCAAGTGACCGTATGTGTATGGGTTCTTTTCTGGGTCTTCAATTCTCTTCCATTGATCTTCCTGCCTTTCTGCATACCAGTACCAAACAGTTTTTATCACTATTGCTCTGTAGTAGAGCTTGAGGTCAGGGATGGTGATTTCCCCAGAAGATCTTTTGTTGTGGAGAATAGTTTTAGCTATTCTGGGTTTTTTGTTATTCCGATGAATTTGAGATTTGCTCTTTCTATATCTATAAAGAATTGATTTGGAATTTTGATGGGGATTGCATTGAATCTACAGATTGCTTTCGGCAATATGGCCATTTGTACTATATTGATCCTGCCGATCCATGAACATGGGAGATCTTTTCATCTTCTGAGACCTTCGATATCTTTCTTCAGAGACTTGAAGTTCTTGTCATATAGATCTTTCACTTGCTTCATTAGGGTCACACCTAGGTATAAAATATTATTTGGAACTATTGTGAAGGGTGTCATTTCCCTGATTTTTTTCTCATCTTGTTTATCCTTTGAGTAGAGGAAGGCTACTGATTTGCTTGAGTTAATTTTATATCCAGCCACATTGCTGAAGTTGTTTATCAGCTTTAGGAGTTTTCTGGTGGAAGTCTTGGGATTGTTTAAGTATACTATCATATCATCTGCAAATAGTGATATTTTTACTTCTTCATTTACAATTTGTGTACCTTTGACCTCCTTTTGTTGCCTGATTGCTATGCCTAGGACTTCAAGAACGATATTGAATAGATAGGGAGAGAGTGGGCAGCCTTGTCTGGTCCCTGATTTTAGTGGGATTGCTTCAAGTTTCTCTCCGTTTAACTTGATGTTGACTACCGGTTTGCTGTATATTGCTTTCACTATGTTTAGGTATCAGCCTTGGATTCCCGATCTCTCCAAGACTTTTTTCATGAAGGGATGCTGGATTTTGTCAAAAGCCTTTTCAGCATCTAATGAAATGAACATGTAGTTTTTTCCTTTAGTTTGTTTATGTAGTGGATTACATTGACAGATTTCCATATATTGAACCATCCCTGCATCCCTGGGATCAAGCCTACCTGATCATGGTGAATTATAGTTTTGATGCATTCTTGGATTTGGTTGGCCAGGATTTTGTTCAGTATTTTTGCATCAATGTTTATGAGGGAGATTGGTCTGAAGTTCTCCTTCCTTGTTTGATCTTTGTTGGGTTTAGGTATAAGCATTATTGTGGCTTCATAGAATGAGTTGGGTAGTGTTCCTTGAGTTTCTATTTCATGGAATAGTTTGAAGAGTATTGGTATTAACTTTTCTTTGAAAATCTGATAGAATTCCCTGCTAAACCCATCTGGTTCTGGTTTTTTTTTTTTTTTTTTTTTTTTTTTTGATGGGAGACTATTAATGACTGCTTCTATTTCCTCAGGACTTATGGGACTATTTAGATGGTTTATCTGATCCTATTTTAACGTTGGCACCTGGTATGTATCTAGAAAGTTGTCTATTTCATCCAGATTTTCAAACTTTGTTGAGTATAAAATCTTGTAGTAGGATCTGATGATTTTTTGAATTTCCACAGTTTCTGTTGTTATGTCTCCCTTTTCATTTCTGATTTTATAAATTTGTATACTGTGCCCTCTGGTTAGTCTGCTAAGGGTTTATCTATCTTGTTGATTTTTTCAAAGAACCAGCTCCTTGTTTTTTTGATTCTTTGTATAGTTCTTTTTGTTTCTGTTTGGTTGATTTCAGCCCTGAGTTTGATTATTTCCTACCTTCTATTCCTCTTGGGTGTATTTGCTTCTTTTTGTTCTAGAGCTTTCACTGTCAGACTGTTAGTGTAAGCTCTCTCCATTCTCTTTTTGGAGGCACTCAGAGCTATGAGTTTTTTTTTTTCTTGGCACTGCTTTCATTGTGTCCCATAAATTTTGGTATGTGTCTTCATTTTCATTAAATTCTAAAAAGTCTTTCATTTCTTTCTTTATTTCTTCCTTGACTAAGCTATTGTTGAGAAGAGCATTGTGCAAAGTCCATGTGTATGCATGTTTTCCATTGTTTTTGTTTGAGCTTAAGATCAGCCTTAGGCTATGGTGATCTGATACATCTGGTACATGAAATAATTTCAATATTTCTGTATCTGTTGAGGCCCCACTCTAACTATTTTAAATAGACACAAAACTAGCCAGGACAACTGACTCCCTGTCAGCTTGACACACAAACACATTGCTTTTCAATTTGAGCATTTCCTTTCTCATTTTTCCTCAAAATGACATGTTAATAATATTTCAACATAAAACTTTAAATAAGCTTAAAAGTCCCGCAGTCTGTAAAAGTTCAAAATTTAAAGCTGTTTCTTTAAAATAGTCAATATTTTTTTTAAAATCCAAAGTCTATAAAACTCCTGAATCTTTTTAGAAGTTCAAAGTCTCTCAACTGTGAACTCCTCAACTGTGAAACTCAAAATCTGTTAAATGCTTATTCACTTCAAGAGTAAAGAATGATCGCAATCATGTCAAAGCAAAACCAAAACCCAGCAGTGTAAAACGCCATGTCAGACTCTGAGGCTCATGCTCTAGGCTACAGAGGGCCTTGCTTGCAGTAGCACGCATAGCCTGCTCTCCTAGGCTCACGCCAGCTCCACTCCAAGCAAGGCTCTTGCTGTCTGTCCTTGGTAGCTGTTCCATGGTGTTGGCATCTCAAATAAATGAACAAATAAAAAAGAAAATAAAAATCCTTGGGTCTCCATGGCAACCAGGCTGCACTGTCACCAATAGCCTCTCTGGAGCTCTTTTCAGGGGCTTAGAGTCTGCCAAATAGTGACAAGCTTCAGCCTCTCTCGGTGATTCCTTCAGTCCTGGGGTTCTCACTGCTACTAAGGTTGCTTCTCCACCTCATGGCCTCACCTCATGGCGCCAAGCCTCAGTGACTCTCCATGACCCTTTCACATCTTCAAAACCAGCACCCCCTGCGAGATTCCTACACTACTGAGTTCAGCTGCCATCATGAGATGCAGCTACAGCCACCTCTTGGCCACAGTTTCTATGTGCCTACTCTGAGGAAACACTTTCCAGACATTATGACAGTCACAGCAAAGTAAAGACTTCACTCACTCTCGTGGCTCTTGTCTCTCCCAGTTCTTCAGCTCCTGTTGACCATAATCATGATTCTTAATTCAAGAAACCACATAAACCGCCCTGATTGAATCTTTGCTTATCTCTAAAACCTCACAAACCAGGCTTCCATCATTCACACTTCTTTCCGTGTTCACTTCCAAGCATCCAAAGAATAGCCCAGTGAACTGTGAACAGTCAACAGCTTTCCTAGCCCAAAGCTCAAATGCTACCGCAATCCTCCCAGAAACACTTGGTCACGTCTGTTAAAGCAACGCCTCACCCCTGGTATCAATCTCTATCCTACCTAGGGTTTCTATTTCTGTGACAAACACCATGACCATCAAGAACTTGGGAGGAAAGGATTTCTTTCAGTTTACAGCTCTCAGGTCATACTCCATTGCTGGGGGAAGTCAGAGCAGGATCTCCAATAGGGCTGGAACCTGGAAACAGGAGCTGACACAAAAGCCATGGTGAATGTTTCATACAAGAATGCTTCTATTGTTTGGCCAGCTTGATTTCTTATAGCACCCGGGTGTGTAGGGTGCTCAGAAGGAGCTAGATCCTCCCACATCAATCACTAAGTAAGAAAGTGCCGTACAGGTTTGTCTGCAGTCTTATCTTAAGAAGGCATCATCTCAATTGAGGTTCTTTGCTTTCTAATGACTCTGCTTGGGTCAAGTTTACAAGAAGTAACCAGCACAAAGGGTGTAGCAAGAAAGAGTATAGTCTCTGCCTAGTGGCCCCAGCTGGGCTGAGCAGCTTCAGATGCAGTCTGTTGAGCCATTGGTGTTATAGAGTTTCACAGTGGCTCTGAGGTGGCGCTGCAGAATGAATAGACAAAGCACTTACACACATTGTCCATGCATTTTGGACAGTGAGATGAGGTAATGCTCCTTGTCCATTCCGTGGAACTCAAATTGGTCAGTCTTTTTGGCTAAACAATTCACAGAAGCAAATATATATATATGTGTATGTGTGTGTGTGTGCGTGTGCGTGTGCATGTGTGTGTGTGTGTGTGTGTTTATGTGTATATATATTGTGTTGGACTTTGCTTATGTTTCCTTTTTAGTATTCCCTTCACAGACCCAAACCAACTGGCACTTAATCAGAATGGATGATGGCAGACCTTCAGAGATCCTGCCCACCTCTTGTAAGAAAGGTTTCATTACATGATGGCAAACCTTGAATGTCTTACAAATTTGTAAAAGCATCCAAAAGAGCAGTATGGCAGCAGTTCAGGAGTTTGTAAAAGGTGCTCTCTGTGGAGAGAAAAGAGAGGAGCTATAGGTTATTGGGTAAAATCCCACTGGAGGAGAGAGCTACCTCCCAGAGAGTTGTTGACCAGGGATGCCCCTGAGGCCCCACAATCCTAAAAGACATTGTTAATGCTTTTGGACACATGATAAAACCAGATAGTAATTCCCTGTTTCTGAATCCTTCACACACTTTAGCTTCACGATATGAAGGAAGCTGACTGGACCTGAGCTAGAAGAGCTGTTCTATGTGCAGGTGGTCAGTTGGCAGGGAATTATCACCAAGATTCCTGCTCAGCTGTAGAATGGGCATGCTATAGTAACAATGTGTCAGACAAGATGTGCGTACAGGTGTAGTAGTGGAATGACTTTTATGGATGTGATCATTTGATTTCTGATTAGATTTAAGAGTCTGCTCAATAGTACATCCAATACTGTAAGTCAGAACAAAAACTCACAGGTAGGGAAGTGACAAAGGCCCCATCATGAGGCCAGAGCTGGTGTATTAAATGAATGTGATGCACCTTTAAATATTTCTGGTTACACTCATAGATTACTGATACTATCATCCTCAGTCAGTCACTGGAGGAAACTAACACATAAGAAATACACATCATCCCTTCCAAGGCTCAGCGTAATATTACGAAGAGATGTTAGAAAGGTTGTAAGAACTAAAGGAAAAGAAAAGAAAAGAAAAGAAAATGGTTATAAGCAGGACAATTCTACCAGAAAAAAAGTTTTTTTGTGGTACTATATAATTTTTGTTTTTAAAAATGGAGTTAATACATACAATTAATTACTAATTATATTTATTAAATGAAGTTAAATATTGGCAAAAGAAAAAAGAACTAAAAGAAAGAGTGAAGTATTATGTAGCAATTTTTCCTTCAAACTGAAACATTTCACCCTGGAGGAAGATTCTTAAGACACCCCCTCCCCAAAGTAAGTGGAATTTACAGGGCTCAGGAAATGCACAACCTGCAAGTCTCAGGATGTTCCTGAAACCTAAAAGATTCATAGGACCCTTCCTCAAGATTATATAAACAAGTAATTATTGGAGAGGATCCTTTGCCTTTAAAGACCTCCAGTTCTGAGGCTTTCCTCAGGGTAGAAAGCTTTTCCCATTCTGGAGTGGGTTTGGGGGTCAGGCAGACGCCTTTGAGCATCTGTGCTCAAAGTTATCCCACACCCACACTTTTTTGAGTGACCCCATTAAACTCACCGGTTCACCAAACTGGACTTTGGTGCCCTACACTCAACCAGGATGATAACTTATTCTATGCATTGTTTGACTTTTCCATGCCTGCTCACTCCTTCCCTAAACAGTGCCTTAAATCCGTAGGCGGACTTCCCCTCTAGCTGACAGTACACGCAAAAGCATGGCACTGGAGACTAGGGGACTCTAGGTGAATGCTCTTGTTTACAGATGAGGAAACAGGACAGCAATTTTCCTGAAATGTCAGCAAGTTGGTGCTCTCTCTCTCTCTCTCTCTCTCTCTCTCTCTCTCTCTCTCTCACACACACACACACACACATGTACACCACGTACACGCACAAAACCCACAAAATGCTTGCCTCCCAACCTGAAGGAATTGCTTTCACTGACTGTGACGCTAATGAAAATGCCCATGCCAAGCCAGGAATGAGAGCAGACAGCAACACATACAGACTGGACCCTTGTGGAGCTTTGGACAAATGTATTTGTTGACTCATCCACATCCACACATGATCTATGCTTGTGTTCAACTGTGGGCAGCATAGCATGAACCAAGGTCTCAACTGTTTGATCTGGACCCCGGCTACATGCTTGTCTGCTCTTAGACTGGGCGTGCTTTCCTGTACCTCATTCCCTTCTCTGCAAAATGCTTGCACTGTACTTGTTACCTCAAAGGGTTTTCTTAACAAATAAACTGGCCAGCTTTATTACATTTTTAAAAAAATGCTTAAACCAGTACCTAGTGTGTAGAAAGTTGACCTCAAAATCTTTGATGTTATGAAAAGAGAAATACTCCTGGTTTTAGAACAGAGAAGGCACAGGCTAGACCCTTTTCCTTCAGCACTGTCTCCTCCGCCACCTTCAGCACCACTAAGTCATAGTGGTAATGCCGGTGTCACACCTCTTAGAAACCCAGGCTCCTCAGAGCGCAGGTGCTCAGGGGTCACAGGAGTTAAGCTCACCTCAACGTGCATGTAACTCTCTGTATCCAAAGTTACCTGAGACAAATTCTTATAACATTTTGATAGTATGCATGTAAGGTAGCAAGGCTGTCTACAAACATTAGCATAAACAGAATGGACAGTTTTTGGTTTTTTTTTTTTTTTAATAGGAGGCAAGAAATGAAGCTGAGAGGCTATTTTTGGCGATTCATCTGGGTGATAAGAGGTCATGAGAGCATCTCAGGGAGGAGCCAGAGGGGTTTCTCTACCTCTTTCTCCCAAATGTTATTTCAAGTATTAGGAAATCTCCTTGGCTATTAATATATTAAATGGAAAACTTTCCTTCTCGTTCAAGATCTCATCTGCACATTTGCATTGCTTGCAGAATAGGAACAAATTTAATGAAAAGTGTAGGCTAGCTATTAGTTTTAGTTATTAAAGTATGGGAATGTTATTTGTGTGAGGACTGAAACTATAGCTATGTTTTATTTGTATCATTTAAGAAATATTTATGCAATATATTTTGATCATATTCTTCTTCCTCCTCAGCTCCTTCTTAAACCTTCACAACCTCTGTACCCACCAAGCTTGTGTTCTTTATTTTTCTGAGGTTATAATTTAATCACATCATTTCTCCTTCACTCTGAGCCCTCCTAAACACCCTTCCTTGCTTCTTTAAAATTCATGGCCTCTTTTTTCATAATTGTTGATACATGCATATATGTATATAAATATATATTCTTAAATATAACCTGCTCAATCTGTATAATATTTTTACATATGTTTCCAGGGCTAACCACTTGGTACTTGATAATAAATTATTGAGTTCTTCCTTGAAGAAGACTATTCTTCCCACTCTCAGCATTCCTTAGTTGATCTACAGCAATTTCTTATCTTGAATTTAAAATATTTTTTCCTCCAGCTTGAGATCAAATGAAGTTTGATCGTGAGCATAGTTCTGCATAGGCATCAGTCTCCGCTCCTCTTGGGATTCCACAAGTGCAGCTGCTAGGCTGTGTGAATGTGTGTGAGGTGCTGTGGAACTGTCCTCTAGGTGACCACCTTCTCCAGACCTGTCAGCAAAGCTTAGAGATGCCTTTTTTTTTTTTTAATCCCAAAGACATAAAACCATGTCTACACAAAACCTGTTTCTATTCCCAGCTCACACAGGAATCAGCTCAAAACGATCACTGGTGTGTGAGATCGCAATGCCCCCAGCATAACTGCTGCTTAGAAATAAAGTGTGTTCCGCCATGGGCCATTCCTCAATGCAGGAAGCCTCAACAATACAGAAAATGAAAAATTAGCAGACACAAAACAACACGAGCCAGTCATGGGAGTGAGGCTAGTAATCTGAATGAGAATGCCTTCCCCTCCCCCATACGTTCATGTATTTGAATGTCTGGCTCCCCAGTTCGTGGAACTATTTGGGATGGATGTGGAGGTGTCTTGCTGGAAGAAGTATGCCATTGGGAGTGGGCTTTCAGATTTCAAAATCTTATGCTATTTCCAATTTCCTCTCTTTGCCTCTGATTTGCAAATAAGGATGGATGCTCTCAACTCCTGCTCCACACCATGTCTAAAGATCTGCTGCCCAGGTCCTTACCATGACAATCATGGACTCACCCTCTGAACTAACTGTAAACCCCCAGTAAATTCTTCCTTCTCTACTCTGTGCTGGTTATATGGTGCCTTGTTACAATAGTAAAGAAAAAACCCAAGAAGCTAAGATAACAAGAATTTACCCAAACAGGCACAATTAAGTGTTTGGGTTGATCTTAGCTGCAGTCAGGAAGAAAACATAAAGACCAATAAAACAAGTAACTTGTATTGCCAATCCCTTTACGTGGGATCCGACACTGCCAGCTTTAAGACTGGCTGAGACATGAAAATGTTTCCAGCCATAACTTCAGATAAGCATAGACAATACATCTTGCTGGCTGCAGATTTCTCAAGACTCATCGCACCATCCTTTCAAGTGGCATAGATAGAAAATTAAATTAGTTTGATTATATAATCTAGACTAACTTATAAAGAAAGACAGGTGCCTTCCTGCTCAAGCAGAGAGCAGAAAATCACCTTTAACTGAATTGTGCACACTCTATAATTATGTTAATGAAGGAAAGTATATTACCTGTAAAAGTTTACATGTTCACAGAAAAAGAAAAAACAACAAAACAAACAAACAAATAAACAAACAAACAACAACATCAATCAAAAACAGAGAAGCAGCCTTGACAAGATTTACCCTCACGGATGCTGAGCTGCTGAGACATATTTATTCCACTATACTGTTTGGTCCTACCTGGTCTACCTCAATAGCTGTTTCCTCAAAAATCTGCATCTAGGAAAAAAAAGAAAGCTGCTTCCCCTAACTGGTCTAGCTTTTCAGATTGTTCCAACTGGGACTTCATTTAAGCCCTGTACTTTCACAGCATGCAGAGACAGGACAACAAATGTTACACCTAGTCTTCTTAAGACTGGCCTATATCCCAATTTTTATGGGCCTCCAAAAGGAAGCATCACCCCCCTCCCAAAAGAGCAGGAAGTAATTTTAAGAGAATGATGCCTCATTTCCCAAAAGGAGGGATGGATTGCTTTTGGTCCTTCAATGGGCTGTCATCATTAAGAAGGAGATTGGTTGCAAGCTGTAATTGGTCTTGGTCTGGGAAGAAACAAGGTTTAGACTTGGGGATTTTTCTTTTTTGTTTTTCCCTCAATCTTTCTTTCTTATGTAGGGAAGAAGGGTTGAAAAGAAAGAAAAGGGGGATATAGGAATAATATAAGATAAATAAAAATAAGGGTAAATTATTGAATTTAGACCAAAGAGCATTCTATAACCAAATATTTTATACTTGGTATATACTTTGTATATTAATATAGTTTAAGGTTATATTTTTATAAAAATAATAGGATAAAAGGTTGGATTATTGAATTTACTTCTAGACCAAAGGAAAGCAACAAACCAAATATTTTACATTTGGTATGTACTTTGTATATGAATACATATTAAGGTTATATTTTGTTACAACATACTCTGTATATATGTTTCAACTAGCCCTTTTGAAAGCTAAAGTTTAGGGTAATTAAATACTACAATTTAATAACTAGTCAATCAAACCCATAGTCATGTTAAATACTAGTCTACTTTATTACAGAAATATATTTCCTAGATTGTGCAGATAGTAAATAGCAATGTTTGCCTATTCAAATATAATATAGACATATAATAGATACAAGATCTTCAAAAAAATCTCAGAATATGGCATTTAAAGGTATTTTATTATTTCAAGGCTTTTTTGACAATGAGTCATGTCAGCTCCTGGTAGCGCCCTCATTCTACTTCAGAGAAGATGATGTGCATCAAAGAACTTCAATATGGAATTTGCTTAAAATGTGGCAAGCTAGCCACTGGGCAAGAAATTGTTCTTACCTCAGTTGCTGACAATATACTGTCCAAATGGACAGAATAATGAGATACAGGAAAGTCAACTGCCAAGCATTGCAAACCCTTCATAATTCCTGCTTCACAAAACTGTCTCAGATATTCTGGCCAGAAGGCCGAAATAGATATTCCAGTGTTATAGAGAAATTTGGGGGGACTCTTCAGGCAGCCAGCCGTCTCTGTCACCTCTATAGTTTAGGAAGCTCCTTGCTCTGTGCTTCCTGCATACTCAGGTAATATTTATTTCTTCTCATGTCTCTGGTGGGGTTAAAGACTAGTTACAGTCTCACAATAAAAGCTTAAGTTGTTTAGGATTTAAGAAAATATTTTAGCTATAAGATGTTTTTAGATTGGCAATACAAGTTATGATAGAAAATAATTTAGGTACAGAACTCTGAACTAACCAGGATAGAATAGATATTTCTCTACGTTACCATATATGAATGGACTGGACATTGTGAATGTAACTTATATAATAGTTTTCATAATTGTTCTTATTGCATATAGTTCATTATTGTAAGAGAAATAACACTTATCAGACTAAAAAGAGGAGATGTTGGGATTGGATTTGTGCGCTGTGTACTCAGATGTTCAGTTCTGTAGTCAGAGATCAGATTGCAGTCTGGACATGGGCATTGTATTGACCAATGTGGTATAAATTATGCTCACCAATTAGCTCTGATTGGTAAATAAAAAGCTAGAGCCTTGACTGGCATAGGAGAGAGGAAGGCAGAATGTTGGGTTGAGTAAGGAGACCTCAGATAGGGTCCATGAAGAGAGAACAGGACAAAGGAGAGGAGAAGGGGGTCATAATGAGCAAGATGGACCATGAGCACATGGCCAAGAGAGGCTCACCCTGAAGACACACATGGAACAGAGCAAGACTCAGTTGGCAAGTAATGGGGAATTTATCTGATCATTAACAGACTAGTCAGGTTAGAGTATCTCAGAACCTGCCTAGCTTGTGAATAAAATCTGCTGTCTCTGCATCACTTACTTAGAAGCTAAGTGGGATAGAATGGGGCAGAATCACCCCCCTAAAACTACCACTTTAAGTAAGTTGAAAGCATAGAAGCTAGAGAGATGGCTTGGTGGTTAAAACCCTTGCTACTCTTCTAGAGATCCCAAGTTTGGTTCTCAGCTCCTGTATTGGTTCACAACTGCCTATCACTACAGTTGTAGGGAATCTAGTTTCTTCTCTGGCCTCTGCAGGCAGCTCACACAAATGGTACATATTCATGCAGACACATCACACATAAAATATTAAAAGATCAATCTTAAGGATGACAGAAACTCTACATCTCAAGGGTGACAACGGTCATACATGAACATACTTTGTCAGAATGGGCATGTCTTTACAGTCAGAATGGAAATGCTTCATTCTCTGAGAGTAATACTAAAATAAAGTTGACTTTTGAAAAAAAGATGAGAAGAACCAGTCAAAACAATGCAGAATGTCTTAGAAGAGAATTGTGGCTAAGAAAACTGTATCTTGATTCTTTGGTGTTCTCCAAAGGAGCCCCCTGTCCCCTGTGTTAAAGATATGACTGTTAGCCTTGGGACTACTGGCAGCCAGTGGACCTTTAAGAGGACAGCAGGAGATTTTCACCTCACTGTGTGTGTGCCATCACAAGCAACTATGTGGCCTTGGAGTCTGCTCCACTTTTTTGTCTTTCATTTCTCAGGTATGAATTGAAGGGATTCACTCCATCCGATGCTAGTATTATGGTATACCACCTTCACCATTTCTTGAAAACAGTGTGGCCATTGATCTTAAACTAAACGCATTGATACCATGGACCAAAGTGAACCTCTGGTTTTTGTAATCTATTCAGTGTGGGTGGGTGGTTTCTCCTAGTAATAAAACACCAGCCAGCTAGACTTCCTCTAATACTCTTAGGACAATGAAGACATTAAAAATGTTTTTTTATAAAATACTGAAACAAAAATACCATAATGAGAGAGGAAGCGAAAGAAGGACAGAGGAACTGGTCTGTATTTAGGAGTCCATATTCAGGAAGTCAGCATGTACAAAAGACGCAAGAAAATGGAAGCTGGGAAGTTATGGGCTTGTATGAGGGACTTCGGTGCAGAGCATGGGATCGGGAGTTGGGGGCAGTAATGATCCCACCGACAGCCACTTGTTAAGCTATGTGTATCTGTGTGCAGACGTATTTCACTGTTTAAAAAGCAGTCTTCGTGTTCAGAGTAGTAGGAAAACCCCAAATAGCCCATTTTAAAATGCCACTTCAACCTACCACCCCCCCATCTCTCCAACCCAAGCATTTGACCTAGGCTGATATACAATTAAAAGCTAGAAGTAATTTTTTCAAAAAAAAAAAAAACCAAAAAACAAAAAACGTTATTTTAAAAAAAGCTATTTTTAACAAACAGATTTTAGGACTTCTTAGAGAACCCAAGACAAGGAATTCCAAGTTGTCAGAAGAGATCTCCCTCTGTGATGAATCCTTCCTCCTCATTCCAGAAGGCTCTGAGAAGTCCTCAATCTATGAAATGTCTACTCTTTTCTAAAAATAGAAAGAGAAGGCAAAACTACACAATCTCCTTAGTGTGAACTAGCAAGTGGATTGTCTTGTTCTAGTTCTTTCTCAATGTATTACGTTATTAAGAGGAATCTGAAGACCTGGGGACCTGATTGGCATCTCATGCATGCAGAGGGAAGTGCCGGGGCTGGAGTGGGCCTGGTTTGCGGCTGATTGATGGGTAACGTTTGTTCATCTTTGCCTGTCCCCCTTCAATGGCACTGGCACTCACCTGTCATTACCTTGATAATAAAGGCTAGATAATAGAAATGGAAAATAAAAGGCAGATTCCATCTCTCTTAGCTCGATCTTGGGTAAAACCTTTTCTCCTTCTGGGGGATTTTCCCCCTTTTCTTCATTTTAACACATTATTCCGTCTTGCCCAGAAAATTGCTTTGATCTCAAGCAACTCTTATTTATTCATTCTTGTGGATGACAGCAGAAGTCTGGATAATGTAAAATGATACAAACCCAGAATCCTTTTCTATTTGACTTCCAAATGTGGAGTTGTATTTACATTTGATTATGCAAATGTTTAATATTCGAGCAATTCAATACAGGCAAAATGGTAGAGCCACAGGCTACATGCCTACTTGGGAAGGCCTGATCTGCTACCCTGGGTCTTGAGCAGCACTCCCTAGCAATATCTAACCCCAGAGGACAGGACAGGGCTTGTCAGCAGAGAATACAGTGAAGAGACCCACAGTGTTTGTTTACCTTCTTACCCTCTTTCCCAAAGCAAAGGAACCCTGCCCTTCCCAGGCCATGCTGGGTACTGTGTGTGGCTTATTGTCTTGTCTGCAATGATAACTTTTGCAGACAGTACTAGAAAGGAGTTTGTGACACAAAGATTGCTGCTTCCCAGCCAAAAGCTGCCTTTTCTAGTCTGCTTTCCTAAGCAGTGCTGAAGGTCAGCTCTTAGCAAAAGTGCTGCCCACTCTTTAAAAGATTATTTGTACAGAGAGCTGGCCCCAGGCATGAGAACAGATTAGCTTGCCCTGCCCCTTGCCAGCTGAAGCACTTGAGAGATTCAGCCCTGCACCTGGCCTGGGCAGCACAGCAGAGCTGGCCCTGGGGTTGTAAATGAAGCAGAGCCACCACTCCCCTTCATGGAGTGTGAGAGCAGGAGAGCTGGCCCTGCTCCTCACCTGGGCCATGCTGGAGAGCTGGCAGGCTGACCAGCTCCACTGCCACACAAGCCCAGATCCAGGGCTTTGAGTTGGCCTAGCCCAATATCTACCTCACCTATGAACTGCTGGGGCACATGAAGAGGCTCTTGTTCTAGAATCAGTGCTGCAGGATCTCCATGACACAAACATGATATCCGAGAGGGGTCTCAGTGAGGAACCAGTATTCACAATAGTGTAACAGAAGCCAGAGGCCACAAACCAGACCAATGACTCTCTGCAGTAAACATTTGCGCGAAAAACTGGGTGAAAGAATATTTCTTTTCAGGGAAAGTTGCAAAGCCAGAGGGTAGATATGGAGGGCCTGGGAAAGGAATGGGCCTGGAGGACATGAGGTAAAATCCACAAGAACTCAATAAAAAGTTTTAAAAAAATAAAATATTAGCTGCTATTACCTTTTTTTCTAATGTATTACTTTAATGTGTAAAGTAGCATATCCGTCATATAATTCTTGTTGTTTTGATCAAGATTTGTATTGCTGAAATAATGAAGCTAGTTCACATAACCCTTTCATACAGGTTTGTGTGGGGTTTTTTTTATTAATGATTTTTTTATTCGATATTTTTTATTTACATTTCAAATGATTTCCCCTTTTCTAGCCCCCCACTCCCCAAAAGTCCCATAAGCCCCCTTCTCTCCCCCTGTCCTCCCACCTACCCCTTCCCACTTCCCCATTCTGGTTTTGCCGAATACTGCTTCACTGAGTCTTTCCAGAACAAGGGGTCACTCCTCCTTTCTTCTTGTATCTCATTTGATGTGTGGATTATGTTTTGGGTATTGCAGTTTTCTAGGTTAGTATCCACTTATTAGTGAGTGCATACCATGATTCACCTTTTGAGTCTGGGTTACCTCACTTAGTATGATGTTCTCTAGCTCCATCCATTTGCCTAAGAATTTCATGAATTCATTGTTTCTAATGTCTGAATAGTACTCCATTGTGTAGATATACCACATTTTTTTGCATCCACTCTTCTGTTGAGGGATACCTGGATTCTTTCCAGCTTCTGACAATTATAAATAGGGCTGCTATGAACATAGTAGAGCATGTATCCTTATTACATGGTGGGGAATCCTCTGGGTATATGCCCAGGAGTGGTGTAGCAGGATCTTCTGGAAGTGAGGTGCCCAGTTTTCGGAGGAACCGCCAGACTGATTTCCAGAGTGGTTGTACCAATTTGCAACCCCACCAGCAGTGGAGGAGTGTTCCTCTTTCTCCACATCCTCCCCAACACCTGCTGTCTCCTGAATTTTTAATCTTAGCCATTCTGACTGGTGTAAGGTGAAATCTCAGGGTTGTTTTGATTTGCATTTCCCTAATGACTAATGAAGTTGAGCATTTTTTAAGATGCTTCTCCCCCATCCGAAGTTCTTCAGGTGAGAATTCTTTGTTTAACTCTGTACCCCATTTTTTAATAGGGTTGTTTGGTTTTCAGGAGTCTAACTTCTTGAGTTCTTTATATATATTGGATATTAGCCCTCTATCTGATGTAGGATTGGTGAAGATCTTTTCCCAATTTGTTGGTTGCCGATTTGTCCTTTTGATGGTGTCCTTTGGCTTACAGAAACTTAGTAATTTTATGAGGTCCCATTTGTCAATTCTTGATCTTAGAGCATACGCTATTGGTGTTCTGTTCAGAAACTTTCTCCCTGTACCTATGTCCTCAAGGGTCTTCCCCAGTTTCTTTTCTATTAGCTTCAGAGTATCTGGCTTTATGTGGAGGTCCTTGATCCATTTGGATTTGAGCTTAGTACAAGGAGACAAGGATGGATCAATTCGCATTCTTCTATATGCTGACCTCCAGTTCAACCAGCACCATTTGTTGAAAAGGTTCTTTTTTTCCATTGAATGTTTTCAGCCCCTTTGTCCAGGATCAAGTGGCCATAGGTGTGTGGGTTCATTTCTGAATCTTCAATCCTGTTCCATTGATGCTGCCTGCCTGTCACTGTACCAATACCATGCAGTTTTTAACACTATTGCTCTGTAGTATTGCTTGAGGTCAGGGATACTGATTCCCCCAGAATTTCTTTTGTTGCTGAGAATAGTTTTAGCTATCCTGGGTTTTTTGTTATTCCAGATGAATTTGATAATTGCTCTTTCTAACTCTGTGAAGAATTGAGTTGGGATTTTGATGGGTATTGCATTGAATCTGTATATTGCTTTTGGCAAAATGGCCATTTTAACTATATTGATTCTGCTGATCCATGAGCATGGGAGGTTTTACCATTTTTTGAGGTCTTCTTCCATTTCCTTCTTCAGAGTTTTGAAGTTCTTGTCATACAGATCTTTTACATGTTTGGTAAGAGTCACCCCAAGGTACTTTATACTGTTTGTGGCTATTGTGAAAGGGGTCATTTCCCTAATTTCTTTCTCAGCCTGCTTCTCCTTTGAGTATAGGAAGGCCACTGATTTGCTTGAGTTGATTTTATAACCTGCCACTTTGCTGAAGTTGTTTATTAGCAGTAGGAGTTCTCTAGTGGAGTTTTTTGGGTCACTTAGGTAGACTATCATGTCATCTGCAAATAATGATAGTTTGACTTCTTCCTTTCCAATTTGTATCCCTTTGACCTCCTTATGTTGTCGAATTGCCCGAGCTAGTACCTCAAGTACAATATTGAAAAGATAAGGAGAAAGGGGGCAGCCCTGTCTAGTCCCTGATTTTAGTGGGATTGCTTCAAGTTTCTCTCCATTTAGTTTGATGCTGGCTACTGGTTTGCTGTTTATTGCTTTTACTATGTTTAGGTATGGGCCTTGAATTCCTGTTCTTTCCAAGACTTTAAGCATGAAAGGATGCTGAATTTTGTCAAATGCTTTTTCAGCATCCAATGAAATGACCATGTGGTTTTGTTCTTTGAGTTTGTTTATGTAGTGGATTGCATTGATGGATTTCCGTATATTGAACCAACCCTGCATCCCTGGGATAAAGCCTACTTGATCATGGTGGATGATCGTTTTGATGTGTTCTTGGATTCGGTTGGCAAGAGTTTTATTGAGTATTTTTGCATCGATGCTCATAAGGGAAATTGGTCTGAAGTTCTCTTTCTTTGTTGGATCTTTGTGTGGTTTTAGTATCAGAGTAATTGTGGCTTCGTAGAAGGAATTGGGTAGTGTTCCTTCTGTTTCTATTTTGTGGAATAGTTTGAAGAGTATTGGTGTTAAGTCTTCTTTGAAGGTCTGATAGAATTCTGCACTGAAACCATCTAATCCTGTGCTTTTTTTGGTTGGAAGACTTTCTATGACTCCTTCTATTTCTTTAGGCATTATGGGACTATTTAGATGATCTATTTGGTCCTGATTTAATTTTGGTATTTGGTATCTGTCAAGGAAATTGTCCATTTCCCCCAGATTCTCCAGTTGTGTTGAGTATAGGCTCTTGTAGTAGGATCTGATGATTTTTTGGATTTCCTCAGTTTCTGTTGTTATATCCCCCTTTTCATTTCTAAGTTTGTTAATTTGGATACTTTCTCTGTGCCCTTTGGTCAGTCTGGCTAAGGGTTTATCTATCTTGTTGATTTTCTCAAAGAACCTGCTCCTGGGTTTGTTGATTCTTTGTATAGTTCTCTTTGTTTCCAATTGATTGATTTCAGCCCTAAGTTTGATGATTTCCTGTCTTCTACTCTTCCTTGGTGAATTGGCTTCTTTTTGTTCCAGGACTTTCAGGTGTGTCATTAAGCTGCTAGTGTATGCTCTCTCCATTTTCTTTTTGGAGGCACTCAGGGCTATGAGTTTTCCTCTTAGCACTGCTTTCATTGTGTCCCAAAGATTTGGGTATGTTGTGCCTTCATTTTCATTAAATTGTAAAAAGTCTCTGATTTCTTTCTTTATTTCTTCTTTGGCCAAGGTGTCATTGAGTAGGGTATTATTCAGCCTCCAAGTGTATGTGGGCTTTCTGTTGTTTTTGTTGCTATTGAAAACCACTCTTACACCATAGTGATCTGATAGGAGGCATGGGATTAGTTCGATAGTCTTATATTTGTTGAGGTCTGCCTTGTGTCCAATTATATGGTCGATTTTGGAGAAGGTACCATGGGGTGCTGAGAAAAAGGTATATTCTTTTGCTTTAGAGTGAAACTATTACCTTTTAAAATATATATAACTTATTAATTCGTTCAGTGCATATAATGTACGTTGATCATTATACCTGTAATCCTGCACTCCTTCCTCTCTTTAGCTTCCCTCCACTCCAAACTTCCTAGTTTGTTTGTTTTTTTAAATAACCTGCAGAGCGCAACTTGTGCTACCCATATAATCATGGAGATAGGGCCACTCCCTGGAGCAGGGGCCACACCTTTAAAGAAAACTGGCTCACAGAGAGGGCAACAGCAGTCAATAGCTTCTCAGTGAAAGGTGGGGATGAAAAGCCCCTCCCTCCTCTGTTGTGCTGTTGACTGTCCTGGTTCTACTCAGACAACCCCAGTTGGTGTGAGCTCATGATTACAATGGTCCAGCTATGTCCAGAAGACACTGTATAGCTTTGATCTTCCACAATATCTGGCTAGAATCTTCTCTTCTTCCAGGCTCTTCCCTGAGCCTTTGGGTTACATCCTATCCAGGGAGTATATAACTCGCAGAAAGAACAAATCAGTTCCTTCATGGCAGATACCACAATAGTTCTTCTCAGTTTCACTCACCTGGCTCCCAGAGTCTTCTGTGGAAACTGCAACACCAGCAGTCACCCACGCTCTTTCTTCGTAGCCAAAGTTGTGGACATCTTTGCCCCACTATCCTCCCCCCCCCAACACACACAAGAAGAGAATTGAAGGATATTGATAGAAAATTTGCATGGTTAGCTCTGAACTGAAGAAAGGTGAAGATTAATACATTGTTAATTAAAGCATGAAGGGAAAGGAGGGAAAAAAGAAAAAGAGATTAAGAAAGGGAGAAAGAGAGGAAATAAAAAGGTGGGTAGAGGAAGAAAGGAACAGACTGGAGGGAGAATGAGAAAGGAGAAAGAGGGATGAAGGAGGGAAGGAAGGAGAGTCCACTCCCTCCTGTCCTTTCCACTAACACTATCTGTAAATTTCAGGAGGGGTAGGGAACCTGGGTGGGTCAGGCCTTAACCTGAAGCCCAACCATGGTCCTGGCCTCTGTGTCCTGTCTGGTCCTCTCTCCTGAGTACATTTCTCCACCTTCCTCAGGCATCTTCAGAAGCCCTGCTTTGTCCTTTGTGTGGGAAATCTGCTGCCCCTGAATCTTTAGCAGGACTTTAGCAGGGTCCTGAGCTGGGGACTCCATCTGGCTCTGGATGACTAACGGATAAATGCTTTGGAGACACCTAAAAAAATTAAACCCTGCACCATTTCTTACCCACTCCAGTCAAGTTGAAATGAACACATTTCTTGCAGGAACTTAAAATATCTCATTGTCATGTAAACCCAAACGAAGCCTCTGGGCATTTGCAGTCTCTCTTTCCAGCTTTGTCTGCCACCAACTCAATTTCAAGAGGAGACTACATCAGGTACAGGGAGGGGAACAGAGCAATTTAATATTAGGAAGGCATCCTGTTTCCTGAATTCTTTGGGAAGATCAGTAGGGCTATGAATTAAACATGGTCATGCCTGGAGGCAGGGAGGCTCCTGAGGATGCCGCACAAACACCCATGTGAAGGATGATGGCGGATGAGCTAATGTACTCAGCTAAGGCCACAGAATGAAGAATAGACCAACTAGGAGCTACATGGATATTAATATTAATTTAATAAACTAAAGCTACATTCTTGGCAGTTTGCTCTTTGGGGAGATGGTGTATATACTCATCAAGGTAGAGGGATAGGGTCAGTAATGGAGAAGACCAAAAGAGGAGAAATGTAAGCCGAGATCAGGCTAAGTAAGAAGTAGGAATTCAGGAATTCAGGGCTATCTTGGGCTGAGTGTTTTCAAAGCAGATGCTTGGAGATCAAGATGCTCATTAGAAAATCTATAGGTTGAGCTGTGTGCGCTCCGTATTTACTTATGAGATCCTTACTCTCAGGTCCTCTGAACATGATTGTACTTGGACACAGAACTGGTGAAGTTACTTAGATTGGAATGAGGTCATTAGTGTGGCTTCCAATCATGTAACATTGCCATCCTCTGTTAATCCTAAATATGGGAGGAGAAAGGTCACCAACCCAATTTATCATGGTCAAGTAATTAAAGTAAGCTATTATTTGTTTGTATATACAGGCTGCCCCCCCCCCCCCGCCCCCATAGGGCATAAGGCAGGGTTTGAGAGATCAACATTGATGTGAGGAAGACAAGGCTTCTATAGAGCTTGGGGGTTGAGGGTTTCCAAATTGGGGGATGGGGGGCGAAAGGGGCGAGTTTACAGGGGCAGAACTTATCAGTTGATCAAAACAAGGTAATCAGAATTGCATAAAAGCCCACAAAGCTGTATCCAACCCAGCAGAGAGCTGTAAAGTGGGTGACTTTGCTTCCATGTTCCACCTCTTCCACTATATCCCCTGATGGGGAGCCTCTCACCACACTTGACTTCAGGTCAGACAACTCCAGCAACTGTAGTGGCCTTGACAAAGACAATGAGTAGTTTGTGCTGTGCACAGCACCAGCAAGGTGCTGCCTTAGGGGGGAGTGCATGCCTTTTTGTTTCTCACAGCTTTTCCTGCTTAGGCTCCTGAAATTCCTCCAGGACATTAGGAGACCCTGCTTCTTTCCCCCAGAGGGAACTGACTTGTAGAACCAGTGGATTTCATGGTAACAGACTGGCTGCCTCTTTTACTGAAAAAACAGACCATTGAGTCTGATGAGTTCTCAGAGTTCTGCAGTTTGGTGACAGACTGTGGTTCGAAAGAACATTTAATCTCATTGTTGCAGAACTGTAAAGAGGAACGAAAAGGCTCTAAAGAGGGAAATGGCATGAACAAAGAAATGCTAATTGTTCTTGTTGATCAGGACCCATTGTATACATTGGTCAGAATAAGTGCCACAGAGACTAGAGGCAGTATTTTTAGTTGTTCATCCACAGCTGATCCCACCAGGCTCCAAGGGACAGCCCCAATGGCCTTGGTTAATCTCAGCCGGTCACAAAGCAAAACAAATAGATATGAAAGTGAAAAAGAGATCTGTGGACAAGTGGGAAGTGGATGGAAAGTTGGGGAGGGAAGAGAGTGGTCAGTGCATATGTCAGGCATGTGCAAAATTATGCATAATCTATTATGTATAATTAATTATTACAAGTCAATGTTTTACAAAGGAAGAATAGTTAAGTTTTAACTCTTGTTAGGATTCTGTCTAAGCCCCACCCCACAGTTACCTGGCAACAGCTAGGTAGGCCTGGCCCACTATAAAAGGGGCTGCTTGCCCCTCCTTCTCTCACTCCTGTTTCCTGCTTGCTTCTTTCTTGCCCTCTTGGGCTCTTCTCTCTCCCTCTTCCTTCCCCCCCCCCCCATGGTCATGGCCGGCCTCTACTTCTCTATTCTCTCCTTCTCTCTGCCTTTCTCTGCCTCTACTATTATCTTAACTCCCTCCCCATGCCCTGAATAAACTCTATTCTATAGGATATATTTGCCTGTGACTGGTCCCTCAGGGGGAAGGGATGTCTCAGCGTGGGCCCTGCTGAGGCACCCCCTTCCCCCATACCTCACCACACCCCATAGAACATATCTTAATACCTTTTTATCTTTTTATAATCACAGCAACTCTTATCTAAGTTGGATGAGGCCAACATATCACAAGAGAAAGGCTACAGAAACAATCAGTATTTCCAAGATGAAGGCATACCATGGTGGTGGGGAAGTGCCTGGGACCTATTGGGAATATGGAAGAGAAGAGAACCTAAGAACAAACCTTTTAGTAGGCTTTTCCCACAAGAAGGGACGGATGGGACTTTAGATGGGCTGATTTGGGTGGTTACCATGAGCTTTGGGGTATAGGGATTGTTGTCTGGTGTCTGACCTTGTGATCACTATGGCAGAATGACTCAGACTGTGAGAGCCCCACATAGGAGGCCGTTGTAGATATGGGCTCTGAATTAGTTAGTTTGCATTCAAAATTTACATTCACAGGTGAATAATTTATTGTTTTTGGGAAATTTTTACAATTTCCCCAAAGACAGCAAGACCCAGATGACAACACATTAGGATCAAGTGACAGGATTAATACTGATTCACTAGTGAATCAAACATTATGCTAGGGCTTGGAAGATGTTCTTTATGCCATTGAGGTAAAAAGGGAAAATATTACCCTAAAAATCTATCCTTCTTATTAAAAATGGGTGGAGTTATTTTGCCACCAAGTGACCAGTTGTATTCTTTGAGGAGTGGGGCCCTATTGGACATTTATTTTTGGTTTGTGCTTTTGTCAGATTAGAACTGATTAGTCGGTTGGCATTTGGAAGAGATAGTAGCAAGCTCGGCTTTGGTAATGGGACTCTGAGCCGCTGTGCTTAGGGTCAACCTTGATGCTTGCTGCCACAGCATGCCCGCTACGCCCCTATCACCTTGATACAAACAACTTAAAGAATGAATGCTTCATTTTGCTCAGGATTTCACAGTCTTCCTCCTCAATGTGGGGAGCACGGTGGAGCATTTATATTATAGCAGACAGAAACAGAGCAGAGAAGCAGCAAGCTAGAGCCAAGGCAAAACACATCCACATTACCCTGCCTCTCCCCAGGCTCTCCTGTTCATAGTCTGTGTCTATCAACACTATATTCACTGATTGTCGAATTGGGCTATATTCTGAAATAAATCTGTTCAAGTTTGGGTCCACCAAGGACAAACCATCCCTTAAGTCAGAGCCCTTACCGTCCCTGAAAATGGCCTCACAGACAGACCCCGATATGGGGCTCCTTAATCTCCTGGGTGTATCTCATCTAGTCTCCAATTGACATTAACTTTTGTTTTGCTAAATAAACATGGGATCAAACTGCTTTCTAAATATTCATGAATTACACCTGCTCCCAATCTTGGCCAGAGAAGCTTGTTTTCTAAAATGGGCAACAGTTGATACAGCAACTCATAACTAGTCAAAGTGCTGATAACAAGAGACTGAAGTAGTCAGCCCCCAATGGGACATATTTGTAAACTCCCATAAGCCTCAGGAAACAGCAAGGAAAGGAAGTGGAAAGAATGTAAGAATGAAAGAGAAGGTAGCAGCACTCTGAGATGCTGTCTGCTGGACATGACATAGCTGTTTGTCTTAGTTAGGAGTCATTGCTTTGAACAGACACCATGACCAAGGCAACTCTTACAAAGACAACATTTAATTGGGGCTGGCCTAAAGGTTCAGAGGCTTAAAGGAGAAAAAGCAGTTCATTATCATCAAGACAGAAGCACAGCAGCTTCCAGGCAGGCATGGTTTAGGCAGAGCTGAGAGTTCTGTATCATCTGAAAGCCACTAGGAGAAGATGGGTTAGGAGGAGGGGCACACTGCCCACCTCCACAGTGATACACTTTCTCCAAAAGGCTACACCTACTCCAATAAGACCACATTTCCTAATAGTGCCACCCCTGGGCCAAGCATATTCAAACCACCATACTATTATACTCAAGAGCTCACTGCAGCTATGGTTGGCTGTACAAGAGGAAGCCAAAAGGATCAGTAAGCATTCTAGGGGGTAGCAATGATTGGATTCAGTGGGACTGGAAGACAAAACACGAAAGGCTGTGACAGTGATATGGTAATGGGTTAGGGTGGGAGAGCTGGGTGGAAGGTGTGAGAGGGTGGAAGTTGAGGTGGATGGAACCAAGTTACGTTGCATACAATGAATGAACTTGCCAAAGAATATGAGATACTTAAAAACAACTGACCATCATCGATGGCCATTTGCATATGGTGGTCACCCTGCTGTCAACTGGAGAGTGACAAAGGCTCATCACAGTGAGTGTTTGAGTCATTCTATCAATTCCGTTGTTTAGTGTGATGATTCTCAATCAGGAAAGTGTTAGTTTAGATTTTTCAAAACCTACTTTAATAGGGGTTATTTAACACTTCAACCTCCCTTCTAGCCCACTATCCACCAGAGGTAGGAGAAAGAAAGGTCAATAGGTAACAGGGTTTGTGGACCTGTTTAGAAACAGTTCTTTGGGGCAATTCCATTCTTCACTGTCAGCAGTCCAGTTCACCAGCAAAACACGAAACATGCAGTGGCTCAATCCAGAATAAACTATGAGGCTCTGCCAATGGGCATGAGTCTATGGAAGTGGCAAGAAGCAGCCAGAATACCACCAGAAGTTCTTTGGTGTGTTACTCTGTACAAAGTCATCACAAGTGAAGCTCAGCAAATGAAGCAAGGTGAACCAATGCAAGAGTGCCGTCTACTGGCTGTTGTGTAATACTTATACTCTTCCCAAATATGTGTCCGCTCAAGCATTTGTTCCAGCAAAACATTACATGCCCTTTCACCAGAAAGCTTCCAGAAAAGCATCATGTGTCTACTTCTGCAAAACATCCTCTCATAAGACATTTTCCAGAAAAACATCACATGACACAACTGAGTCCCCAATGAAACCAGAAATTCCCACTTGAGGAAAGTTTTCTTGCCACCTTCTTCTATGGACATTTACTAATACCAAAAGACATTGGTCGGAGGTCAGTATGTCCTATAACAGCACTGCGCTCTGATGCTGACACTGCGTTCTTTACCCTTTACAGTCATTCCCACCATGTGACCTATTGCTTCCGAGAACCTTATGTTCTTCTCAGTCTCGTGACATTTCTCCAGTCGGTGACTCAGGATACTCACCAAAGCTCCTGCCTTTAGCAAAGTTTTCCTTTGTCTTTTTCTTTCAAGTCATAGTTTATTTTGCTCTTTATCATATTCTTTGAAAATTATATATTTAATATCCATATGTATAGATATAATTTTTATGATATATAGTGATATATAGTGTGTATGTATGTGTGTATGTGAAATAGTATATTCATTCCATTCTCCCTGCAACTTTCTCTAAATCCTCTCAACATATCCCTCTCAAAGTTTCATTCCTCCTCCTTCTCTTCTTCCTTCTCCTCCTTTATTTTCAACAACACACTAAGTCCAATTAGTGTTGTTCATATGTACATGGCTGTGGGGCCATTCATAAACTAGGGAAATCTTCTTTGAGAAATCATTCTCAAGGAAGAAAGGTCCTCCCTTCCCTAGGAGCTCTCAACTGCCAACAGCTCCTTAGTACAGGGTGGGCCATGAAGAGCATCTCCCTGATGTCCGAGGTTCATGAACTGGGCAATTACTGCCCCAAGCTCCCCTACCTAGGAGCAGCATTAATTATCAGGATCCTGGAAGCTCAGTTGTGATAGTAGATGGGAGGTACCATCCTTAAAGCTGTTGATAGCTTGTTTAAGCATCTGTCTGGAACCAATGGCCAGTGTTTGGTTGTGTCTGCCCAGAAGCTAGATACATGGTCTAGGAAACAAAGGGTTGTGTTAGCAATTACACATAAAAAGTCCATTACACATAAAAAGACAATGGAAAAATTACCTCTCATGCTGGCATCTCGAAAATGTTAGGTTCCACAGCATATGGGAACATGCCAGATGGTGAACCTGGGCCTTAGCCCTCACACTGCCAAACCAAAGTGTCTACAGGGAATTGCCAGGCCAAGCATGGATATAAGGACATCAGTCTAAAAAGTCCGAGAAAGCTTTAGGTGAGTGGCACCCAATAGAGATGAGGCATTCTGTTCACATGCCAGGGGACTCATGGAGCCACAGGCTTGCAACCATAGAAGACTGCAACCAAGTCAAAACCAACAAGAACTCAAATCGTTCTAGGTCAAAACCTTGTGCTCCACCACGGGATGTTCAGCACCCCATGTCATCAATTAGGTGCCTTTCATTCTGTCCTCTGGATGAGATCATCCAGTGGGGGTGTCTTTAGGAGGGTAGAGGTCATCTTCCCCACTGTTGTGTCCCTTGGCTGAGTGTCCTGGTGGCTGTTCTTAGCAGAAATGCTAGCAGTCTTCTCCTTGCCTCTTCGTGTTTTATTACAGTTAAATGTGTCTTCCAATTTCATGTGTTGGGAACTTAATTCCCAAGTTTATATCCACAAGGTTTTTGGGGTGGACCTTTAGGAAGTTTGGGCCATAAAGGCTCTGGCTCCTTTCATAGCAATGGGTTATTGCAGAATGGCTTTGTTAGAGATCAGTTCTGTCACGTTGTGAATGGCTTTGTTAGAGACATGCTCTGTCACTATTTACTGCTGTGCTGTGATGAAGCAGGAAGGCTTCATCACATCTGCCTGGAGGCCTGCACTATCCTGAAAGACGTCCCAGCCTCAGTATAACTGTGATACATAACAGTCTTGGTATTCACTATCCTGTCTGTGTGAAGCAAGCTCTGGCCTTTTTCTATTCCACCATAAAGTTTCCTTTGAAGAGAAGCTCATTCTCTGTCTCTGAAACCACGGAATAAAGACAAGACAACGCCCTACTAAATTCTCATTTATTGATACAGCAGCCCCCTGTATGGCTCCCAAATTGAGAGTCAAATGGAGAAGCCCGCCCCCCGCCCCCCAAAGAAGCTGCAGCGACGACTTCCATTTCTATAAAATTTCCATTTTCTGTAGGGGCAAGGATAGGAAAAAACTCTCCAGCATGTCGCCTTAGCAGATGCATGGTTTGTTTCATGTCAGCAAAATGGTATGCTCGTTAATGGCTCTGGTTACGAAATGTGTCCTAGGGTCATTATTTATAATGGGCAGCAACACAAAGCAGTAACAATGCTGGCATGCAGCAACGGGCAGTGTAAAATTCTAATTGAGAGGCATTTTCTGGATTTTGATTTTAAATGTCCTGGTGTTAAAAGGGAAAGCAGCTTTCCAGAAGATGAGCATGTGACAGGAGTGAGTGCCTGGCATGTTTGTTTGAGGCACCAAAGAAAAGAGTGCCTGCCAAATCCCTTCCCCTGACACTTAAATTACATCACTATCAATGACAACATATAATTATATAACAACTGGGAGCAACTGACCACTTCCCACACACATAGCATGAGCAGAAAAAAATACGGGTTAGTATTTCTTTTCCAAGATCAACTCCAAAGAGCCCATCTGGAGCCTTCTCTGTGTTGGGCATGGTGCTTGGGTTTGCAGAGTCAGTGGCATCCACCTGAGATCCTGCACCACTATACAGGATGGCCCCTTGGTGATGAAGAGTGCAGAATTGGTGTTCATTCTGGGAAGACAGTAGGCTGGGGGGGGGGGCGGCTCCTGAAGGGGTGGGATGTACAGAAAGTGAGAAAGATTAGATGAACAAGACAAAAACAAACCAGTGAAATTGCTGTAAAGCACCTGCCTGGGTCAGGACTAAGGCATAGAAACTGAAATGTAGAAGACGATGGTATTCTATTAGCTCATGGGATTTTGGTGGCTGAGGTCACATGGTGTGTCATTTGTTGGATGAATAATTCAGAGCCGCTAGTTTAGCTCCAATATAAACCAAGGTTTAAGGTTCTCAGAGAACCGGAGAGCTAATGGCCAAAGGACAACAGAAGATGGTTTCCCAGCTTAAGAAGAGCATGGCATTGCCCTCCTCTGATTTAATGTGAGAACTAAATGGATTGGGTGATGCCAACTGAAACTGAGGAGGGTAAGGTTCTCTACCCCCTCCCCCGTTCTAGCACTCTTCTGGAAACACAAGTACACACACACACACATATACACATACTACACACACACCTACCACACATACCACACACTAATCATACACACACACCAACCATACACACTACACATACACATATACACACCACACACACTCTCTCTCCCTCTCTCCCTCTCTCCCTCTCTCCCCTCCCTCCCTCTCCCTCCCTCCCTCTCTCCCTCTCTCTCTCTCTCTCTCTCTCTCTCTCTCTCTCTCTCTCTCTCTCTCTCTCTCTCTCTCTCTGTCTCTCTCTCTCCTCCCCAGCTTTCTGGGCAGCCTTTAGGCTTGTCAAGTTGGCACCTCAGATGAACCACTGCAAAAACTATATAAAAAATATTTAGTGCTTGGCTTTCAACTTGTATGTTTTGATTTATTAGCAGACTGTGAGATCAAAGTAATGTGTTTGGAAAAAATAGAAAGTGTCAGTGTGCAGTTTAGAGGCTTCCTGTTTCATCAACATCTGCATATGCCTTTACATAGGTAGATGCTGTGTGCCTGGATCACAATGTGTATTTTTCAGTAGATGACAATTCAGACAAGAGTGTAAAACTCTGACTTAAGGTGAACTCAGTATAAAACCACAGGGCCTTGTTAGCAAGCCCATTACATGACTCTACTTTGCAGAAACAGAACTCATGAAATGCTATGGCTGGGAAGCAGGAGTCTTCCACCCCACCCCACCCCACGCCATCCCCCTCCTGTGCTGTGCTCTGGCACTGGATAGGTACCACCTGGTGTGCAATACTGTTAATAACGACCAACACCTGTGGACAGTCCATGTTCTAACTCCCCTATGAAGATCAGATTGTTTTATTTTATAGATGTAGGCAGGAGGCCACCACTTTCTCGGCCCTGTGGAGTTGTAGGTGATACAGTACACCCTGAGATTCAGTAGAACTGCTAACTTTTACTTCAGCTTTTTCACCATGGGGACTTGCCAAGACTGAGCTTTGTGGCGTAAACTCTCCTTTGGCACACGTCTGTATATTATTCAGTATACTTGTTATCTCTCTCTTCAACTACCCAAATTTCTTAACATTTAAGCAAGATTACTTCACTGTGGTACAGAGTTGGGAGATCAGAAATTTGGTCATGTTATCAAAGGGGTGGCAGTTTTCTCTATGATGGCCAGAGTCGAACTTGGAAACACTCAATGGAGGGTACTTGAGGATTGGTCACACAACCATCTGGAGGCATCTTCATCCTCATCCTGTGCCTTGGCTTAAATGCCAGCAAGGCTGAGACTGTTGACCTTAGCATACCTTCATGAGTTCTTCATAAGTCTGGGTGTGGTTCGGGGCTAGCATCTCCTGTAGAGGGAAAATAAGGGCAAACACTTTGAGTGGACCTGATGGACTCCCTGAGTTTACTTACCAACTGTCTCAGGGCTTTCCAGTTGTGAACAGACACCATGACTAAGGCAACTCCTATAAGGACAACATTTAATTGGGGTTGGCTTACAGGTTCAGAGTTTCAGTCTGTTATCATCAAGTCAGGAGCAGGCCAGCATATAGGCAGATATGATGCAGAGTTCCACATCTTCATCTGAAGGCTTCTAATGGAAGACTCACTTCCAGGTAGCTAGGACTAGGGTATTAAAACCATGCTCAGTGACACATCTACTCCAACAAGGCCACACCTTCTAATAGTGCCCACTCTCCAGCCCAAGCATACACTAACCATCACACCAACTAGCCTCAGAATGGCACTTATCAATTCTTCTATTATTTTCCCTTGGCTGGCAAGTCCACTCAGTTCACTTCTTGATACAAACCACTCTCTGAGATATTCTCAATTTTTCTTCGTCTGCAACCAATGTGTGCAAGCTTCCTTGCTTTGGGGATGACAGGATTTCCCTTGGTGTGGGAGAGCAAGTGGCTCAAATTCCTTGTGATGCATAGGGCACTTTGTGGTTAATAATCTACTGTTCATTATAATGATCTGTAGTCCCTATAAGAGTAAATGAGCTGGAACCACAGATATATTTACTGCCTTAATTTAGTCGCTAGCATTAGGTCTATTTTAAAGTATTTTCTCTCCATTTGGATGGGATTTCTTTTATCTGAGCTTATCTTCAATGTCAATAAGTTTAGCACTCCCCAACAGCTGGAAGCCCAGATATTATACATCTCCCCTCCTATTAATCTTTTGTAAGTTGATTTTTATAGCTAAGGAACCCATTCATCACTGAAGTTGTCCGCTTGCATTTGTATGTTCTTCCATTTAGCTAACTGAACTCTATTTCTTTATCTAGACTAAAGTTCTTTGTCATTTTAATAGTTTATAGAGTTCTCCCTCCATGTCAGATTGTTCACAAAGAACAAAAGGATGCTACTAATACCCCTCGTTCCCTTTCATCTTAACCCATTCCCAACGCTGTTTGGTAAAGTTATCTCTGAGAATCATGAGACATTCCATGTTCTGTAAGAACACTGAGAATCTGGCAGCTTTTCTATGAAGAACCAGACAGCATGCTTCATTTATCTGTCTCTCTCATCCAACAAGACCCATCCTTGACTTTATTCGCCTACATCTTCCTGAATTTATATAAAAGGTTTTTAAACCCAGTGTGATGGGATACAGTGACACGGCAAAGAACACTGGGGTTGATGGATCTAAGAAGAATGGAGTCTGAGGGTAATGAAACAGAAAAGACAGAGGAGGGATGTTTGGTTCCGATCTTAAATGCCGACCAGAGAGGCCCACATGCCCAAGGATTGGTCTGCTGTAACTTATCCAAATTATTCCTATCCTTGCCTTGCTTCCAAATGAATTAGACTCAGACTATGATTTATTTAGCTTTTGCACAGTAACTGAGGGATTACCCCGAATCCTATTTTCTGATAGCTGGATGTGCTTCCCTAGATATGTTCCCCAAGTACTTGCTGTTCATTTTATTCCTAGGTCATTTCTGCTCCACCACCCTGTCCTCAGGCTCCAATTTCCTCAGGTGCACACTCCTGGTCCATCATATCTAATGGAGACCTGAGTTCCCTCCATCTTCTTCCTCCTTCACTCTCTGTGTCCTTCTTTCTCCTTTATTCTTCTGGTAGTCCCTACCTGTGACCCACAGCCAAATAGCTGAAAGCCTATTTCCTTCTATTTCCAAGAGTAATTGGCTATAGTCACATTTATTTAACCCATAGTTTTAAATTGGGGGGCAAAGTTTGCACAACAAAAGCTAGCATACCTGGGAATTCACTTGTCTTGGAGTAACCAGATCTTGGGGAATGTTAGCATTTGAATAAACAGGGGCACCAGACCACGTGCACTAGTCAGAGGCCACAGAACCTGTAAAGTGTTGGGGGAAGCAGCAGGAAGCTAGGTTACTGGAGGTGTGCCCAAGAAGGACCATCTTTGTCTGCTTTCCAGCACCACGAGGTGAGCAGTTTTCTCCACTGAGTTCCCACCATGATCTTCTGCCTCACCTCTTTTGTTGCCCAAAAGCAACAGAAGCTAAGGGACCACAGAGAGCTCTGCGACCTTTCTCTAACCCGGGTTTCTCTGGTTCTTTTCTACAGTGGTGCAAAGATGACACACACAGCACAACTCTCATCAGAAAAAAACAGTGAAGTCCTGAGCCCCATTAGAGCAGAGAGCTATGCTTCTCATTGCAGATGAGGTCAGAGATCAAGCAGGGAACAATCCGAACCAGGGAGCCATTATCCAGGAGCTAGATACCCGGGCTCTAGGGCACATGTACCTCAGCTTTTCTAGGTCCTGCACGGCATCCCAGGCAAGGGGGAGCATGTGGGAAGTTCAAGTGACCTGTGCCAGTTGATGGGTTGACTAAGGGTTGGGGTGCACAATCCTCTTGGAGGATTGGTTTTGCTTGCTTATTCTAGAAGTAGTTTGCATAGTACGGAATTGAGCAATGCTGAAAGGATTGAGCAAGGGAAGCCAAGAGTGATGATGGGCACCACTCAATCCATGCACACCCTGGATACCTGACAGCTGCTACCATAACTGTGGGTTGGGGAGGTGCTGGGGACAGCTCATACAGACTCAGGGCCAGCAGGCAGACCAGGCATTTTCTAGTCACTGTGGCCAGTGTGGCTGAAAATGTGGACAGAGAGTGGACATTGCCCTTCAAACACTGTGACCTGGAGTCATGCCACAAGGAGCCAGGCGAGGTTCTTCAGAGGCCTGCTGGCAAGCACTGGCCTGGACCGCTGCAGGCCTCTGGTGAGAGAAGAACCAGTCTGCTCTCTGTACACTGAGCTGCTTCTGCAAATGAAGTGGGGCTGTGCCTCCGGCCCCCTCTGAAAACAAGGCCGCAAATCTTTCTGCACAGCAGTCTCTCTGAACTCCAGGTATTCTGTGTTCCCACATGGAAGGTTAAGTGCTTACCACACCTTTTGAACCTTTCTATACCAAGCATTCTGCATGCACAAATGCCTCTCACATAGACTCCATCCACACTCCTAGTTTCTCCCATGACAAAACAAGGTGGCCCGGGGGCACACAGCTGATAAAGAGGTGACAGCCAATGGCCCGGGGGCATACAGCTGATAAGAGGTGACAGCCAGAAAGCTACACAATCTGAGACCAGAATCTTCATCATGACCTATTTACCTATCTACTGCATAGCACCGCTCTTCAAGACACTCACCAAAGGACACCCCTCTGCTTTGCCAACAGGAGGCATCAGGCACATAGTAGGCCCTCAGATGGCCTGAATCTATCTGTCCTTAGCATGCTGCCTACTTAGGACAGGCAGGAACCAACCTGCCATGAAGTTTATGCTGTGTGTGGACCCTGGGACTCAACCAAATCGTTGAGGAATCTGGTTCTCTCAGTAGCTGCCCAGCTCCACCCTCCAGACTCCAAGGATTTGCAAGAAACGCCTCAGCCTATCTCTATGGCCTGTAATCTGCACTTGGGCTCACTGAGAGAAGAACTGAAGCCCTTGGAACTTAAGTGGACATTCTGCTTGTTCATTTTTTTTTTCCCTTTCTGGAGGGACAGATATCAGTCAGTCACATTTGGCAAGGAGTTTGGGACACAGCAGTCTGGGCCTTGGTGGATCAGCTTTGTTATATCGGTTCCCACCTAAACCAAGCAGCACATGTGCAGCCTGGGCCCAGGGAAGCGCTGACAATTAAAGCCACGTTTCCAACTGGCGTGGATGAAAGATTGGAAAATTCTGGCCTGTCTTGAGGCTGAAGATGGTTACTGAAAAGTTTTCAGAATATGAAAAAAAAATTGAAATCACTTTTGGCATGAAGAAGCAAATGACTGAGTCAAGTCATGGAGCTACTTTTCCTAGAGAAATACCCATGGGAGGTTCAAGATCTCACATGCCCAATTGTCACCTTAGCGGGCCCCTAGGTACTAGGGTCTGTGCTAGAGAGAAACAGGTGCCCCACAAGGTGGTTCACAGAGGACTCCGACCCTCTATCACCTCTCAGATGTCTCTCCCTCACCAGAGCCTTCCCGCACTCTGGAGGTGGATAGGGTTGGCTGGTCTGGGGCAGAGGTGTGTCTGCACTGAGGGAGGTGGGCGCGGGTTGCTGGTAGCTGGGCAGTTGAGGCGGAGAGTCTAGCAGGTTCCTAGGGTTGCAGGCAGATGCGGAGGTGGGTGGAGACGATCACGATTGAGGAGGAGCACACAGGCGCACTCACCGCCTTCCTCCTTCCCTTCCTCTTCCTCCCACCCCGCCCCCGGGGGGCGGTACCCTGGTCCCTAGGGAAGGTCTGCACCCCCGGAGGGTGGCGGCCAGGGAGGAGGGCTGGGATTGGGACCGCTGCAGCGGGTGGCAGACGCTGTGGGCCTCTCCCCCACTCTTCCTCACTGCCTGCTCCTGATCCCCGCCCTTCCTCCTCTCCATCCTCCCCATCTTCCTCCCGGTCCCTGGCAGCCGCGGTTAGGGGAGCAGCCTGCGGCACCGGGGCTGCTCAGCCTTTGTCTCTGGCCGCGGAGCGCGCCCGGGCCCAGCGCAGCGTAAGTGACGGGGCCGGGGCCGGGCCGCGGGGGGCTCGGTGGGGCGGGCCCTGGCGCGGGTGCTGCCTTAGGGGGGTGGAGTGCGGCGGAGGGGAGGCCGGGCTGGAGGAGCCTCGGCCCCGATGCTCGGGCGGCGCCGGTGCGGGGGTGCAGAGGGGCGCGTGGCCGGCTCGCGGGGCGCCGCAGCCTCGCGCCCGCGGTCGTGCGGCTTGGGTGCAAATCCTGTTTCTCCGGGCAGAGGCCACGCGGGGACGGAGGAGGCTGCGAGGACCTGCAGTCATGGAAAAACGGGAGAGGAGCCGGCCCAGCGTCACCACCATCACCATCACCACCACCACCACCACCACCACCACTACCATCACTGACCGTCGCCCATCCCACTACCCCTCTTCATCCCCCATCTCATCTCCCCGCATACTGCCAACTTTGTCAGACCATTTCCTTTACATCCGGTAATACTTAGATCGCGAGTGAGTGCAGCTGCTGTGGGAAGTTCATCCAACAGGCCACTGAGCTGCCTCGGCTTTCCCCGTCAGAGAAAGGGGCCTAGGAGGCCTCCTCCATATAGCCACTGAGGTGGGTTGGGTGTCTGGCTCTTTAATCCGAGTTCTAGAAGGGACATAGAGGCATGTCACTTGTTAATGATGAAAGTGACACTAAAGTAACGTCTTCATCAAGACAGAGGTTTGCAGTTTGAGAGTTCATCTCTTATCTTTTAAGTGCCGAAGTATTAATAGCAAATGAAAACATAAACGAAACTTTGACCGAACTGTTCCAAAAAAGAAGCAGAAGCAAGTACTTTGTAGGAACCCCACTTCGGCTCGTTAAGGGCAGTTCACTTTGCTTAGAGTAGACACCGTCCTTTCGAGTGCTGCGTTTCTGATGAAGCTCATTGTTTTGGAGGCTTACCTTGTACCCTGGTGCTTTTCACACCACCTGAAGAGCATCTTAATTACTGGGTTTCAAAGCAGCCCTTTGCCAGCTCAGCACAGAACAGTGAGAATAAACGCACATTCCTAGAATGGGTCCAGGCATCTGCCTCCTTCGGAAAAGACACAGTAAGATCCTAAGCCCTTCTTTATTTCCTGGGAAATTTGGGGAACCCCACTTGGGCTGCCTCATGTTTCCAGGGAGGTAATAGAAGCTCTTTTTAAGGATTCTTAATCTTATTAATAAAAATAATTTAAGAATGGGCTCGGAAGGAAGCTCGAGGACAATTTTGAATTTATTTTATTTGAACCCCAGGGCAGGTAAAGTGTAAATGTCAGCGGTTTCCAGGAGGGGAAAAGGACAGAGAGGGAGAGACAGCCCCATTACACGGTGGAAGCCGGTGTTAGGGGCAGCTTCAGAGAAAAAGCGACAAAGTCCAAAACGTTCAGAGCAGCATGCTCAGGCAACTGTCTGAAAGAAGGAAAGGGTGTTAAATAAAAAAAGAATGGAAAAAAGAAAGTGATGTTTTTCCAGGTAATTTAGAAAATTGGTGGTAGAACCACACAGCTAGGAGTTATGGGAAGGAATGGTACATTAATTAGCTCAAGAAAAGAATAATTATTTCTCTCATCTCTTTGGCACAACTTAGGGTGAATCTGCCTTTCTGAGGGGCAGTCCCTTTGTCCAGAGACCAACTGGATTAACTCTTGTGCTCTGGATAGTTTCGAACCTTCAGTGTCCATCCAAGCCTAGAGGTGGAGCCTATTCTTCTGACCATGAGAAAACATGTTTTCCTTAGGGACCTCAACAAAGCCCCGATCCAGGCTTCTATAATAGTTTCCTCTCTGAAGAGGTGACCTTAGAGCTATAAGGGTGGCCCTCATAATGTGGTTTACTCTGTGTTCTGCAGGAAATAGGAAAAGTAGAGTTGTTAAAAAATGATGTGAGTGTGGTCAGTGTGCCTTGTATATGTCTGTGAAACTGTCCATGAACAGACTTTAACTTAAAAAAAGAAAAATAATTTTAAACACAACATAATAACAGTGAAAAAGAAGACCTCACTAAGCAGTGCTTACCGTTACCATAGTTGGGAATATCTCAGATGCTCAAGCGTTATGCTTCCTAGACTCCGACCTACCCAGTTTATGAAATGGGGTTTCATGAAAATCTCCAAAAAAATTGTAATTTTGTGGGAAAAGCCTTTGAAACAATTTCTTGTCTTAAAACTGTTTCAAGTCCCAAATTTATGTAAGGCCTAGCCAGTCACACACAGTCACATTTCAGAGCAGAAACTAAAGAACTACCTTGCTGTATTTTAAATTCTGAATTTTGGGGAAAGAATTAGCATCTTAATGAGTTCTCATGCCTTTGGTTGTATTTTAGTCGTTTTTTGTTGCAAATTAAAAATAACTGATTTGTTTTATTTTGGAATTTGGGGTACTGGGAATTGATCCCAAGATCATGAGCTCACACACACTCTTATCACTGAGCTACGGTCCCCATTCTCGTTTTTTGAAGTATTTACATGCATAGAATGTGCAATCCCTCACAGCACATATGCATCTTTGCCTATATAATCTTGCTTTGTACCCCTTCTCAGCCTAGATGCTTTCAGATTATAACCAACACTTGACTTTGGCCAACACAGAAAATTCTTTAGAAACCATTTCTAAAATCTTTAAAAAAAAACTTACTTTGCTGAGTCTAGTTGGCGTCCAATAGTTCTGGCCCTGGAACCAGTGGTGTGTAGACATGGGCCTTGCTTGGTGGAATTACATGGGCAACATCTGTCAGGTTCAGGACCTGGGACTGGGAGGAAGGTGGGTTCTAACTTTGTTTGGAGAGGGAAATGGGAAAACTCCAAGAGGCTGTGAACTTTTCAGTTGGAAACAGAGAAGTGAGCATTGATCAGCTCAGCTACAACACAGAAGGAAAGGGAAGTTTTCCGTGTAGAGGGTGCATCTGAAGTCATTAGCTCAGAGAGCAGGGAGGCAGAGGACTGAGGTCGGTTGCAGACAGTTGGTATTTTGTGGTGCTGGGACTATCAGGTGTTCAAAGATCCACCCTTGAAAGCTTTTGGCACTGCTCTGAGGTCTGGGAACAACTTAAATGGCCGCATAGCAAGAAGAAAGCCGGGAGAACTAGCAGACTGCTGTCTCATTCCAGATACGAGCCGGAATGCCTGGGGGTGTGAGCGTCCCAGTGAGGGACAGGGTGGTCTTGACTAATTTGAGGTTACAAGGGAGAATTCGCACAACCTCATGTTTGACAAGGGAAATTTGTGTATGACTCTTGGGCTTCTGAGGTCTTGGGAAATGATTACATTTCTTTGTCAATGTACTCTTAATAATAATAGTTTCACCTGCAGGGAGGGCTGTGTGCTAGGTCAGTACACCTGTGTGCAGGCAATGATCAGTTAGTAGACCCTGCAGTGATCAGTTACTTACTTACAAGACCCTGCAGGGATTGGTTACTTACTAGATACAATTCCTTGTCAATTCACTGTGTGTGGCACTTCTGGTTATTCATTAACAAGGGGAGGGTGCTTTCAGCAGAGTTGCATTCCTCAGATTCCTCTGTGCTGTAAGGCTATCTAGTATCCCTTCCCCAGTACCCCTTCTCATTCTTTTTTTTCTTTTTGGATACCGAGTGTCACTATGTAGCATCAGCTGGCCTGAAACTCACTACATAAATAGACCTCACTAACCTGGAAGTTAGTCCATTGCTCCAGCCTCCTGGGTGCTGAAATAAAAGGTGTGCACCACCATACCCATCCCATTTTTGAGACAGTGTCTCACTTTGTAATCTTGGCTGGACTTGAACTCATAGCAAGCATCTTGCCTCAGTCTCCCAAATACTGGGATTCCAGGCAAAAGTCATCACATCTGGCATTGACACATCCCTTTCTTTCTTTCTTTCTTTCTTTCTTTCTTTCTTTCTTTCTTTCTTTCTTTCTTTCTTTCTTTCTTTCTTTCTTTCTTTCTTTTTTTGTTTTTTGTTTTTTTCGAGACAGGGTTTCTCTGTAGCCCTGGCTGTCCTGGAACTCACTCTGTAGACCAGGCTGGCCTCGAACTCAGAAATCCATCTGCCTCTGCCTCCCAAGTGCTGGGATTACAAGCGTGCGCCACCACGCCTGTCTAGACACATCCCTTTCTGTATGCATGTAGCTTTGACTACCAGTTAGCATGTAGTACATTTGGAAATGATGTGTACTACAAAGTCCTCTGCAATGCATAAGGACTGAACATACTCTCTCCTGGCCACGCTCTGTCACTAGAAGGGCGAGCAGGTAGGAGATACAGCTCTGGAACCACTGGGTACAAGTGATGAGTCACAGCCTCCCAGAGAAGCACCAGCTCCTGGAGATGCTCATGCAAGTACAGCGGCAGCCTAATGAGATCCAAGAAGCTGCTAAGAGAGGGAGAATTGTTGAAGTCTTATTTCTATTTGAAAATTTCAAACATTTCATTTTCTTTGGCATACTTGAGTTCTTTCCTTCTCTTTGGTATATGTCTTGACAATTGATTCATGTTCCATCTGCTGATATTGGTGACCTACTGATGCCTACCTTTATGGGGACTCGCTGTCCTCAAGTACCCTGACCACTGATGATGGTTCACTGCCTTCAGCCCAAAACTGAGGACTGAAAATCCCAGATAGAGCATGATCCTTCTGATCCATGGATCTTGGCTCTGGACTGCAGCCCAAGAAAATACTAGACACTTAAATTAGTAGATCCCGAAAGTTGTGTACTGGGGATGGATTTCTAAGTATCTTAACTTGTTTGTGTGGCACAGCAGGAAGTGCATGTCCTTTGTGTTTCAAGTGGACCAATTATATAAGCTCCAGTTAGGTTGCTGTGGTTCTGACAGACTTTTCAAGGGAAGGGCTCCTAGAGGTGTCTGGAGTTGGTTTTCTATCCTTTTGTCTTCAGCCTCCTAAGTTTCTTACCTCAGTTGTCAGAAAAAAGTAGAGTGTATTTTCTTTGTTTTGCTAGGATCAGGGAAAATCCATGTTAAGTGAGGAGAGACTTGCAGAGGCACCACTCTTACTGCTATTACTGCTGAAAATGAAAACTTAAGCTGTTTGTGAGGATGAAGTCTGGAGGGAAAGGCCCAGGACCTTGGATGTAGAGAAGACACTCAGATTCTGAGTGGATGGGTGGATTATGATGGATTATGAGGTAGGGAGGAAGGCAAGATGGATGGGTGAGTGAGCGGATGGGTAGATGGTAGTAGTGCTGGTGGTGGTGCTGGTGGTGATGATGATGACGTGTGTGTGTGTGTGTGTGTGTGTGTGTGTGTGTTGTGTAAGGGAAGATTAAGAAATGGATTTGCAAAAAAATTACAAAATAAAAAAAATAGATATGCCCTGCTCAATGGCAGAGTGTTTGCTTACTGGACGTCAGTTGAATCCTCAGCATCACATATGCAAGTTTCCGTGGACAGACAGACATACAGGCAGACAGACGATCAGACACACACAGGGGTGGGGTAGATGTATAGACTATCAGAAGTAAATAAAGGGAAAGGATTTTGCTGTATGCATGCCAGGACAGATGGATTAGATGGGTGGATAATGAATAGATGGATGGCTCGGGATATACAGTGAACAGGTGGATCAGCGAATGGATGGGTGTTCGGCAGAAGAACAAATGAATAGAAAGATGGTGTGAGAGTTCCGCCTAATTAAGGGGGAAAAGCAGATTTTCTTTAAAAAATTAATAATAGCCCTTGATCAGGGCTGAGTGAAAATGGGAAGTTGTAGAGTGCAGAGTACTATGCCTGCAGTGTTCTTGTGGGAAGTCCCCACTGTCTCAGACTCCTTGTGGAAATGGCCTGTATCACTTGCTGTTGTGGGTCTGTTGTGGGGACCATGTTGTCTAATGGCCACGGATGTGTTAAAACTGTGACTTGCTATAGGAACTCGTGTTAAATGTGGCTAGATGGTGATTATAGCTTGTAATGGCCTTCAACGCTCATGGCTGCACTTCTGCTCTGCCGGGGGATATCGCAGTCATTCTGTGTATGTACAAGACACTGGCAGGCCTCTTTCTGAGGACACAACCCTTGTCTGCAGTAAGCAATGCAGTGGTCTTTGGCTTAAGACTCCTGCATCAGTAGTGTGCAAAAGAAGCTCATCACCAGCGTGTCAAATCTGTGAGTCATGACAATATGAAGATTCACATAGAAATAACCTCAGTTTGATACCAGGGCAGGTATGACTGGTGCGGCAGGTAAGATTCAACTGGCTATGGCAGGAAGCACAGAGGGGGCCGCACCTGAATGGTCAGCTGGGGAAACTCAAGCTTGAGCGTTCCTGAGGGTGGGGTGAAGAGACACGATCAGACTTGCTTCTGGCCGCAGAGCCAGCCAGGGACTCACTGGGACCCACCTCTGCAGACACCCGCTGGTGCTCACAGCGACGGGAAGCAAGCCTGCTTATCTGGTCCCTGCTGCCAGTGCTGTTGCAGGTATGTTCTGCGTGCACACATTCTGTTCATTAGATTTTTGCTGTTGTCACAACTGCAGATGGAGAAGAAGCTTGTTGAAATTCATTATGGTTTACATGTAGTTAGCACTACAAGGCTCATGGGTTAGCAGCTTGGTACCCAGCATGTGGCTAAGAAATAGTAGGGACTTGAAAATGTGGGTCTTTAGTAATGATTTCAAGACTGGTCCATCCCTGCCTGTGAGTCTCCCCATGGGTTGGCTCAAGTGTTCTCTCTCTCTCTCTCTCTCTCTCTCTCTCTCTCTCTCTCTCTCTCTCTCTCTTTCTCTGTTTTTCTCTGTATCTGTCTCTTTCTATCTCACCATCTCTCTCAGTTTCTATCCCTCTCTCTTCTCTCCCTGTCTCCTTCCCTCCCTCTCTCTTTCTTTTCCTCCCTCCCTTGTAATACCATTGGTCCTCAGTTCCTCACCAAAGTCAATCATAACCTCCTAACTGTGAGCTATTCAAGCATTTCCTTTATTGTGGAAGCATTCAGCATCAGGCATTTTGTCATAGTAACAGAAAATAGGCTAGCAGAAGATCACAGAGCCCAAAAGCCAGCTCAGGCAGGCTAACAGGCCCAGTCTCCTCTCTATGTGAGAACTCAGATGGTTTTAGTAAAATGCACATTGTTTCTCAGAGCTGTCAGCCTGTGAATTCTTTCCATCTTGCTTTTTTGAAGAATTATCAAATGAGTAGAAATAGGATCTGAGCGGGCATGTTGCCAGCAAGAATCACATAATGTACACATTACCTCAAAGAAAGTCGGCCATACTTCCCTCGCCCAGCCTCACACTTGCTGTTGATCCTGGCAGAAGCCTGGGGGCCTCCTACTCAAGTCTGAGTTGCACACCTATAACCCCAGTGTGAGCTGTGACTGAGCTGGCACTCTGCTATGTTCGCTCTTGCATCAGGAATATCAAACATATAAAGGTGACTTTTTAGCAAAGAACCAGTGCATGTTCTCGGGTGCAGTTTACCCAATCCCTGTAAATCTGAGTCTTTAGAACAATCTGTGGGGACTGCTGCATTCATTTCTAATCAGTTTATCCAGTTCTTTTACAAGCATTTGTGGGATGTCTGATATAATGCAAGGAGTCAAAGAAATAAGGAAGCTTGTTTGCAATTATCTTTTCTTCCTTTGTGTCCATTTAACCTCCCCCCCCAAAAAAAAATACTGAGATGCAAATTAGAAAGAAAGTGATTTTTTTGAAATCACTGGGAGCATCTTTTTTATTTTCACGTTAATTACTAGCTGTAGACAGTCAGGATCTTGCAGAATTGCATCTCTGCTCCGTGGACTTCTATGAGAACTCAGTAAGAACACAGAAATATTCAGAGGCTGGTGCTCGGATTTCTTTAGGAAATGACAAGTCATTTCTATTCAAAATAGGTGACAATTCTCCCTAAAGGAGATGTCCAGAGCAGATGACTATGGGAGGGAAACAGCTTGAGTAATCATGTTTATGAGTGAGAAGAGGAGAGACCTACATGTGAGACTCTGTTAGGCCATTTTACATGCTGGTTGACTCAGACTGGATGTCTTCCTCTTTGTACCTCAGTTTCTTCATCTACAAAACAGAGATTGTTTGTTTCCTCACTCAGCCCTCTACATGCTTAATTCCCCTGTGATTTAGGTTTTCATGAATCCATGTAGACATGGGGCCCTCTACACCTGCCAGTGGCAGGCTAGAAATTCACATCAAGCTTGGCTATGGATGCACTCTGAGGTGGACCGCTCTGGAGTGAGTCTTCTCATGTTTGAGTACTGGTCTGGAGTTTGTGTTCATCACCTTCAGACCAAGAAAGAGGGGCCTGGGTGCTGGGTCTGTGTGCCTGGCATCTGTCTACAAGTCACTTGCCCCATCTGGGTCTTGGTGTCCGCTTTGGTGGAATGGGGCCTCTTGGCTTGGCCAGGCTGACTTCCTGTGCTGTGTCCTTCCATTTACATTCCGAGCTCTGAATCCATTAGTGTGCACTGTTAGCCTAATTTTCCAATCACTGTACACCCCATGACAGAGACGAAAGTCATGACTATTTATATTAAGCTGTTTCATTATTTCAGAGGGAAGGCGGGGAGGGCTGAACACATGAAGCTCTAATTACAGTAATATGGTACATTAGATTACAGCTCTCTTTTGCCCTATTTTATTGATGATCATAGCCCAAGAAAGCCAAGAGTTTTGTCCCTGCACTTCTATTGCCCTTATTCCAGAGATCTACCCAGAGCCCGGCACTCATGAATGAAAAAATAAAAATAGACTAGGATCACGAGTCTCGCTCCTTAGAGCGTGGATGGTCAGGCGGGGTCTGTTCCCAGACTGAGGCAGGATCTTCAGACTGCACTCATCAGTGACAGGCACACGTTCATGTGCTAACCTGCTCTCCCTTCCTCTGAGTTTGGGTTTCAATGTCTATAGAGACCGTTCTCCCCCCCAAATCTAGGGATGTGCTACTAAGAGGCTCTACCATAGACTAAAGGAACAGGGGAGAACATCTTTATAGAGCAAAAGTATTTCTTATAGCCAGAGAGTAAAAGAATTCCTAGTTCTATTAAAAGCTCAAGGATCTACGTAAGTGATGGTCTTCTTACAAACACTCTAGGATATTACAGGAGTTGGTCTGGGTGTTTATTTCCTGCTTCTCTTTTTATGAAGCTGTGAGGATAGAATCTGAGGCTTCGCCCTATTGACTTCATCCTCATCCTCATTTCCTCCCACAGGCCTTTCCTGTAAGCACCATGATTAAATGGAGCTTCACCTTCCTAATAACACAATAGGGATTAAAGCTCAGCCTTTAAAGCCTTGGGAGGCTTATTTGGATGTCATAAACACAGGTCCCAGAGGTTTGCAGCACACCGAACAAGAAGATCCAAATACCAGTCCCAAGTGAAGGCTTCTGACGCATAAAAGGCAGCAAAGAGCAAATAACACGGCAGTCTCTGCCTAGTGCAAATGATACAGATACAGTGCCACCAGAGAGCTCACTATGGTGCCACTAAACAGTGCTTCATTCACAGGAAGGAGGCAACATGTTGTAAGACCAGTAAGGGTGGTGGGTGCAGACTGATTGCCAAGTTCCTCCCAGCAGCTGGCACAAAGCATCACACAAAAGAAAAATGAATACATAGGAATTGAGAAAAAGGAAGGAAGGAAAGGAAAGAAAGAAAGGAAGAAAGAAAGAAAGAAAGAAAGAAAGAAAGAAAGAAAGGAAGGAAGGAAGGAAGGAAGGAAGGAAGGAAGGAAGGAAGGAAGGAAGGAAGGAAGGAAGAAAGAAAAGAAAGAAAGAAAGAAAGAAAGAAAGAAAGAAAGAAAGAAAGAAAGAAAGAAAGAAAGAAAGAAAGAAAAGAAAAACAAAAAAGAAAGCGTAACATGGTAGACTCCAGTCCCAATATCCATGGTTACACTTAATATAAATGACCTAAATATTCCAAATAAAAGACAATTGGCAGAATAGATTTTAAAACATCATTTAAGTATATGATATTTATAGGAATTCTACTCCAGATATAATGATATAGACAAAAATTATGCCATACTAATATTGATTCTAAAAGGAGAAATTACTACAATTGCTAGTGCCAAATGAAAATAGCTCAGGTCAAACAAAGCAAACAGATACAGAGAGGGACATTACACCAAGAAAGCATGTACACATACCAAAAAATTGAGTGTACAATATGAAAAAGCAGGGTAGGGCTGAACAAAAACTGATAGAAAAATAGATAAAGCATAACTGTAATTGGAGACTTTTTAAAGATTAATGTTTTAAAGTTATATATCTATATGTATGTCTGTGTATGAATTTGTACACCTCAGTTCAGATACTTACAGAGTCCAGAAGAGGCCACTGGATCCCCTAGAGTTTGAGTTATAGGCATTTATGAGCTGCCTAAGATAGGTGAGAGGAACTCAGGTCTTCCACAAGAACTGTTCACACTGAGACATCTCTGCAGTCACCATAGTTGGAGACTTCAAAACTATCTCTCAGCAAGAAACTAAATAGCAAGAAGGAAACAAATAAAAATTCAGGGCAGAGAAACATCACCCTGTCAACATTTATGAAATGTTCCATCAAGAGCCGAATACGCATCCTGCTCAAGCACCCAGGGAACGTGAGTGAAGACATGCTGTGCCAACGCCGTGAACTAACCTTGGCTAACTTAAAAGAACTGAAAATGGAAATGTATTTCTGTGATTAAAAATGGATTCAAACTAAAAAGTTGATAATAAAATATTACAAAATATAGGACAAACCTTGCACTTCTAAATAACTCCTGCATTATCTCAATGCAGAGTATCTCAAAGGAAATAAAAATAAATTAAGATGAATTGAGATGAAATTATAGCATATCAAAATTTATGGAACACAAGTCAGTTCTGAAAGGGGAATTTGCACACAGCCACCTCTCAAGTCAACATTCTAAATCTTTACCACAAGAAACTAAAGACAAAATCTAAAGAAAGGCCAAAGCAAGGAGAAGGAAGGAAACCAACACCAAGCTCAATGAGGGATGCTGCCTCAGGAAGTAAAGTGGAGACTGATTGCAAAGGAAGCCCAACAACAACCTCTGGCCTTCAAAAGTATGCGCATAAAGATACATACACACACATGTGAGCATGCCTATGTATACTCTCACAGCACATACACATCCAAGTTTGTAATGGTTTGTTTACTTCGAGTGTGTGTGTGTGTGTGTGTGTTCAGGAGGAGGTATGCTTACCTGAGTGAGGGTGCCAACAGAGACAAAGGGATTGGATTTCCTGAAGTTGGAATTGAAGTTAGTTGTAAGCCACCTCCATGTGAGTGTGTTTTAGGCCCATATAATTTTTTTAACAGTGTGTGTGTGTGTGTGTGTGTGTGTACATGCAAATGAGTCATTGCATGCATGTAGATGTTAGAGGAAAACTCATGGGAGTCACTTCTCTCCTTCCACCCACGTGTGTTCCGAAAATTCAGCTAAGGTTGTCAGGCTGTGGGTTATTAGCCTTCCAACCTACAGTAACCTGTTGAATCACCTCTTCAATTCCTCCCCCAGTCTTGCTTTAATTGTTTGAATTTAGAAACAGGAAAAAATGAGGAAGACAATGAAATAATTCTTCAAGCAAAACGATAACAAGAAACTGACCAGTCAACACCAAGATAGAAAGGAAAGGGTAGAAAATGCTAGTTCATAGCAAAATAACATACTTCAATTTCTGCAAGTGCCAAAAGGATAACAAGAGAATGTCAGGAGCTACTCTAGTCAAGAAACATGCAACCTAGATGAAACAGACATGTTCCTGAATGAAAAGAAAAGAGGAAAAAGGAAAGAAAAGAGAAATATAAAAGCTACAATAACTTCCCTGTGCTGATTAGTTTTTGTCAACTTGAGCTCTTGGGAGCAATTTGTCTCAAGTACTGCCATCTTGTTTTCAGATTCTATAAAATCATAACGGGAAGTAAGTTCAAGGTCCCAGGACCTGGGAGATCTGGGGATTTCACAATAGCTGAACAGCTGCTGTCATCTTCTATTCCAGAACATAATGACTGTTCCTAACCACAGCTCCCATTATTCATCCTTTGTCCCCCCTAACCATAATGATTGTTCCTAACTACAAAAGAGAAAATGGATTTGATTGGTTTGACAGTAAAATCTACACTCTGTATCAGTTCACATAGATCAACCACATAGATCAATCCAAAGCCATTATCACTAAATCAGGATAGGTGAAAACATATACTACTAACTTGGCACAGATGCATGTGGTTTGCAAACTTATATATTCTGTGATTTTCTGGCTCAGGGTCACAGTTCAGCTCCCAGAGTTTGTTCTGTGGCCCTGATAGATCAGTAGTGGCTTGATTACCACTTTTTATCATCTGCATTGACCTGGTGTTTGAGTTATGCTGGACCTAAGCAGGCCCCTAACAAAACAAACTACAGCCATCTGGGAAGAAGAATCCTCAATTGAGACATTCCAATCATCAAGTTTTCCTATAGGTGCTTCTTGCTTACCGATTGATGTGAAAGGGTTCAGCCCACTATAGGTACTGCCACCTCTGGATAAACGTCCGGATTTTATAACAAAGCAAGCAGAACAAGCCATGAAAATTGAGCCAGCAAGCAGCTGTCCTCCATGTTCCCTGTCTGTTTCTGCCCTAACTTCCTCCAACAACGGACTGGAGCCGGTAAACCAAATAAACCCTTTTTCCTCACCAGGTTGTTTGGGGGCAGTGTTTCAGAGTAGCAACAGAGAGTAACTAGACTCGATATGAAATAAATACTTCAAATAGCTGTATGATTCTTAAGATAGTTGACTCCTAAGTCTATCAATAAAGAAATCTCAAGATGGTTTCATTGAAAATGCTGCTGGATTATCAGCACTTGTGAATGAAATTTTAAAGGAACATTAACACCAGTTCTACTCAACTTCCAGAAAATACAGGAAAGAACATTCTCATTTTTGTAATGGGGTCATTATTTCCTTGATACAAAAACAGTGGAGAAACATATAACAAGGAAGACCATAAAATATGTAAACTGAATGAAGCAATATACAATGCATCACGACTGTCTGAGGTTTATTTCAGGTTTTCAATTTAGTAAAACCAGTCAATGCAATATATGCAATATACCACATTAATAGACTGACAAAAGAGACGTATGTCACTCGATGAAGAAAAAAATGTCCGACTCAGCCCCCAGTACCCTTTTATATTGAAAGTGATAAAGTGATTATAAAATAGGGAGTATTGCATGACTGTTCCCAGCCAGACACCCAGATTCCCAGGCAGAAGTAAAGACACATTTCATGTTGAAAGACTTGATTCCCCCCCCCCCCCCACTGCTCTTTAGTGTGACATAAACTGGAGTCTTTTGGGAAGAGGAAACTTCAACTGAGAAAATACTACTGCATTGGCCTGTGGGAAGCCTGTTGGATCATTCTGATTGATTGCTGTGGGAGGGCCCAGCTCATGGTAGGCAGAGCTACCCGTGGGCTGATGGTTCAGGGACCTATTAGAAATCAAACTGAGCAAGCCACAAGGAGCAAGCCAGTAACCAGCACTCCTCCATGACCTCTGTATCAGTTTCTGCCTCCAGGCTCCTACCCACTTGAGTTCCTGCCCCGACTTCCTTTGATGATGAGATATAAGCCAAATAAACTCATTCCTCCCCAAGTTGCTTTGGTCATGGTGCTTTATCACAGCAATAGAATCCCTAAGAGCCCCTAATATCTAAATGAGGAAATCTGTTCATTCCCCACTAAGAAACACAGTACGAGAAGTTCTTACCTCTGTAATAAGACAAAGTGAACTACAAGGTTCAATAACCACAAAGAAAAGAATAAAAAGCATCCTTTGTGGGTGGCACACCTATATAAAAACATTATAAATATCTCTTTAAAACATTCCTAGAGATAGCAAATGACAGAAGACAAGATTAGTGCTGATGAGGTACCATTTGCTGAGAAGCCTGGTGACTTGACGTGGGCCCGCATGGTGGAAGAAGAGAACTGACTCTTGCAAACATCCTCATGGCCTCCCCTAGTATGAATTCTCTCCAACATAGAAAAAGAAAAGAACTTCCAGTTACAAGATTAATGAAGAAAGATAACAAACACTTAGAAACTAAAATTAAAAATGTAAAACCATTTGCTGTCATGTAAAACACTAAAATACTAGTTGTAATATTTTAAAACTGATATAAAATACTTCAGCAAACTTCAGAACACTGATGAGAGAAAGAAAAGGAAACACAAATCAGTGGAGACACTGTTTTTATAGATTTGAATAATCAACATAGCAAAGCTGCCAAGTCTCAAAATTGATATGTATTTTATAGTAGTTTCCCAACATATTACCAAGATGATCTTGTGAATAAAGATAATATGCTAAAATGTATCAAAGGCAATAAATGTTAGAATATTTCAAACAAAGGGAATCTTGACTTAAATCTCCTAACTTGGACTAATGATTAACATGTGATCACAGATCACAATGTTAAAAAGTATAAACTTTAAAGTATGGATACTCTGGTCCTTCTTAGAAGGAGGAACAACATATCCACAGAAGGAGATACAGAGACAAAGTGTGGAGCAGAGTCTGAAGGAAAGACCATCTAGATACTACTCCACCTACATATCCATCCCACATACAATTACAAAACCCAGACACTATTGTGGATGCCCACAAGTGCTTGCTGACAGGAGCCAGATATAGCCGTCACCCGGGAGGCTCTGCTAGTACATGACAAATGTAGACGGGGAATCTCTCAGCCAGACATTGAACTGAGCACAGGGTCCCCAGTGGATGAGATAGAGAAGGGACCAAAGGAGCGGAAAAGGTTTGCAGCGCCATAGGAGGAACAACAATATGAGGCATCCAGTACTCCCAGAGCTCCCAGGGACAAAACCATCAACCAAAGAGTAGACTTGGAATTACCCATGGCTCCAGACACATCAGCAGCAGAGGATGATCTTGTTGGACACCAAATGGGGGAGAGGCCCTTCATGCTGGAAAGACTTGATACCATAGTGTAGAGGAATACCAGGACAGGGATCCGGGGTAGTAGGGGTGGGGGTAGGGGTGGGGTTGATTGGGGAAGGGGAGATGGCTTTCGGGGAAGGAGGGAACCAGGAAAGGGGACAACATTTGAAGTGTAAATAAAGAATATACCTAATGAAAAAAGAAAAAGAAAACCTAATAAGTAATTGTTGGGAACATGTGCTTCAGAATATGGGGACTTAATTTCAAATATTAAATTATAATATAATCACATCGTGGTGGTTTGAGTAGGTTTGACTCCCATTGACTCATGTGTTTGAATGTTTGGCCCACAGGTACTTTTAGGAGGTGTGGCCTTGTTGGAAGAACTTTGTCACTGTAGGGATGGGCTTTGAGGTTTCCTAAGCTTCACCCATTGTGGAATCAGACTCCTCCTGGCTGCCTGCACAGGACAATTGCCTCCTGGCTGCTTTTGAATCAAGATGTAGAACTCTCAACTCCTCCAGCCCCATGTCTACCTTCATGCTGCTATGTTGTCCACCATGATGACAATGGGCTAAACTTCTGAAACTGTAAGCAATAAGTAGTTAGATGTTTGCTTTTATGACAGTTGCTTTGGTCATGGTGTCTCTTCACAGCAGTAAAACCGTAACTAAGACACATATTATTTCCCTCTTCCCTGCCCTCCTTCCAAGCACTTCCATGTACCCCCTCTTGCACTCTTTCAAATTCATGACCCCTTTTTCTCTAATTATTGTTACATATATGTGCATTCACATTCCTAAATATATAAATACAATGTATTTATCAGTCTGCATAAAACAAAATTTTAAAAGGAATAAAACAAAGACAGAACCAGATAGATCTCCATAAGTTCTCAGCCAATCTTGTCTATAGAGTGAGTTCTAGAGCAGCCAGAGATAATTTTTTTAAGAATAAAATGAGTTAATCACTTTATGTCGAGATTTATTACATACATTATTCAAACATGCAGAATACTGGTAGAGGAGTGGACTCCTGGGTCAGTAGATGTGAAGAGAGACTGTTATTCTGCCAAGTGTGACAACAGATCTTGGCCAAGCACACTAAGGCAGTGCACAGACCAAAAGGTGACTCTGGACTTAAATCTCCTATCTTATACAAATGACTAACATGTGATCACAGACCACAATGTCAAGTATAAACTTTTAGAAGAAGACTTAACAGAGATTGCTGAAAACATGGGTTTCAGAACATGATGGGCTTTTGTAAGTGGAAGGGGAGATTCTGTGAGGCAGTGACCACACCCAGGGAGTAGTCTTTCTCACCCATGAGTGTGTCTTCTTTTCTCCATGAGGAACATCACAATGGCTTCCACTCCTAGTCCCAACCCTGATGCTACTTAGCTAAAACCTAAGGAAATGTCCCTCCAGCAAATATGACTCAAGGTACAGAAAAGACAGAAGGAGAGAGCAAGACACCTATTAGATGAACCCAGTACAGTGCTTTATTATACCACAGGATGCTGTATGTTAATAAATATTGGATAGTCTCATACTTAGGGTTACTATTGCCGTGATGAATCACCATGATCAAAAGCAGCTTGGGAAGAAAAGGATTCATTTCACTCATAAGTCTGCATCACAGTTCATCTTTGAAAGCAAGTAGGACAGGAACTCAAACAGCACAGGAACCTGGGGGCAGGAGTTGAAGAGGTGATTGAAAGGAGCTGCTTATTGGCTTGCTCCTCATGGCTTGCTCATCTTGTGTTCTTATAGAACCCAGGACCCACAGTGGCCTGGGCCCTACCCCATCAATCAATAAGAAAATTCCCTACAGGCTCCATCTTACAGAGGCATTTTCTCATCTGATGCTCTTTCTTCTCTGCTGACATTAGCCTGTGTCAAGTTGAAATACAACCAGTCTGCACAGGTAGCTTAATTGCAGGTATGTTTCTCATCTTTGCACCAGACATAGTTATGGGGGGATAATCTATCACTAGTGAGATGGACTAGATTTTTAAGTGTTACCTCTTTTCCATTATAAATTTTGCTTATGTGGACTAATATGGTCTGCCTTCCCTCAAACAAAATCTATTCACCCCAGGAGACTGAGGCAGGGACATGGACCAGAAGAATGTTGTGCAGTGCCATGGAGTGACAATAGAGAACAAAAACAAAACAAAACCCTGGTAATCTGGGTGCTAATTATTCTATGAACCTAACTTACCAGGATGACAGCTTTCTGTCTCCAGACCCTTAAGGGAGTTGAGTAAGCTTGTTACCATATACATGTGGAATCCCAGGATTTGTTCTTTGGTGTTGGCTAGATTCACTTAGTATAAGGTCCTCAGGGTTCATCCATATTATACCATCTTGTAGTTTAAATCTAAAATGCTCTCCCAAGACCATAGTTGAAGACATGGTTGCTCTTGGTTTTTCTACGCAGGTCCGTCTGCCTACACCACAGCACAGGTCACCTGTCTGCCTGCCGCATGGGCCGCAATGAGATACACCAGGCCAAAGAGTTCCATGTGGGACTTTATTTAAGATGGGGAAAGGGGTAGCAGGCAGGGAGAAGGAAGGAAGGAAAGAGAGAAAGAGGGAGAAACACTACCCAGTTATATGTGGGTGATGACGTAAATTACAGGTAAAGGTGGGCCATTGAATTCTGGGTATATGGCGGCTGTTGCCTTGGCAATGGGCCTATAGTTCTAATTGTCACCTATATGACGTCACAGGCCTCGCAGCTCTCGGTACCAACATCCCTGCACTTCTTCCATTAAAAAGAAAAGGAAAAGAAAAGGGGGGGGGGACCCGATGATGAAAAGGAGTGAGGGCACCATGTCTCTTAAACTACTTCCTGCTGTCTAGGGGCGTTGTCAATTTCAGGGTGTGGCTGACTTTTATCATCAGGATCCACTTGGTACATGTTGGCATCAGGTACGTCTGCAGACAGTGGCTCTTCCGTGGGCAGCGCTGGTAATTCTGTAACATAAGCTGATTAATAGTTTGGTTAGAAATTTTTTGTATTTGCTGCTGGAAGAATGTAGAAACAAGATTAATTAGGCAGGGAGCAAACAATAACACCAGGAAGATGACTAGAAAAGGCGTTACAAAAGGGAGTATCCGTTTCCATATAGGGTTTTCAAAATTGCCAGAACTGGAGGTCTCACAATCTCTGAAGTTCTTTATGTCTGACTGAAGTTCCTGGATTTTGTTTCTCACTATCCCCGATTGGTTGACATAGAAACAGCATTCTTCTTGGAGGAACAGGCAAAGGCCACCTTCTTTAGCTGTCAGGACATCTAGGCCCCATCGGTTCTGAAGCACCATGGCTGCCAAAGAATCGGTCTGCTTCGGGATAGTAAGCACAGTTTCAGTCATTCCCTGGAGATCACTTTTAAACTGGGAAGTGAATGTATTGTATTGGGCCAGAGAAGTAGTTATTCCTGCCACACCAGTACCAACACCTATGGCTATTCCTGTAGCGACCAAGAGTGGCACGATCTGAACTGCCCTCTCGTGTCGAGCAGCTACAACTGGGATTGGCAGGGGCTCATTTCTCGGGATGACTCCCAGCTCAGGGAAAAGGAGTACCAACGTGCAAACTCCTGACCAGCTGGCAGGTAGGCGATGCAGGGCATTGTGGCAGAGATGATATATCAAGGCTTGTGGTTTTATTACATTCTAGGGAGCTTAGTGTTCCTACAGAACATGTCCCAGAGGTCTTAAAACAGTTTGCCATGCCAAAGAGAGGAACAGAGGTAAGGTACGGAGTCATGGTGACAGTGGATTCAGGACAGCTAACAAAAGGTGAGGTAAGGTTATTTGGCAGTATCACTGGAGAAGCTGTAAGTGACATTTTTGAGTCAATTCCTGGGGGTACACATAACCAACAATCTTTAAAGTGACCAGGCCTGGTGACATTAAGGAGCTGGTATGCTGAGGTCAAGGTTTGAAGCAACAGGTGAAATACAAGTCAGTGCCATTTATGAGGGGTGCTGTCAAAGAATCAAGGACCTCAGAGGAGTGTTTAATTATCTCCCCTACTTTCCCAGTATCTAGGGGTTGGGCGATTGAGATATATTTTCTCTGAATATGGATGGTACTTACTGGGGAACTGGGCTGGTTTTTACAATAGAGCTTACCAACAACTCCTGTTTCCCACCTGGGATCCCACGGGTCTTGTATGTAGAAGAAAAGTGTCTTGCAGTGTTGATAGAAGAAATGATTGACTGGTGATCCTAGCATATGTATCTGACAAGACCAATATGGGCAGCCCCCATATTCATCTGGCCATTTTTACAGTAATCTGTCCGGTCAAAGAGAAAACAAGTATAGAGACCATAATACTTAGATGGGATAACAGATACAGGGATGATCTCGATTTGGATTGGTTCCTGGCATCCAGCTACGGAGCAGTTTCCTGACCCTATTTGGAAAGACTGGTTATTATCTGTGGGGGTTTCTTGAACCTTGAATCTCCAGATGTAAGGACTGCCCTGGATGGAAATGAAGAACAGCAGGGGTAGGACAAAAAAACCCATGTCTAATCCAATGAGATTGAGCTCAGCTGCCAGAGTGGGGTCTCATGTTCTGGAATTGGGGACAAGGTGGGTGGTCCCGATGTCCTCCGGAGCTTAATAGAGCATGGTCCTGTCAGGGTTGACGTGTATGAAGAAGAGTTATCTTTAGGTGGAGGGATGAAAGGTTTAAGGTGAGATAGATGGACCCAATGAGAAAATCCTTCGAGTTTAGCAGCTGTAGGGGTCATGAGAATCACCTTAAAAGGGCCCTGCCATTTGGGAGAGAGGGGTGAGGGCTGATGATCTGGAGGAGATAAGAGGACTTGGTCTCCACTGTTGACAGGTAGGGGACAGGAGACAGTCTGTGGCCGCAGTAGATGGTGGTCAGCAAAGTCCCATAAGAGAGAGCAAAGGTGGCAAAGCAATGGGGTGAGTAGGTGGTCTGGGAGGGGAGAGCATTTAGGTGAGAGACCAGGAGTTAAAACTGGACGTCCATACATGAGTTCAAAGGATGAGATAAGAAGTGGTCGCTTGGGGAGAGCTCGTAGCCTGAAAAGAGCCAGAGGTAGGAGTTATACCCAGTCAAGGTGAAGTTCCTGTGATAGCTTAGTAAGAGTGGTTTTTAAAGAGCGATTAGTTCTTTCTACCTTACCTGAAGATTGAGGATGGTAGGGAATGTGAAAATGTCCAGGGATGTTTAAGGCCTTAGATAGACTCTGAGAGATCTGGGAAGTAAATTCAGGACCATTGTCTGACTGAAGGGAGGCTGGAACACCAAATCGGGGGATGATCTCTTGGAGAAGGAGATCAGAGACTGTCTGAGCCCTTTTATTAGTGGTGGGAAAGGCTTCTACCCGTCCTGAGAAGGAGTCCACCAAGACCAGGAGCTACTTGGCATGCTTGACAGTAGGCATATGGGTAAAGTCAAGTTGCCAGTCAGTTCCAGGAAAGAAACCTATAGCCTGATGGGTAGGGAAAGGGGTACTACGATACCTCAAGTTTGAATCTGACATCTGACAGATTTTACAAGAAGCAGTGATAGATTTTAAGAAATTTAAGTCTTCAGGAGTAGGCTGTAAGTGGGTCTTAACAAAAGAAGATAACACTCGGCTGTTAGGATGAAAGAGTTGGTGAAGATAGGATAGAGTTTGGCCAGTGTCAGGGGGTAGAGGTAGAGATGTGGGTTGTAGTGTAAGGATGTCTTGGGGAAGGTGAGATGAGTTTAGCCCTCTAAGGGTCGCAGCTCGAGTTGCCTCATCAGCTCGGTTGTTTCCCTTAGATACAATAGAGTCATCTGTCTGGTGGGATCTGCAGTGGACAATCCCAATAGCTGTGGGGAGATCAGAGGCCTTTAGCAAGGCTAAAATATGGTTTGCATTAGTTACTGATCCTCCTGTTGTGGTAAGTAACCCACGCTCTTTCCAGATAGCAGCATGGGACAGGAGGATATGGAAAGCATATTTGGAATCTGTATAGACATTGAGGGATTGTCCCTGTGCCAGTTGAAAGGCACGGGTGAGAGCTATCAGCTCAGCCTGTTGATTAGTGGTGTGTACAGGAAGGGCCTGTGCCTCTACCACCTCGGTGTCTGACACTATGGCATAGCCAGCTTTTCTAGTCCCTTCATATAGAAAGGAACTTCCATCTGTGTACCAACTATAAATGGCTTGAGGCAATGTACCTTCCTGTGTGTGTGAGGGGTGAGGTAATAGTTGCTCTAAAGTCTCAGTGCAAGAATGAGACAGGGAGTGGTTAGTATTAGGTCGGGGAAGAAGAGTAGAAATATTAAGAGGAGGACATGATTGGAAGGTGAGCGTGGAATCCTCTATTAGCGCTACCTGGAGAGAAAGAACTCTGGAGGAAGGTAGAGTTTGCAAGCCTTTGTAAGTTTGGAGCTGTGACAGGTTGTGAGAAGAGAGCACAGTTATAGGAGACCCAAGCTTAGTTTCTTTGATTCTCGAATAAGGAGTTCAGCAGCTGCTAAGACACGAATACAAAGTGCCCATCCCTGGATGGTTAAATCTAGTCTTTTTGACAAGTATGCTATAGGTGCAAAAGAAGGTCCCAGTTGATGACCTAAGACTCAAAGGGCAAACCCCTTCTTTTCAGTTACATAGAGGAAAAAAGGGCGAGTCAGGTCAGGGAGATGTAAGGCTGGGGCCTTAAGGAGAGCCTGTTGGAGCCTCTGAAAGGGCTTGGCAACAGATTTGAGAAGAGGTTCATGGGTGGGGCCTAATGCTGCATCATATAAGGGTCGAGAAAGGAGGGAAAAGGAAGGAACCCAGGAACATAAAAAGCTAGCCATTCCTAGGAATGATAAAATCTCTTCCTTTGTAGAAGGAACAGTTAAAGACTAAATCAGATTCTTTCTATCTAAGGTAATAGCCTTGTGGGTTGGGGTAATTGTTAATCCCAAATAGGTAACCTAGTGGACAGTTAAGCTTTAGAAGGTGAGACCCTGTAGCCTTGACTGGAAAGGAAATTTAGAAGAGCAGAGGTGTCTGCTAGGCTAATCTCTAGAGATGGGCTACAGACAAGGACATCATCTACATAAAGAAGAATTTTAGATCTAGGGAGAGATAAAGAGAGTAAGTCAGAAGCTAGGGCCTGGCCAAATAGGTGTGGGCTGTCTGGAAATCCCTGAGGTAGAACAGTCCAGGTAAGTCGGGTAGAAAAGTGGGTGTCAGGATCCGTCCAGGTAAAGGCAAATATGTTCTCTGACTGGGTGTCAAGAGGAATAGAGAAAAATGTGTCCTTTAGATCTAGGACTAAGAAATTAGAAGTTCCTGAGGGGATAGTAGAAAGGAGTGTGTAAGGATTAGCTAAGACGGGATGGAGAGGAACCACTGCAACATTAATGTGCCTGAGGTCTTGAACCAGGCAATAGGTACCATTAGGTTTCTTAACTGCTAGTATAGCGGAATTGAAAGGAGAAGAAGTGGGACGAAGGAGTTTTTTCCTTAAAAGGTCAGAAATGATAGGCGTAAGTCCCCTGAGGCTCTGGAGAGAGAGGGGTATTGGGCTTGGGTGATGTACCTGGTAGGGTCCAGTAACTGGATGACAACAGGAGAATGATGCCTAGCAACAGAGGTGATCTGGACATCCCAAACTCTGGGGTCCACCTGAGAAGCTGGTAGAGGGAATAACATGTTAGTGTTAGTAGGTTGACTGGCTAGAAGGAGAAGTAGGGGAACTGCTGGAGAGCTTGGGTTCAGGTGAGTGGGGGGAGCAAAAGAAATTGAAGCCCCCAACTTAACTAAAAGATTTCTTCCTAATAAGGGAACGGGAGAAGTTGGCACTACCAAAAAGGAATGGGTGAAGGGTATATTTCTAACGGTGCAGCTAAGTGGTGGGGTCTGATGAGGAAGGTAAGGCTGTCCTCATATCCCGACTATGGGAAGACGTGAGGGTGAGGTGGGACCCCAGAACTCCACCAGGACCAAGTAAGTGGCCCTGGTATCCAAAAGGAAAGAGATGGGCCTCCCACATACCACTATAGTTACCCAGGGCTCCCTGCTGGTGATGGATGAGGTCGGGTTGAGGGAGCTCCGGCCCCTTCATTCATCCATAGCCAAGCCTAGGAGGTCAGTAGGAGGGGTTTCTGGATGGGATGGCCCTCTGTTCTGCACGATGCGAGGGCAATTGACAGCCCACTGTCCCTCACGATGACACCTAGAACATGGTCCTTTTGGCTTGCGGGGGATGGGGCAAGTCTTTGCCCAGTGACTTTGTTGACCACATCTATAGCAGGGAGCTAGCTGGTGGTACCTGAGCCTCGGAAGGCCAGGGGCCCGGGGTGGTAGCTGGAGCTGGTTGGACAGCTTTTGCCAGCATGTGGTACTTTTGTTTTCGGGCTTTTTCATCCCTCCCATGGTATACCTTGAAGGCCAGCACCAAGACTTCCGCCTGTGGAGTTAGGGGCCCCCTCTCCAAGTGCCTAAGTTTAGCTCTTATGTCAGGGTAGCTTTGGAAAAAGAAATGTCATTAAAAGTTGCTTACCTTCTGGATTCTCGGGATCTAGATTAGTGTATTGTAACAAAGCCTTTGTGAGGTGTTCTAAAAACTGAGATGGATTTTCCTGTTTGTCCTGGACACCCTCTTGGAGTTTTTCAAAATTTATTGGCTTTAAGGCTGCCGCTCTGAGACCAGCCAGAAGGCATGTAACAAACCTGTCTCTGGCTAAAATACCACCTGTGGAATTGTAATTCCATTGAGGGTCCTGGTCAGGCACTGTCTCAGATCCAATTGGATAGCTTCGGTCTGTCTGGTGAATTTCGTCTGCATGCATTTTTGCCTCTTCCCAAACTCACCTGCGTTCATTAGGAAGTAAATTGTTAGTAAGAATCATATGAATATCATGGAAAGTCAAGCTGTAAGACTGAGTAATGTACTGAAACTCTTTAATAAAGTTAGAGTAGTTAGAAGTATAAGAACCCAGTCTACTTTCTATTTGAGAAAGTTCGCTCAATGAGAAAGGAACATGTACTCTAACCAGACCATCAATTCCAGCCACTTCCCTCAGAGGAAGGACTAGTGCTGGGTCAGGTGTCTTCAGAGAAGAAGAACTTGGGGGTTTGGCTGTAGCCTTAGAACGCGTAATCAGAGGGGTAAAGGTTGGCCCAGTTCAGGGTGTTTGGAGTAACCTGAAGCTGGCACAGAGGGAGAGGAGGGATCTGGGGGGGGGGGGGGTCGTGTTGGTAGACTCTGGGACCTGGTGAGAAGGGACCGAGGCTGCAGTTTGGGATTACGCTGTCCCAAAAGACCTGGTGCAAGTGGGTGGTGGTTTGTCAGTGGGATCAAAAGTAGCGCCCTCTAGCGGAGGGTGGGTAGGTTTCAAGGCTAGGAGAAGCTGAGATGGGGAACAGGCAGAGCAGAGGGAGGGCTTAGAGTGGAAATAGATAACTTGGTCCCATTTACCAGATTGCTGACAGTATGTATTAAGATCCCTTAAAACAATGCCATTAGGTGGCCATTTGGAATTATTGTCTAACTTATATTGAGTCCAGACCTTATTATAGAGGTTTATTAGTTTTGACTGCCTCAAATTGTGCGTTAGTTTCAGAAACTTGAGATTTTCCAGAAGACATCCCAGTGGGGTGCCTGGAGGTACTGACGAAGACAAATTATTGCCCATTGGAAGCGTGGGAAAGTAGGAAAGTTATTAGACACAAATTCAGCGTCCTGGTAGAGTAACAACAACAAAATGCAGCTAAGCTAAAGGGCCTAGGCCGTCGCGAAGGCCTTTAGGAGCTGAGACGTTCTCAGAACACCAGAGGAAGTGCCCTGCCTGGGCCAGGACTTTGTCTGCAGCTGTAAAAGCCAATGGGGGATTTTAGGGTCACTTCCGGATTAGGGTACACCTGGGGGTTAAATGTCCTATCACGAGTGTTAGCTGAGAGGCAAATCTTAGCTCTAGAAAAGGTTGGCTAGATTCCTTCTGCAGCTAAGGTTCCCTCCAGCCAACCAAAGCACCTTACCGATAAGCCACTGCCTGTTTTTAAAAGATGTGCAATCAGATAGCCGGGAGTATGGAACTGTTTGGTCAGGTGGCAGCAAGCTGTTAGCGCACAGCTCACGTGATAAAGCCCGTGAGTCCCAGTTGCAAAAGTCCACTAGCAGCAGCGACTAAGACTGCAGAGGTAGCATAGCAGTTGTAGGCAGGATCTCCTGACTGGGTTCGCCAAAATGTTGGTTTTTCTACGCAGGTCAGTCTGCCTACACCACAGCACAGGTCACCTGTCTGCCCGCCGTGTGGGCCGCAGGGACTTTATTTAAGATGGGGAAAGGGGTAGCGGGCGGGAAGAAGGAAAGGAAGAGAGAAAGAGGAAGAACCGCTACCCAGTTATATATGGGTGATGATGTAAATTACAGGTAAAGGTGGGCCATTGAATTCTAGGTATATGGTGGCTGTTGCCTTGGCAACAGGCCTATAGTTCTAATTGTCGCCTATATGACATCACAGGCCTCGCAGGTCTCTGTACCAACAGTTGCCAACTTTGGTTCTACTAGGAGATGATAGAACATGTAGCAGTGTGGCTTAGGGGAAAGAATTTGTTGTGATCATAAAAAGAGAAAGATTTTTAGAGAATATGGTATACAGTGGTGTGGGGGAAGGGGGTGCCCCAGCAGGCCCATGCATCCCTTCCCCTGAGGGACCAGACACACACAGACATAGTTATAGAATGGAGTTTATTAAGGGCATGGGATGGAAGTTAAAGGGGTAGTAGAGGCAAAGAAAGGCAGGGAAAGGAAAAGAGTAGAGAAGCAGAGGCCGGCCATGACCACGTGGAGAGGGGGAGGGGAAGAGAGCCCAAGAGGGGCAAGAGAAAAGCTGAGAGAGAGAGAGGTGGGAGAGATAAGGGAGAAGAGAGAGTAAGAGGTACTGAGCATCTCTTTTATAGTAGGCCAGGCCTACCTGGCTGTTGCCAGGTAATGGTGAGGACGGGCATACCTGGCTATTGCCAGGTAATTGTGGGGTGGAGCTTAGACAGAATCCTAACAGAATTACTGTCATTGTAGGGGTTAATATGGTCAATATGACCTTGACAAGAAGTATTATGACCCCTGCCCAACTCTTATCTTCTGACACCTCTGTGTAGTATTTTTCTTTGCTCCTTTCATGATGTTCAAGCAACTATGAACAGAAGCATAAATCAAAATAAACCTTTCTTGAAATGAATTTTCACAGCTACTCTGTCACCGTCATAAAGGCCTGACACAGGACAGTTGTATAGAAGTTGTTGCTGTGACTATAGTAGGTTATCGAGCGCAGAAGCTCTTAGAAGTAGTTTGTGGGAGCAATTTGGAAAAGTTGAAATGACGGGTTAGAGAAAGCATGCTGTAAGTAGACCTTGGGCAGTTCTCGTGAGGGCTCAGACTGCCAGAAGGTTGTTGATAAGAATGAGACAATGAAGGCTGTTCTGATGAAGGGTCCAATGGCAATGATAACTCTGTTCAGAACAGAATAAGAATTCCTATATATGCAAAGAACACATATACACTTTGTCCACACTCTGAAGCTTTATGGGCATGCACTATTAAGGTGATGGACTGCATTATCTGGTAAAAGAATTTGCTTGTACCTGATAGTGTCATTTAGGCATAGGTTTTGTAGGGCAGGTCTAGCTAGATTTGCATTGAGAATCAAAAACTAACAGCAGAACAGAAACATCTAAACCTTCAAGGAAATCTTTAAAGTTTTGCCCAAAGTCTATTTGGGGATTAGCATTATTAAAAAGAAGACAGCCATTCTTGGCATAGTGGTGCATGTATGTAATCCCAAACTTAGGCAGGAGGATTGCTATGAGTTTGAGATCAGTCTGGAGTTTTATAACTCAGGGGAAGGGGGTTTCCAAATGGGGAATTTTAATAGACAAAGTAGGCGGGGTTACAGGAGCAGAACTGAAGCATAACAAGTTAATCATAATGACCTCTAGAAACAAGGGTGGTTGTAATGAGGTAGTTATAACAACAGGTAGCCATAACAACCTTTTAAAACAAAGGTAGCATTGCAAGATGTGTATAAACAACTTTTTAAAACAAAGGCATGGTTCCTGTTTTCTAGAACAAGCAGTTCAGAACCATTTGTAGTTAAAATTATAGGCAGAGCATAATCCAATTTCTGAGAAACAGATTTAGTCATAAACAGGAATGAATCTAGTTTCTCTTTATTGCAAGACGACTTTCAAGCCTAAGATAGAAATATGATGGTTTATCAGTGACCCCAAGTTCCAGTTTTTTAATGTGCAAGTAATTTCATGAAGACTTTATAGTAACAAAACAAAGAAAGTCATAAATTATATTTTAAAAACACATTGGCAGAAACATCAGAGAGGTAGGTTACAGACAGGTGTAGGAAACTCAGCTATTGGTCTTAGATGCTATCTGATAACATTCTTAACCTTTTGATTGGTAGAGAATAGGGTTTTCTTTCAAACATTACAAAGGCTTTTATCTTTTTGTCCAAATGTTAGGTCTGCTTTTATCTACTATTACAAAATATTAAATCCAACACAGGAGTAGACCAGCAATGGCTTTTTCGGGTGCTAATGATAGCCTAAGATAGATTGTCATTAGACTCAGGATCTGCAATAGCCCAACCTCTCCAAATTGCTGAAAATCTAATTGATCAGCCTTTGGAGAGACAGTATCTTTGCAGAAATTCTCATTTGTACCCATAATGTTAAGAGCTGAATAACAGTACCATGTACCAGAAGTTCCTTTATTATAAGATTAAATAACATCCTATCATATATATATATATACATATATATATATTTGTATACATATACATAGTCATATTCATATACATTACATATACACACACACACATACATATACAGAGATGGGCTCTAGGATAAATCCCTTTCCTTGGATAACAAAGTCCAAACATGTTCAAGTTCCTTATATAAAATAATACAGTATTTACATAGAATCTATACTCATTTTTTTTGCATACTTTAAATCATCTCTATGTTGTTTAAAATACCCAATACAATGCAAATTCTACATAAGTAGCTCTTTTACTATATCATTTAGGGAATAAAGTCTGAATGTGTTCAGTAGAGATACAAGGCATTTAACAATGCTTGCAATCTGTGGTTGACCAGATGGCTGTGGAACCTGAGGATACAAAGAACTAACTAAATGTATAAATCTTGATTGTCTGTTTTCCCATTCATGACCATGTAGGTTGTATTAACCATTGGGACTGTGCAAAATGGCCTATGAAATGTGAAAGCACCGATACTCATTAGAAAAACATTCTTGTTTTTAATCATTTCGGGTTAATGGCCATAGTTGGATATCTAGGACTACCCAATAATACCATGTAGCTATTTGAGGAATTTCCATACTACTGACAATGTACAAGTTTGGGAACATCCTTGCCAATATTTGGCTTTACCTTGCATTACTTAATAATCAGGGAGATTGAGTATTTCTCCATGTAAGCACTGGCCATTCCCTTTCTACAATTGAAATACTTATTTGAGTCCATTGGTCATTTTCTAACAGGAACATGTTTGCTGTTGTTGAGTTGTGGAAATTCATTAAGTATTATAGATATTAATCTCTTGGTGGACATATACCTTGTATACATTATTACTCATTTGTTTTATCACTGTTTTGATAGTGTCCTTTGATGCTCAAAATCTTTGAATTCTGATGAAGTACTCTCCATTTCTTTCTTCTGTTTGCGTCATACCTCGGGGTCCTTTTGGGCATTGTGACAATGTAGATATTTAATATCCTTATCTCCCAAAGGCTCACAGTTCTCTGTGACTCCTATCCTACATCCTCTATGGCTCACACTTTAAATACAAATTCTCTTTAGCACTCTTGTGTCCCAGACTGGCCACCTTATTACCCTGTTTATCCAGGAGCCTTGCAAATGCCTGAGACGCACAGAATGGAGCTGTATTAATGTGGGTAAGTTAGCAGAGGAGAGACTGAATAAAGAGATACCTGCAAGAAGAATTTGGCCTCTCAGCAGGGCTATGGTGCCTCAGACCTAAGTGTTTACAAAGCTCTCTCTTCTTGTGTTTCTTTATTGGCCCAGAAGTTTGATTGGTTCTCAGTGGGGCTAGGCTTTTATATAATTGTTTGCAGGATAAAAATTCTCTTCCATGGCTTTCAGGCAGTGACCTAATTTCCCTCCTTTTTTTTTTTTAAATGAAAGGGAGATGTTTTCTGTGGAAAATCAGTGATCCATTGCATCACCCAGGACTGCTTCTATTTCTCATGGATACGACGATAGACAAGCTACTTATAAAGACAAAAAGAGAACATGACCAGCTACTTCTGAATAGGAAATTAATTTTATCACACCTGGTGTGTCCTTTGAAGATGGGTTCGCCTTGATGTTCCCTGATAGGCAGATGGTCCACCTTAGGACATCCAATCTCAAGCACTGTAAAAGTTGACTTTATATACATGCCTCCCTTGTGAGACCCCAAAGCTCTCAGAATGCAAATGCCATATGAAATCAACATTGGTAGCATTCATTTTTATGACAAAAGCAGGTGCACTGAATGAAGCATGGAGTGTTATTAATTATCCATCCCAAATTTTCAATTCATTTTTGGATGGCTGATTTGGATAACACTAACAAATAAGGGATTATAGACACCAAAACTTAGGAAAAATAATAGGAGAAAAAGATTAAATTCTTTCAATTAGCTTCTTGTACATACTGGCAAAAAGCTTTTATCAGTCATTAACTTGAACTACAGAACATCCAAGTTAAACTTCCAGTGCCTCATTCTAACCTGTTGAAAAAGATGAGAAGCCATGCCAGCCTAGGGTTTTGAATTCTGCCAAACCTGGCCTCAGATGTGTACAGTACCTCTCCTTTTCAGTTTGACCTTGCCCAAAGGTGGAATCTCTATTTGATCATCTCAAAAACTCAGAGATGATGACAAAGGTCTTTCAGAGTGGCTACACAAACAGCATCTGTGAAGCATGCAGCCTGTGTTCAGTTAGTGTCATCCTTCTATCTTTCACAGTTGCCGTGGACTCGGTAGCTACCTGAGGTCCCATTACAGTTGTATCTCTGAGACTGGTCTGGAATTCGCAGAGATCCTCCTGTGTCTCTACCCCCTGTGTGCTGAAGCTAAAGGTGTGCACCACCATGCCCAGCTATGTCCTCCTGTGTCTCTACCCCCTGTGTGCTGAAGCTAAAGGTGTGCACCACAATGCCCAGCTATATATTTACCTCTCCATCCAATGTTCACGTTGGGCTTGAGAACTAGACTGATGGTGGTAAGGATTTCAAACCTGAGTCTGTCTCTGGATGGTTGCTCTATATTAAAGTTTATTTTTCACCCATAATTGTTTTCAAATTTCCCTGGCCATTGGGCTGGTTTGGCACAACATGAAGGCTGCCTTGGTCAGTGTCTGGATGTTTCATATCAGGTAAGCTCCAAGGATGGGAGCCAGGGATCTTATTCGTGGATCCCTGCCAGAGCACATCACCAAGAAAGAGACTTTGGTTATCACCATTGACCTTTAGCAGATCTCATGCAATTTCGCTTCTCCCTTCTTGAGATCCCACACCAGGAAGGAGGCTGAGGTAAGACATGGGTTACCTCATGGTCAGTGTTCTCCCATTTTCACTTCTTTAGAGCAGGAATGAACAATGAGGCTCCTATTAGGTGCTGAAAGGATAGAAAATAATACAGCCTAACTCTAATCACCCCAAGAAGTCAGAAGTTTAAAATGCTTTGTTAGAAACTAGGTAAAAGGTCACATTCCAGAGCCCACCCTTTGTTTAGAGCTAGCAGAAAGGCCTTGAATAGGTGATCCTGGCCTCATAAGGTAACTGGAAATGGGCTAAGCTTATCTTGCTTCTGTAAACTGCTTATGCCATTACCCCTATGCAGGAGTTCACGCAGCTATAGACATTCAAGAAAATCGGAAACTAATTGGTCCACTGAGTGTGGGCTCTGATAATTTAAACTGATTGGCGTAAAAACTATGGAGTGGTACAAATCGATTGGCTCGCATTTTGCGGGCTCTCCATGCTAAGAAATGATTGGTTTGTGATTTTCGGGCTTTGTTGTAAACTTATAAAAGCTGTCACAATTTGGCACTCGTGGTCCACAGTCCACTAACCCTACGCGGTGTACGGCTGTGGAACCCAGAATTCTGGAATAAAGAAATCCTCATGTTATTGCATTGAGACTGTTTCTTGCGAGTGTCGCCTTCCGGGGTGTGGGGTGCTGGGGCACCCTCAATTTTGGGGGGTCTTACAGTGCCATTTCTGTCCTAAGAGCAGAAAATCTGGTTGGTTCAAGATCTTTAGGGAACCATAAGTAGATGGCAGTATGGTACCCCAGATAATTAAAGAGAGCTGGCTTCTGCTCACTGAGAAGCTAGTGAATCGCTTCCTTTTATGCTATTGCTAAGTTCTCCATTGTGGATAGATCTGTCTCCATAGATGGTTACAGTTCAGACTCCACAAGGAAAGCAGCTACTGCTCCTGTGGCTTGGAAGCTTCTTCTACATACAGAACAAGAATGGAGGGCTTGCCCATCCACATGGCTCAAGATAGGGAAGACAGGCCTGTGAGGCCCTTCAGGGGCTTCAGGGGTGAGGCCCTTCAGGGAGAGAGAGAGAGAGAGAGAGAGAGAGAGAGAGAGAGAGAGAGAGAGAGAGAGAGAGAGAGAAGAGAGAGAGAAGAGAGAGAGAAGAGAGACAGAGATTTATCAGAGGGGATTTATCAGAGTAGGTTACAGTCTGTGATCCTTCTAGCCTAACAATGGCTATCTACCACCAACAGGAAGTCCAAGAATCCAGTAGTTGCCTCAGCTGATCTTCAGTATATGTTACATAGAAATACATACTCTTTTTCAGGTCTTCATTTCCTTATGAAAGCTTCTGTGCGGTGAAATATTTGTTTCAGACATATCTTTATGCCTTTTCTTTCCTGGTCTGTCTTCTTTGGCATTGGTATTAGTCCTGAACATAACATAGGTGAAGCAAAGATATTCTGTCCTACAGAATTACGAGTCAGGGAAAGGTGCACAGGCCTGAGAAGGACCATGGAATACGCCTGCCTGGGACCATAAAGGCAAAGAGTATTCTGAGCAAGGGAGAGGATGACAAAAAGATCAACACTGAAGGCAGTGCCCGACGGGGCCAGATCAGTCTGGAAATGTGTGTGGCTAGAGAGGTGATGGCAGTTCTTGAGGGGAAATCAGTGGGAGGCGTGGTGATGGATGGGACCTCACTTGGAGGATCTGATGCTGGCTTAGAAAGGCCATGGGGCTCATTGCACACTTGGGTAATGTTGTCTTCTGTTTTGTTTTAAATGTTACCATGATTCATTAATTATTAATATATGGTCAGCTTATTTCATTTAAATTTTTCCATTGCTTGCTTCTTGTCCACTGGATTATTTGAATTAAGTCAGTCCTAACATTTAATTTGTCAGGGATTCAAGATGTATCTATAAGAGAAAAAAAAAATCTTCTTTTTAAACATACCACAATTTCATTCCTATATCTTCAGAATGTATAATAATTTCATAATGGGATCTGTTTTAGTTTCATTTCTGTTGCTGTGATTAAAGTGCCCTAGACTAAAAGTGGCATTCAGAATGAAATTAAATAGTTTGTTCAGTTTATAATTACAGATCCCAGTACATTATTGCAGGAAGTCAAGGCGAGAACTTGAAAGAGCTACATCCATAGTCAAAAGCAAAGAACAATAAATGCTCTAAAGAAAACAAGTCAGAGAAGCAGACTGTCTCAATCATAACAGGCTAAAGCTGCTTTAGTGGATCAGTGAGGGGCACCGGCCTCTCTGCAGGGTACAGGCTGAGCACCTTTAGAGGGGTTGGAATGGACACACATGCCAGTTGTGAGGATTTGAGGCTTTTGTTTGTCTTGTTTTCACCACTAGAGTTCAAACCCAGGGCCTTATACACGTTAGGCAAATGCTCCATCCTACCTTAGAAGAATGACATCCCTAGCCCTATTTAAGTTCATGACCTGCAATGTACTCACATTGCTTCTGGTAGAACGTAGTCACCAGTCATGACTGCACCTACCTGCAGGGAAAATGTCATGTTATTTAGTGCCATGCTAAGACTCTGGGCTGCTATTGCTAAAGGAAAGAAAGCAGGAAAAGAAGGAAGAGAGGGAGGGGAAATTGTGGAGAGCGAATGAAGTCTTGAGTGAATGTATTTCATTGACATGATCACACCCATGTCAAGGACCACAGTGCCTCAAGTCATATGAATGGCAAGGACTTGCCCTGCTCCCAGTACTGATGTTCACTAAAACCAAGGTGCACATAAATTATCTACTGCAGCTTCCTAGTCTGTGATGCTGACACTGTATGCAAGATTGCTTGAAGGAGTCAGGTGGGGAAAAGGTAATTTCCTGGGAAAGGCATTAGAAGAAAATGCTGCCACACGGTTGAAAGGAGGAGTAAGCCTTCTCCTGGCTTCCTGCTGCTCTGCTCTACCCTAAGGCGTAGACGGAGCAAGAACAATTCCACTGAGAAGGCTGCCCTGAGAAGCTGGCAGCTAGGCAAATCTGATCACATTAGCAAGCAAGGAAACAGCTACAGGGGATGATAAATCTGAAGCCACAAGACATATTTGTGTAGCTTTCCTCCAGATCTGGAGGGCACCTTCCGGGTCCTTGTCCATGAAGCTTTGTGGGGACAGCTCCTGAGTCTGAGTATTGGTTTGCAAAGCCTGCCAAGTGTTTATGAACATAATAAATGACTTTCGTGACAGGGAAATGATCCTACAGCTCTTCTGAGAAGCAAGAAGGCAGAGCTCTGCACTCAGGTTTCCCTCAGCCATCCATCACTGTCAAGCCTTGTGCAGAGGCCCTGTCCTACTCCGCAATTGTGGCTGCAAGTCACTCCTCAGTCTGTCACGGGACATAGCAGCAGGCCCCTTAGAGACTATGCTGATCTTTGTGCTTCCCAACTATGTTGGTGAACCCCTCTTCCCCATACATTAGGATGTGGGGCCTTTGGAAACTAAGCAGGAGGCTTCACAAATAGAATTAGAGTCCTTAACAGGGAATCCCCAAGAACTTTCTGCTGTGTGGAGATTGAAAAAGAGATTTATGACCAGATGAGAACTCTCATCATGACTTAGCAGTATTGGTAGCCCTGACCTCACACTTCCTGGCTAAGAACTCTGAAGAATAGACTCCTGCTGTTTTAAATGGGTCAATCCACAGTGTGTTGTCTTAGCAGCTTAACTGACCAAGGCATCTGATCCAGCTATGTGGCTCCATATGAAGATGATGTCTTGTAGGCAGCTAGTAAGTCAGAGTACAACTTTTTCCTGAGTACCTTACAATGTGCTAGCTGCTCCCTACACGCCCTTTACAAAAGCTTCCTGCATACCTTCTGTAGCTTAGTGGAGACATTAATATGTACATTTTGCTCACTTGGTGTAATACTGCCCAATTCCCTAAACTATCACTGGTTGAGATTTAACCCAAATCCCAAGTCCAGCCTGCTGTACCTGTCATGAATGCTCAGGTGGTGCTGTTATGGAAGACAACACAGAGCAGAAAAGCTCATTTATGGCATGTGTTCAACTTTTATCATGGGTTCTTTTTTATATATTTTTTTTTTCTTGAGACAGGGTTTTTCCGTGTAGCCATGACTGTCCTGGAACTCACTCTGTAGATCAGGCTGACCTCGAACTCAGAAATCTGCCAGCCTCTGCCTCCCATGTGCTGGGATTAAAGGCATGCACCACCACTGCCTGGCTATCATGGGTGCTTTAAGGCTTTTCTTTCCGTGGACCACACACACTGGATATGTGCAATAAAGAGAAGGCTGTGCCAGAGAAGTCACAAGAAGTCAGGGCAAGTCTCATTGCCCTCATGTACTTATGACCCGGAAGCATATGCCTCACAGCAGTCAATGCAGACTCTTCGTCAACCTCAACCTCAAGAAAGAGTGGGCAGCCCTACAGCATGGCTCAAAGACCCACAGGAAAATCTGACTGACATCACATGGCCACTGTGATGCCCTATCATTGCCCTTGTGGCTACCAGAGAAGGGCAGAGTGGCCACTGTAGCATAGAACCTCCCACGCTCCCCCCGCCAGGCACTCCTGCTGCTTTCCTATGCTGCCTTCGACTGACTGGTTCTAAACAACAGAATTTTAACTTTTCTTGTAAATCAAGTGCACATACTTACAGGCTCCAGACATAAAAAATGAAAGGAAGAGAGTACTGAAGGATAGACTTTTGTGTTTTCCCACACTCTGTTTCTATTTTGCTTTGTTTATTGTTAGGGACAGAGTCTTGCTTTGTATGCCAAGGCAGTTACTATCCTCCTGCCTCAGCATCCTGGTTATGGGTGCACACCACCATTCGGGACTTCCTCCATACTCTCGATGCTGATGTTTATTTACTGCAAACTATTCTGGAAAGATAGCTCCCTCCTCCAAAGTGACAGTAAAGACTATATTACTTTGATTTAAAATAAGATAGAAAGGTAAAAGGATTTTTCCCAATTAACCTTTTGGTGTGTGTGTGTGTGTGTGTGTGTGTGTGTGTGTGTGTGTCAGAAATATTAAACCTGCAGAAGACTGTGATAGCTTTAAAAGTACAACTGCTTTAACACATACATTTAGTTCATTCCCTGTAACTGTAACAAAATATCCAAACACCAAACACCAAACACAAAAGTGTTTATTTTTGGATTCCCATTCAGGGTGCTGGGGATTCCAAGGGCATAATTATAATATCTGTCAGTCATCTAGTCAGGACCTCATGCTATATCTCACTGTTGTGCAAGGCATCATATGGAAAGGCAGAACAAGCATAGAGCTGGGGTTTTTCTTCTACTTTTTATTAAAGCACTCATGCCATTGCGGGAGCCTATTCTCATGCCTATATTTAATCTCAATTAGCTCTAAAAGCTCCACCCTGAAATGCTATTAGCATGAATTTGGGAATAAATCTCATACACATGAATTTGGAGCACAGATTCAAGTCATATCACATACCCATACAATGGCAGTTGTTTGGGTCTTTGTGACTGCCTCAATAAAAGAACATGATAGAAATAGTGCTGTGTGACTCTGAGCAGGGATAGGCAGTGTTATAGAATTCCAGCATGCTCCTTTATGAACTGCTTCCAAGACATACTCCATACTGTTCCAGTGTAAACTGCTCAGCTTCTCTTTGCTATTACTAATCTCTTTAACAACCAAGACCTGCTTGCTCTTCATTTTAATGCTCATTTTATGGCCAAATCCAATATTTTTCTCATCTTCCTGCTCTGTCTTTAACCCCTAAGACTTACTGAAAAATCTGGATGTAAGCAGCCAAAAATAATGCTACAGGTCAAATGTTATGCTTTTTTAAACTTTGCTCCACCAAATAAATAATCCCCTCGCTTTCAGGGCCAGTCTCAATCAAAATGTAAAGATACCAGCAAAATATATAAAAAATCCTTTGGCAGAATATATCTCGAAAGGCTTGTGGCTCAGTTACCAATACAGTCGTTCCCATTTTAAATCCTGTGATTCTTGCCTTACTGCCTAGCTCTCCACTGCATTCTAGTCTTACAAATTCCACCCTCGTCCCAATGCCCCTGTAGTTCTGCTGATAGCACACCAGCATTCTAGACCCTATTGCCAACTCTTCAAAATCTCTCAATTAAACCAGTTTCAAAGGCTCAAAGTTTGATAAGAGCAACGACCCCACTCCCCATACTGATTTTCTGTGATCACAATAGTTAACAAAAGCACCTTAAAGGGTGACTAGAGAGATAGCTCCACCGTTAAGAACATTGGCTGCCCATCCAGAGGACCTTGGTTCAATTCCCATCACCCATATGACACTTCACAAACAATCTGATACTTCAGTTCCAAAGTACTCAATATCCTCTTTTGGTTTCTTCATGTATAACACATACCCTTGGTACACAGATATCCATGCAGACACATTACCTATAGGCAATAAAAAGAAAACAAAATGCAAAACAAACCTGAGAATAAGTCCATTTTGGTTCATGGATTCAAAGAATTTCACTCTGTATCTTCTTGACTGGTCCTATGCATATGGTCAGGAAGTCATAGAGAAGGGAACATGTAACAGATAACAACTGTTCATGGCAGACAAAAATCAGAGTGCAAGGAACTGCGAGCCAGATATCACCTTCGAAGTTCAGCTCTTATTTACCCATTTCTTCCAGTTAGATCTACTTTCTGAAGATCACACAGATTTTTAAAATACCACCAAATAGCTAAAGAACAAGTGTTCTAAACCTGAGCCTCTAGGGGCTATTTAAGACTGACACTTCGGGGAGTGGAGGACTAGAAAAGGGGAAATCATTTGAAATGTAAATAAAAAATTATATCAAATAAAAAAAGTATATAAAAAAAGATTGACACTGTAGAACAATAAATATATGCTTGTGTGAGGATTGAAGACAAAATTTAATCTGCGACAGGCATCTGTAGTAAGAACCAGCTTGCAGAGCTCAATGAGTAGGTAGAGTTCTGGCAAGGCATACTAAGATAAGTCTTCCTTTAAATTTCTAAGTCAATAGTGATATTTTACACAACTATGGTACTGAATGGGTAATGGACCCCAAGTACCAGTGTATTCCTCACTTAGCGTCAATAATTATCAACTCATATCAGTCTCATTACATCCAAAGGGTCTCTCAATTGTCTCACCTCAAATTATCTTGAACCAAGTCTCCTACTCCCAACATGTCATTTCATCTATGAATACTTTAAACTTCCCAATATTTATTTAAAGTGTGTGTGAGTGTGTGTGTCTGTTTGTGTGTGCCTGTGACATGTGGCATGTATGTATGTAGGGAGTACATGTCTGGGTATGCATGTGTATACAGAAGTCATAGGTCAATGTCATGTATCTTCCTAAATGGCTCTCCACGTTGTTTCTAGGACCCAGACAAGAGAACTTAAATGTCAGAGATGTAGAAATGAAAGTTTTAATAAAGAAAGAGGCTTTGGCCTCAAACAGCCCAGAATTCCATCTCAAAATGAGCAGTATTAGCTAGAGTATGTGGCTTTGGGGAACTTGTCTTTTTACATTCCAAGACATTATTGTGGAAATAAATGGAATGGTGCCTGCAAATGCTGGCCCAAGACCCAGCGCGCTGAGACCCTGATTCCAGTTTGAGTAACTAAAGTGGGCACCGAGTCCCCTTGCTGAGCCCCACAGCCGCACTCATCAAGTGTCTTTCAAGTGTTGACAGAACTTCCACGTCTGCTCAGAGAGTGGGAGATGGCACCAGCGTCTAAAAAACCAAGTCCCAAATACTTCAGCTGGAGAAGCTGTGCCTTGACCATTCAAGGACAGAATATGCAAAGGAATCTAGGAATATTGAACTTTTAGGTTCTCTCTCTCTCTCTCTCTCTCTCTCTCTCTCTCTGTGTGTGTGTGTGTGTGTGTTTAGCTTGAATACAATTAAGAACTTCTTTTATTTGTGGAATCAAACCCCTTCAGAAATGCAATGAGAGCTGACAAAAATCTACATAAATCTTACAATGAAAGTTGACCCAAATCTTTTATTTAGAAAATTATTAGTACTGCCTGTGGCTTGCTGGTAAACTAGGACTATGCTAACTAATAATTCTCTGGAGATTTTTATGTAACACTTGAAAGGTAATGAGTTATAATCCGTCTTGCTATCTCTGTTTTTGTCCTTTCTTTTAAAGTATATATTATTTATATAGAATAATGTTTCATTATTTCATTAAGATGTTTTCATCTGACAGGTTTATTTAGATCTGACTATGGGAGCATCTGTGAGGGGTTAGTAACAGGAGCTTGGGCAGCTTACCAGTGACTACACCACTGAAGAAAATGCCTCTCCATCCCCAGTAATCAATAACTGCCCACAGTTCATAGGGTTAGGGCCTCGTGCTTCTTTATTCAGTGATGGAGTATCAGTGAATCTATCCTTGGACTGATCTTCTGCAGGTAATAGAATATAAATACCATATAATGCTAACATTCTCTCAGCCTCCTCTTCTGGGATGGTTTCTGAGCCTTGGAGAGGCTGAAATAATGATTTTCCAATGGATCCTTTTCATATGGTACTTGCAAGCAGTAAGTAGAGTTATCATCTCTGTACTTTTTCATTTTTCATCCTTATTTTGAGCATATATATTATGCATAATACTGTGTTTCATTCCATATATCTAATGTGTCAATACAATGAATGCTTATTCCAGTTATAAGTTTCTGTAATACACACCACTTATGTCAAAAAGAAACTCCTCTCCCTCTCCCTCTCCCTCTCCCTCTCCCTCTCCCTCTCCCTCTCCCTCTCCCTCTCTCGCTCTCTCTTCCTTTCTTTGCTTGTTTTCATGGTTCCCTTTATATCTTTACTACTGGTTGATCCTTTCCAACCTCTCTCCTCCCCATCTCTGCTTAAAAATTTTCACACCTAGTATTTCCTTTTCCATTTTCATATCAGCTACATTTTTACTGTGTTTTCCTGTGCTGTAAGGCCTCTTTCATGTCTCGTTGTATGTATGTGTGAATGTAGGAAGCTAGGATCTGCAGATGAGGAAGAACATGGTGTTTGTCTTCTTGAGCCTGGGCTGCTGAAATAGTATATTTTCCAGTTATATCCATTTTCTTACACATCTCATGATTTCCCTTCTTTACGACTGAATACAATCCTATTGCATAAACAATTTGCTGTTTTTATTATCCATTCATTATTTGATGGACATTCTGGTTGATTCCATTTCCAAATTATTGTGAATATAACAATAAAAATGTCTGTGTGTAGGCAGGCCTGTAAGTGACTGTTGGGTCCTTTGTGTGCATTCCTGAGGGGTATAACTGGGTTACATGGTAGTACTATGTTTGGTTTTTTAGAAGCCTTCACACTGATTTATATATTAGAACACTGGAAGCCATCACACTGATTTATATAGTATAACACTGGTTTACACTCCCTCTGACATGAATAAGGCTTCCCTCTTTCCCACATCCGTCCCACTATTTGTTCATCCATTCCGGAAAGTTGGAATCTCAAATTAATTCTATTTTCCTGATGTCAACAGATGCTGAAGACTCTAAAAATATTTATTTAAAATTTGTATGTCTTCCTTATCTGTGCAAATATATAGGATGTAATTAGAGATTGTGGTGGTTTAGTAAATTAGATGCTGCAGGTTCTCTTCCAAGTCTTGGGTAATTGGCTACATGTCTGGTATCAAAGCATGATTTCCCTCTTGTTGGGTGGATCTTAAATCCAATTAGAGAGCTGTTGTTTACCACCAGGGTATGCACACTACCACTCACCCTTAGGGTTATTGTGTTGTTTACCACCAGGGTCTGCATACTACCACTCACCCTTAGGGTTATTGTGTTATTTACCACAAGGGTATGCATACTACCACTCACCCTTAGGATTATTGTGTTGTTTACCACAAGGGTATACATACTACCACTCACCCTTAGGGTTATTGTGTTGTTTACCACCAGGGTATGCATACTACCACTCACCCTTAGGGTTATTGTGTTGTTTACCACCAGGGTCTGCATATGACCATTCACCCTTAGGGCTGTCACACCATGCTGGTGAAGGTGGAGGCTCATAGACAGCATCACCAGGTACAATTGTTTGGTGGCTTCCCTCCTCTGGAAGCTTAGACATCACCTTCTACTGCCATGAAAGTTAGTCCTGGAGAAGAGGCTTTCAGATCAGTTCTACATCATGGGTTTCTTGGCCCTGTGTCTGAAGTGCATGGTGTCTCAGCAATAGGGACCTAATTTCTACCTGTGGGGGACAACCAAAGATAACAGAAATAACCTGTAATGTTTCAGGAGTTTCTTGGCCAACACTGACCAACAACTCAAATTAGGCTTCTCATATCCATTGCTGGTTTTGTTTGTTCGCTTATTTTTTTGTTAATGTTTGGCTCTTTGAGGGAATATCCCAGAGGAAAGAAATCCATTTAAATTACATATCTATGTTTATACATCAACTTACATTTAGATAGTTAATGGTGTGATTACTGATGACTCTTTCAGGTCACCACTGTTATTTTAATCTGCTTTCTTCTGTATTTATGCTCCTCCTCTTCCTAATCAGACACACCTCCATCTCCCACTTCCCCAGTCATATCACTTGTACCCAGCCTTTCCACTCTTCAATGATCCACTTTTACTTTCCTGGTTTTTGCAATTACTAGAGGATAAGCATTTACATCTCAAGATTTATAGCTATGTGTCTCAGATGGAAGAGAAAGTGAAGCAGTTGTCTTTCTGGGTCTAAGTTATCCCATTATATGATGTTTTCCAGTTTTTCAGGTGTGTGTGTGTGGGTGTGTGTGTGTATCTACAAATGAATTTAAGATTCTTTTTCTATTTCTGTGAAGAATATCATTAGAATAAACATAGAGATTGAACTGTATCTGTTGATGATATGATGGCCTTTTTCACACTGACCTTTCCAATCTATGAACTTGGAAAGTCTTTCCATCATTTGGCATCTGCCTCAGTTTCTTTTTTCTTGTCTTTTAAGGGCCCTGGGATAGAAAGCTCCACACTACTCTAGGAACTACAGTGGCCCTGTGTCTACAGAATGACAGAAAGTGGGCAACACAGGTGGGAAAGAGGTTGTGTCCTGGGTTCTTATTTTGAGTAATGATGGCTGCTAATTGTGATTACATCTACTAGAGAAATGAAATGGCTGGGGATGGGAGGCACTGTTGTACAAGGTCCTGCTGATGAGGCTCTGGGCTGTTCCCAGCTAGAACTTTCTGGACACACACACACACACACACACACACACACACACCATAGCACACACATATACACACATGCATGCACGAGTTCTTTTAACTATGGAAGGCAAATCATCTCTGCAGATGCTGAGGCAGGCCAAGCTAGAGGAGAATTCCATGCCTACCTCAAACCTTTGCTGGCTTTACAGCAGGAATGACTTTTTCCTAGGAATTTTCCATAATCACATGAGGAGCTGAAGTGGGTAAAGAGGAGTGGTTTTGTTTACTTCATAAGCCTATGTTTTCTTCATAGCCTAGGTTCCCAGGGACTAGAAACGGAATGTCTAATCTCTGGTTCTTGAAGTGGTCCTGGAAAAGCATTAATCTCCTTCAGGTGCCTGGCTCCATGGCACAGGCAGACCCCACTTCCTTGCTGTGGGCCACAGCAAATTAACCCTGTGGCAAGGATGTCTGTCCCAGGGGATGCTGGGATCCAGGGGCTGCTCCACCTTCTGATACTGCCGATTCATGCACTCAGCAGCAAGTCACAAAGTTGGCTGCCAGAGGGAATGGAGAACCTGCAGATGGGACACATGCATGAATTTTGCCCCAATACAGCCTCTGCTCTGTGCCCCGTCCATCCTAGGGGCTCCTGGTGTACATCAAACTTCTGGGGCAGAGATCTTGCCTGGAGGTAGTTTACAGGCTCAGGGGAGTCATCCCCTCAAGTAGAATTGCCTCTCTGCCTTCCCATGCACAGCTTCAGCCATGACAGAGAGAGAGAGAGAGAGAGAGAGAGAGAGAGTAAAATGTTCATCCAAGAAGTTACTACACCCTTGCCCAACCTACACTACATCTTTCTTTTATGGTCACAGCAAACACCGTAGGAGTGAGGGACTTTTTCTCCAGCATCCTTTGTATATCCTGCATTCATCTTCAAAGCAAACAATAACAAATCTTTTTACATTAAAGCAAGCAATTGGATAGTGCTCTGCTTTGGATCTGTAACAGCACCCAAAGGCCTCTGTGTTAAAGGTACAAGCTGAGGCACTGCTTCAGGTTAACGGAAACACTCAGAAGCAGGGCGCAGGCTAGTAGAAAGAAGGAAGATTGGTGGAGCATGTTCTTTTTATTTTATCATTAAATTTTTATTTACTGGTATTTTATATGTTTGAGTGTTTGCCGCTATGCCTAGCGCCCTCATAGGCCAGAAGATGTTGTCTTATCTCCTGGAACTGGAATTACAGATGATTGTGAGCCATCATATGGGAGGTCAACAACTAAACCTGGGTCCTCTGCAAGAGTAGTTAAGCGCTCTTAACCCCTGAGCCACCTCTCTGGTCCCTGCCCTGTTCTTGAAAGTACCCTAGTGCCTAGTCCCTTTGCATCCTCCTCTCTGTGGCCCTCTCTGCCTCTCACTAGCACAGAGCACACAATCTTTTCTCACCATGCGCTCTAACCATCACAGATCAAATCAATATGACCAAGGGACTGAAACCTCTTGAACCTTGACTAAAAGTTAACTTTCCCACTTTTTAAGTTCACCTGTTTTCAGGTGTTTTGTTACAGTAATAAAAGGTTGACTAACAGCCATTAAGCCAAGGTGGCTCCCATAGACTACTTCAAGAGAATAGTCATATTCTACTCCAATCCAGCATCACCTCACAATCCCTAGAGATTTTCCATTGGTGTGATCTATATGAAGCTACTCTCCACTTTAGCTAAGCAAATCCTCCTTTTGTTCTGCGTCTCCACTTACAGTATATAATGTTTTCCTTCAGACTTCATCACAGAACCCCAAATGCTGGTTGGCTAGAGCTGCCCAAATATATGAACCACTGTCTGTTCAAACCAACTCTAAAATTTCAATGCACCTTAGCTTGTCTCCAAACAACCATTTACTCTATATTGTATATTTGTTGAGTTCCCTTTATGTGTGAGTTCCACAAGCATAGCATCTATATTTCTGTATAATTAAATTATCTTCTTACTAAAGTTATAGATGTATGCCATGTAATGAGTTTTCAGATAGCACTGGACTATATATCTGGACCTGAGTCTGCTACTAAATGCAAGAAAAGGAGAGAGAGAGAAACTAGAGATTGAAACGGCAGTCTAAGACCAGGGTGTTCCACAGGGATGGGATACTATGGTACAACCATCTTTCCAAAAATGCAGATAGTCCTGTATCTTATGTGTCACAAAGGGCTTAGAGTTTATCTCCAGTTTGGCTCTGACAGGGTCTTCCTCTGAAGGCCATAAGTGTGCCAACTATGAGCCAAATCTCTCACACCTTAGTCATACTTTAAAAAGTTCCTCCTTTCCAGCATTGTGCTAAGGAAGAAGTGAATGAATGTGTGTGGCTGGAGTTTTGTTTCTTTAATTCTACCTAGTACCTCTGTGGGGGGGGGGGGCTTCCTGAAGAAGCAACTATTACATCATATTCTCTGTAGTAAATGTCCCCTCCTTTCCTTCCAGCCATTTCTATTTGGTTCTGTGTCTTCCTTTTGGGGAACTCACTTGAACATTTCCCTTTATAACCTTTTTCATTCTCATTGATTTAGCTATTATTGAACCATTTTTATTTCTTCCTAAACTATTCAGACTTAATTACATATTTTTCTTCTGCCTTTGGCTCAAGTGTGCTAATAATGTAGTATTTAGTCTGTCTCAAGTTTATTATTAGATTTTTCATTGTCCCTCCATTTGCTAAATTGCAGCAAATTTATATTTTTAGGTTGGTTTTTTTTTCTGTTTATTGTGCCATTGTTTGAAAAAGTCAAAGAAAGCCTATTTAAAAGTAGACTTGACTCAGTATTTTCAATCCCAAGTATAAAATTCTACATACCAAACTGAGGCTTGCTAATTCTGTTTAGCCTGTGAGCATCACTTTAGTAAAGTTGGCAAGATTCTAGAGCTTTCTCTTACAACAAATGGTTTTTAAAGCCACAGGTTGTGGGCTATTACCATATTTTATCTCTCACCTTCAGTGTGGCTTCCTACTGTCATCAAGGGAGACCCACTTACAACTTCTGAACTTTTCCTCTCCTCCCTCCACACCTTACAACTTATTAGAATCTGCACCACAAAATCTTAACTCTTGATTACAGTTCTTACTTGGCTCATTCACTAATTCAGTCAGTCACCAGATGCCTTCTGAATGCTGTCCTGCAGACACCAAGGACAAACCTGTTCCATCATTCTCTGTAGTAAATGTCCCCACCTTTCCTTCTAGCCCTTTCTGTTTGGCCCCGTGTTTTCCTATTGGGAAAGTCAAACCATTTGTTGAAAGAGAAAGCTCTAGAATCTTGTCAGCTTTACTAAAGTGGTGCTCAGAGGCTGAACAACAACAGAATTAACCAACCTCAATTTGCTACATGGAATGAATAATGTCCCTACTCTTCTGGAATTTACACAACAGTAGCAAGAAACATATTCTTTATAAAAACACATGCTGAACAGTGAAATGTTTTCTTATAGTTTGAATCTTCAGAGTTTCTTACCATGCTTTACCATGAAACCCATCATTCCTCCATTATAAGCAGTCCTGCTCCTTGGTTGCTAGACTTGGCCATGCGATTCCCTTCAGCCTATGGAATATTGAAGAGCGCCATTTGAAGGAAGCTTACAATATGGTCTTCTGGTATTTCCATGAAAATATACCCCAGCAGTCCAGTACAAGAATAATAAAACACCCATGAGATGCAACACACAGTCTAGAAATGAGTCCAGTGGAGTTGAAGTCAGAGCAGAGTTCATTCAGCAGAACCCAGCCTGGCCCAAATGGCAGGACTGTAGGTAACAAGAATAAAGGCTAGAGATTCCAAGGGATAATTTATTACAAAGCATTTACTCAGGAATTGATAAGTGCTGAAGTGGTGCTTGGTGCTAAAATAAAAAGGAAATTTTAGAGAATGGTGAATGTTTTCCTTCAGAGAGAGATGTAGGTTCAAAGGGATAATATAAAAGAAGAAATTTCTAATACTTGCTGGTTCAAGCAGTTATTGTGTCAAATGCTGTGCAGCTAATTTGTTTTTAATACACTAAATGAGTTAAGGAGTTGCTAACAACATTTCTTAAGATAACAAAATTTAGTCACAGAGAAAGTGTCATTATTAGTTTTTTTCTGTCTCCTATATTATTAAAGGAAAGCTTCGGACTTGTCTTACTTTCTTTTCCTGCTGCTAAAGTGATAAATAAAATATTCTAGCTAAAGCAACTTAAGAAAGAATAGGTTCATTTTGGTTTACAGTTCCAGGGGAATATAGTCCATTATGTCAGGAAGCAGAGAGTGAACCGAAAGCAGCGCGAGGATATAAAGCCTCTAAGTCCACCGCCAAAGACACACTTCCTCCAGCAAGTCTCTGCTTCCTAGACATTCTACAACTTTCCTAAGCAGTGCCATCAGCTAGCAACCAAGCGTTCAAACACGTAAGCCCATGGGTGGCATTTCGCATTCAAACCACAGCAGACCTCTATTCTCCCTCAGTCCCACTGAGTGTGTTATAAATGGACAGCTCGCGCTAACTTCTTGGGAATCAGATCCCACATGTTAGAGGTCACCCCCCAGCAGATTCCTACTACAACTTCAGGGTCAGCTGCTTCAGAGCAAGGGGAAGCATCTCCCACATTTGCAAACCACTCCATAAATTCAGATGGTCCACAAACCTTTCAGGTTTTAAAATTTTCTAGAACTGTTCACAGAACTCAGGGGCAACTGCTTCAGATGCACGTTTCATTCTGAAGGACACAACAAGAATACTCAGCCAAACAGGAAGGCACAGGAGCAGTGCTGGGAAGCACAGGGAATCACACACTCTCTGAGTGGCCGCCGAGCACAGCACCTTCCCAGGGCACCTTGTGTGTGCTCTCATGAATTTGCCCTCAACTCCAGTGTCTAAAGCTTTTCCTTTTTAAAATTTTGAGATTAAAATATATAATTATAATTCTCTCTTGCTTTGCTTCCCTTCAAAGCTTCCAGTGTATGCCTTCCTACTCTTATTTCAAACTCATGGCCTCTTCTTTCACTAATTAGTACTGAATGCATATGTACGTATGCATGTATGTATGTATATGTCTATATATATTTATAAGTATACATATGCATGTACACATATATATATATTCCTAAATATAACCCCTCCGTATACTATTACTTGTATGTGTTTTCAGGGATGACCAGTTGGCACTGGACTACCAATTGGCGTGCTCTCCCCAGGGGAGACCCACCTCTCTGATTCCCGGCTTTCCTCCTTGCCTATAGTTTTTGGTGTAGAGTTGAGTTCTCGTGGGTGTCCCCGTCCACTTTGGCATGCTCACTGATGCCATCCTTGTTCAGCTCACATTTGGCTGCCACGCTGGTGAGAATTTATGAGTGTAGGTTCTGGAATTGTTAGGAGACACAATCTCACAGCAGCCTCGCTGACCCGCCAGCTTTTAACACTCTTTCTGCCCCATCTTCCGCATCTTCCCCTCGCCTTTGATACAGGAGTGTTTTGTAGGCGTGTCCATTGGAACTAGACTCCACATCACTGAATTTTGACTGGCTGTGGTTTTCAGTAATAGTTTCCATCTGTTTCAAAGAGAATTTTCCCAGATAAAGAGTAAAGATTGTACTAGTATGTGAGTGTAAGAACAAAGGTTTAGAGACTGTTGTTGTGGGCTATATTTCTTTCTCTGTCAATTTTGATCAATAGCTTTGTATTGTTGTCTTGGCTGACATCTATGGTCTCTCATAGTTTGTAGAACATCTGCACCAGCGCTTCTGGTTTCCAGAGTCTCTATTGAGAAATCAGGTGTTAGTCTAATAGGCCTGTCTCCATATGTTACCTAGTCATTTTCCCTTACAACGTTCAATATTCTTTCCTTGTTCTATATTTTTACTTATTTGAATATCATGTGCTGTCTTAGGGTTTTGCTGCTGTGAACAGACAGCATGACCAAGGCAACTTTATAAGGACAACATTTAATGGGGGTTGGCTTACAGGTTCAGAGGTTCAGTCTATTATCATCAAGGCAAGAGCATGACAAGGCCCAGGCAGACACGTTGGAAAAGCCAAGAGTTCCACATTTTCATCTGAAGGCTGCAAGGACAAGACTGACTTCCAGGCAGCTTGGACTAAGGTCTTAAAGCCCACACCCACAGTGACACACCTACTCCAACAAGGCCACACCTCCTAATAGTGCCACTCACTAGGTCAAGCACATACAAGTCATCACATTACACTCCCTGGCCCCCGTAGGCTTATTTAAACACATGAGGCTGTGGTGGCCATACCTAGCCATAGCATTAAAAAAAACGACATTTAGTCCAACTTCCAAAGTGCTCATAGTTGATAGCAATCTCCACAATGTTAAAAGTCCAAAGTTCAAAGTCTGTTCTGAGATTTATCCAGTCACCTAACTATAATTCCCAAAGAAAGTAAGGAAACCAGCTGGGCAGACTCCAAAGTCTGCATCTCCATGTTTGATGCCAAAGTGGTGTTCAGATCTCCACTCCTTTTTTATCTTTGTAGACTGTAACAAACTTCTTTCTCCTGGGCTGGTTCCACTCCCTATTAACAGCTTTCCTCAGCAGATAGCCCACGACTCTGGCATCTTGAACATCTTAAGGTCTCCAAGGCAGCTTCGGTACCACACTCCTGGTTCCAGCTATTGTCTTAGTTAGGGTTTTACTGCTGTGAACAGACACCTTGTCCAAGGCAACTCTTATAAGGACAACATTTAGTTGGGGCTGTCTTACAGGTTCAGAGGTTCAGTTCATTATCATCAAGGCAGGAGCATGGCAGCATCCAGGCAGACATGGTACAGGAGGAGCTGAGAGATATACATCTTCATCTGAAGGCTGCTAGTAGAAGACTGACTTCCAGGTAGCTAGGACTAGAGTCTTAAAGCCCACACCCTCAGTGACACACTTCCTCCAGCAAGGCCACATCTCCTAATAGTGCCACATCCTGGGCCAAGCATATACAAACCATCTCATGTGCTGTGGGTAATTTCTTTTCTAGTTCAGTCTATTTGGTGTTCGTATGTTTCTGATACCTTGATAGGCATCTCCTTATTTAGGTTGGGAAAATTTTCTTTTATGATTTTGTTAAAAATATTTTCTGACATGAAGTCATACTGTCTCAAAGCAAGAAAGAGTATATGAGCAAAGTTTAGGTTGTGATTTATGGATCATTCATTCTGAATGTTTGTCCAGGATGCCTTGTTCAGCTTTTGCCTGTAGCAGGGAGTTTAGCTAAACTGCTTTGGCTTCCAGAAGGCTGCCCTGTGTACCTGCTCAGGAGCTATCTGGTTCATGAATAGAAGACATACACACATACAGACACACACACACACACACACACACACACACACACACACACACACACCAGTTAATTTTAAAATGTCTCATCTACCGCAAAGGCTAGGCACTCCTAAAGCTTTCCATGCTACCTGTGTTTCCATGTACCTCATGCTGCAGCTGTACTTGGTAATGTGTAAGAATCATCCAGGTGATACTAGTTTTAAAATGAAGGCATCACGAAGAACAGCTGAGGTGTGGCACTATAAGAGGCCATGGAAGGCCATTGGTGAAAGTGCAGCCTCAGTTGTAGTTAACAGCCCAGGACTGAAGGGGTCACGCAAAGGAGTTAAGGCTTGGTACTGTGAAGAGAGTCTAGGAGAGGCTTTGGTGAAGCGTAGTTGCAGTGGAAGACCCTAGCATATTGGAGATGCCAGTATCATGGAATGACCACCAAGAATAGCAGTAGCAGTGGAGTAGATCAACCTGAACTTAGAGTCCTACAGAGGGCAGAGCTGGAGAAGTGACATCAGCTCTTTGGAGATGCATAGAGATTATGTGTGGATCTCAGACATTGGCACAAGAAGCTGTGAAGTTGACTTGGGGACCCCAAGATGTTAAAGATGCCAGAGCCACAGGATGCCTGCCAAGGAAAGCTGCTAACAGGGAGTGGAACAAGCCCAGGAGACAGAACCTTGTTGCAGTCAACAAAGATGAAAAAGGAGTTGGAGATCTGAAGACTGCTTTGCCATCAGACATGGAGATGCAGACTTTGGACTTTGGCCAGCTGGTTTCCTGCTTTTGCTTGGGGGATTACAGTTAAGTGATTGGATGAATCTCAAAAGAGACCTTGAACTTTGGACTTTTAACACTGTTGAGACTGCTATAGACTATGGGGACTTTTGAAGTTGGACTAAATGTATTTCACATTATGCTATGTTTAAGTATGGCCCCCATAGACTCATGTTTGCACAAGGGCCAGGGAGTGAAATGTGGTGGTTTGTATATGATTGGCCCAGGGAATGACCCTATTAGGAGGTGTGGCCTTGTTGGAGTGGATGTGTCACTGTGGTTGTGAGCTTAAGACCCTTACCCTAGTTGCCTGGAAGTCAGTCTTCTACTAGCAGCCTTCAGATGAAGATGTAGAACTCTCATCTCCTCCTGCACCATATCTGCCTGGATGCTGCCTTGCTTCTGCTTTGATGACAATGGACTAAACCACTGAGCCTGTAAGCCAGACCCAGTTAAATGTTATCTTTTATAGAAAAAAAATATTTTCTGTGTATTTTACCTGGATTTTTTCTTCTCTTCTATTTCTGTTTTTTGGAGATTTGGTCATAGTATCCCAGATTTCCTGGATGTTTTGTGCCTGAATTTATTTTTTTGTAAGATTTAACATTTCCTTCATCTGAGATATTCATCTTTTCTACCTATCGCCTGAGATGTTCTCTTCCATGTCTTACAATCTGTTGGTGAGACTTATCCCATAGATTTTGACTTCCTATGTTTTCATTTCTAGTTTTATTTCAGTTTGGATTTTCAATAATGATTTAATTTCATTGGTTTTCTGTCTTGTCTTGAATAGTTTTCATTATTTCATTCAATGTTCTGTGTTCTTACAGACTTCACCAAGGAATTTGCTCATACCATCTTTAATGGGCTTGAGCATATGCATGATTGTCATTTTAAAGTCATTGTCTTAGGTTTCAGCTCTATCACTTGTCTCAGGGCCTACTACAGCAGGGTTACTAGGTTCTGGTGCAGGCATATTGTCCTTGGTTGTTCATGCTATGCTGATGTCTAGGCATCTTGAGTTATGATGGTTGAGATGATTCTAGGTCTTGTCCTCATTGGTTGGGTGTTCCATTCTTTGATTGCTATGTCCCTCTCTGGATCTTAGAAAACCATAGTGGTTGAAGGTTACCTAGTAAGAGGTATGTCTGCAGGTCAGCGAGTGGCAGATGGGAATAGAAATGGGGTAGGAGACAAGGATGAGGAGGATATTGGGGAAAAGCTAGTGGAATTAGGTCCACACAAAGAGGCAGGATTCCCAGGGCATTGGAGGTATGATAGGAGGAGGGGCTCTGGCATGTAGGCTGTAGTAGGACAATGAATATGTCTAGAGAGAAATGGATGAAAGATCTAGGGGGGGGTCATGGATCTGCACCAAGTAATGGAGTCTCCCATGAGTGGAATTATAGGAGGGAACCCCGTGTGTGGGCTGATAAATGGCTGGGTGAGGGAATGAGGCTGGAGAGATCATCATGGAGAACAGGAAGGACATGAAAATCTCCTACCTGAATCCCCTCCTAGGGTGGCCACTGGGGTTCTCTGGTAGAAAGTGTTTTTAGGCATCAGCATCTGACATTTAAGATGGAGATGGGCTAGAAAGGGATGTTGAAATAGTCTTCAGGAAAGAGCTAAGCTAGGTCCTGTGCCTAGAGTTTTTACTAGAGTTCAATACATTCTCATGATTAGTTGTTAATTATACAACTGAACTTAATCCCTAGTCCAATCTTTACCATGGAGGTAAGGCGGCTGAAAGCACAATCCTCCCTATACTGAAGAATCCAGGGCTCAGTGAACTATTTTATTAGTGAGGCAGAGATGCCTCAATCTTAAATTCCAAGGCCCCTTTAAAGCTCTGGGTGTGGAAGTGAAAAATGCAGCAATCGAAGTTCCCTGAACAGACTGAACAGCAGAATAGATGCCGTGAAAGGAAACACTAAGGAGATCCTTCAGAATACATAGGGAAAGATAATGAAGTGTAAAGTAAGAGAGAGTTGAAGATACTGACAATGTCCGCTGACCAGAAGCACCAAGAGAAGCAAATCCTGATGATGGCCATGAGTGTTTGGAGATAATGGGGCAACTATAGATTTCTCACTTCTAGAAGCCTAACTTGAATCAAACTGGATAACACACACACACACACACACACACAGAGAGATATACACACACACATATACACAAATCCACATTTGAATTAACATAAACTACTCAAAATGAATATCTTCAAATTGTCTCAAGAGGGAAACAAGCATAGATTATACACAAGGAACCAAGGAAAATCAAGCAAAAGGACAGTAGACTGATAACCAGTAAAGGACTAAAACAATCAACTTAAGGTAGGAACAGGAAAGGAACTGATTGACACTATTAAAGCAAGGTGGCAATACAAGCACAAAGGAGGAATTCTAAAAATAAACTGGCTGGCATTGCCACCAGCCAGACTTGTGGGTTGCAGAGCAGACAGCTTTCAATCAGAACTCTAAGAGTTTCATGGGGATTTCCTCAGCTTTATGTTGCCAGAAATTGGCACTTGAAGAAGACTGAAATGTAATGATGGTTAGTTCAAATTCTTAACAGATACGACCTAGCATCTACCTGGAAGAAAGTTTCTTTAAGGGATTGCCTGCGCCAGGTTGGTCTGTGGAGGATCGTATTGATTGTCATAAGTGATGAAGATAGCACTAGGGAAGACACAGCCTGAAAGAGAGTGGTACTGTCCCCTGGGTTTGAGCCCTAGAGTTTATAAGAGCAGAAAAGAAAAGAAAGGGAGGGGGAGGGTGGAGGAAGAAGGGAAGGAGGGAGAAAATAGGAACGAGCACTAAGCATGAACTCGTTCATTTTCTTCTGCTCTCAACTACTATTTTAGTTTCTAAAATAGGGTCTGTTCAGTAAACAGTGGTCAAACAAACAAGTATATAAATAACACAGCCCTAAACAGGCACAAGAGCTAAATACAAGCTCAGAGGTAGACTGCTGCCACTCAGGCATCATGGTGAGGATGTGGCAGACACGAGCCATCCCTGGCTCCAAGTTCACACACTTGTGTTAGCATCTCTAAGGGAACGTCAAGGATGAGGGAGGGAAAGGCAATGTGGGCATAATCACAGTGGCTACAGAGATCAAAAGGGTGAGTCCCAGGAAGGGTTCTGCTGTTGAGACCTCTAGGTTGTACAAGAAGCTGAGGAGGCCACACCTACCTTGTCAGACTCACAAGTACACTGTTTCAAGTTCTTGCCTTGATTTCCCCACAATGAAGGACTATAGCCTGAAATCATGAGCTAAAATAATCTTTTTCCCCATCTTAATCAGGGTTTGTATTCCTGCAGAAAACATCATGGCCAAGAAGGAAGTTGGGGAGGAAAGGGTTTATTCAACTTACATTTCTACATTGCTGTTCATCACCAAAGGAAATTAGGATTGGAATTCACACAAGACAGGACCTTGGAGGCAGGAGCTGATGCAGAGGCTGCTGCTTATTGGATTGCTTCCCCTGGCTTGCTCAGCTTGCGTTCTTATAGAACCTAGGACTACTGGCCCAGGGATGGCACCACAATGGGCTGGGCCCTCCCCCTGGATTACTAATGGAGAAAATGCCTTACAGCTGGATCTCATGAGCTATTTCCCTCGAGGAAGGCTCCTTTCTCTGTGATAACTCCAGCTTGTATCGAGTTCACACACAAGACCAGAATAAGGATTATGTTGCTATTGTTGTTTCTCATAAATGTAAAACAAAGCCCACGGAACCCACACAAGAGCTTATTTTAATGACTAGCTTTCAGTAGGCTGTAATAGTTTTCCAACAGAGTGGTGCATCTTTGGACAACATTTTTAAGTCTCAAAATAACACCCAGAGAAAACTTTTGCAACAGTGACTAAAGGGTTAGACCTCTGTGGATCTTGACTGTGAGCACCTTGGGTCTCAGTACCAGCAGAATCCCCAGGCAAGCCTTTAAACTGTGGGAGATGTTTGCATGCTATTAATTTCTGATGGTTGGCTGAACATTTGTTTAATCTCTGGTTGAGACTTTTGCATTCTGGGCAGAGCGGGAAGCATGAAATGATGCTCTCAGCACTTTCCTCCCCACAGTCTATGAAGGCTACAGAGAACCAGGATAGACAAGGTAAGTGTAGGCATGAATGTATTAACCTCGTTTCCTTGGGAACCACAGAGTCGAAGGGAGCATGTCAGTCACATCCAGCAGCCTGCTCTGTGTAAGGCAATTAGTTCCAGGACTTGTCAGATGACAGTTCTATTTTTGAGCCCTTTCTTATCAATTAGAAGAAGAATACCTGACGTGCAGAGATTTCTCAGCAGTCTGTGCCACAACATAGTTGAGAAGTAACATGAAGGGGAGCTCACACTGCCTCCTGCAAAGATTGCTCTAATTTGTTAGAACATCTTGATGAACTGGCTCAGGGTTGAATACAAGCAAGGGAGAGAGGCTGCTTAGCTCACTGTCTTCACCAGGAAACAGACTGTGGGGTGGCGCACACAGTTCTCCCAGGAGCTTACTCTGGAGAGCAGCAGCAGTGCAGATCATTAAGTAGTTTTTTGTGGAATCATGTGGATTTGGGGGAGGTTAAAGCAAAAATAATATAAATAAATGGCATTATTGATGATATAGCAGACTGAGTGACGCACATGGATCTATGTATCTGGTATGTCATCTGCTTCGCTCACAAGACGGAGGACAGAGTAGAATGGCCTCTGAGAATGATGTGGCAAAATGATGCTCATGGGTGCTGTGGAGACAACCCAGCGAGTAAGATGCCTGCTGTGCAAGCATTAGGACTTAAACTCATGTCCCTAACACTAAAGTAAAAAGCCAGGTGTGACAACATACCTGTTATTCCACCACCAAGGAGGCAGAGACAGGAGGATTCCCTGAAGCTTGCTGGCCATTCAGTCTAGCCACATTCTTCAGTGAGAGACCCTATCTCAAAAATCCAAGGTAAGGGCAACTGAAGAAGACGGCATCTATGTGAACATGCACTGCTTGCCTGCTCATGCACCTGGACGTATACATGCCACACATGTGCACACACGTGCACAAACAGGCCCTCCCAGCACTTGCACATGTGTGTGCTCATTACCCAAGAACCAGAAGGACCATGATTGATGCCATCTAGACCTTAAGAGGTCACCTAGAAGTTCTCAGCCCATTTCCATAGCACCTGCCTTTGCATTTAGCCTCATGGGTCTGTCTCTGTTCCTTTGATGTCTTCTGCTTGGCCCCATCCTGCACGCCCAAACAGTGCATGCATCCTGCCACCTAAACTCAAACTACCTTGGCCCCTCTGCCAGCCCCACCATGCTTTCCCTCCCTTGCAGCATGCGTATTTTTTTGCATCTGAGTGCTTTGCCTCCCATGAGTTTATTGACATTTGGGACCTTGATGGTTTTGGTCATGACTCTAACCCATGTTCCTAAAATAGGGTCTACTCATTAAACAGTGGCCAAACAAACAAGTATATAAATGACATAGCCCTAAATGGGCACAAGAGCTAAATACAAGCTGGTAAGCTTAGAGATAGAATGCTACCACTCAGGCATCATAGTGAGGATGTGGCAGACGTGGGATATCCCTGGCTCCAAGTTCACACAGTTGTTTTAGCATCCCTAAATGAACATCAAGGATGAGGGAGGGAAAGACAATGTGGGCATAATCACACTGGCTACAGAGATCCAAAGAGTGAGTCACCAGAAGGGTTCTGCTGTTGAGACTTTGAGGTTGTACCAGAAGCTGAGGATGCCACACCTACCTTGTCAGACCCACAAGCTTCTTCTAGCCAGATAAACATAGACAGATCTTACTCATTCTCCCAAGACAAGTTAGGGCACATCCTGCCCAAAAGTCTTCCTTAGTCTTTGGAGGTGTGCTGAAAGAACAGGGGCTTCTGGTCCAAAAGGGCATGGAGACATGGAAGCACTGCATTAGCCAAGATGGCACTCCTCCTTGTCTAGCTTCTCGGCTGTAATCTGCCAACGTGAAGATAGCTGGCTCTGTGATTGTGTGTACAGAGACATGGAGGCAGAGGAGAGATAGGTGGGAGGAGTCAGGCATTGTGGTAATCAGAGTGGTGTGGAATACAGCTTGATTCTAGGCTCTATGGCTGGTGTCATGGGTAGATAGTAGAGTCACTTACTGAGGGAAACACTCGGGCGCAGTAGCTATGTTTAAAGGGGAAGGGTATCAGTTTAGTTTGGATATTAAATCTAAGGATGTCTCTGAAAGATTAGAGAGGATGGCAGTGAGAGCTACAAGAAAGGACCTTGGTGTTGACCATGTGGGGGTGTGGTTCTGCAGATTTTCTAGGGGAAACTCTGAGCTGAGAAGGGAGAGCGAAAAGTATTTATGCTATTAATTTTCAGAGATTTGAGGGTGTTTGAGGCATCTCAAGCCTTCAATGGAAAGCATAAGAAAATTCAGGGTTATTTTTTTAAATTAAGGGTTTTATTTATTTATGTATTTATTTATTTATTATATGTAAGTATACTGCAGCTGTTTTCAGACACACCAGAAGAGGGCATCTGTTCTCATTACAGATGGTTGTGAGTCACCGTGTGGTTGCTGGGATTTGAACTCAAGCCCTATAGAAGAGTAGTCAGTTCTCTTAACCGCTGAGCCATTTCTCCAGCCCAAGCTGACCCTTTATGTATCAAATATATTATGTTCTTATCTACCACAACAGTCACAAAAAAAAAAAATCCTTGACAGAACTCAAAAACAATTCACTTTATATCGTCTATTTCCTGGCCCACCCAACTCTCATCTTTACTAATTCTTTGAGATTTCAATACAATGTGTTTTGATCATAGCCACCCCTCTGCAAATCTATCCATATTTCCCAACCCACCCAACTGTTGACCACCCTCCAGGAAAGGCCACATATCCTAGAGTGTATGGGTTGCAAAATTGTACTTGATAGGTGTCTTAGTTGGGGATTTCTTGGTGTGAAGAGACACCATGACCACTGCAACTCTTATAAAGAAAAACATTTAATTAGGGTTGGCTTACAGTTTAAGAGGCCTAATCCATTACTGTTATGGAGGAAAGCACACTGTCACACAGGCAGACAGTGCTGGAGAGGTAGCTGAGAGCTCTACATCTGGATCTGCAGGCAGCAGGAAGAACAAACAAGCCACTGGGCCTGGCTTGAACTTCAGAAACCTCAAAACCCAACCCCTGCGACAACTTCCTTCAACAAAGCACACCTCCAATAGACCACTCCCTACGGGCCTGTGGAGCCATTTTCATTCAAACTACTACAGTAGGTTAAAACTAGAAAGAGAGCTAGCTGAAGTTCTGTTCGCCCAGTCAGGGACAGCCTCCCCAAGAGGTTGTTAGAGGCTGTTCGCACCTTGAGATAAGGCTGCATTTTCCAGCTGTCCTTCCACATTATGCACCACAAAGGTCCTTTAAAAAAGCAATCTTTCCTGTGCTGCTCTTCACTTGCCTCCTCAGACTTTCCTTTGGTAATTTGCTTTTGCTCGCCCTAAGAATGCTGTCCTGGTTTTTCATGCTGCCCAATGCCTGCAGATGTCCTTTGAGTGAGGGTTAGTAAACGAATGACTAGAGCTATGTTGGGAGCCTGCATGGCCAGCCTGCTATCCCTGGCCATGAACTCATGAACACTTTAAATTCACATTCTTGCCACCAGCACGTACCCTAGGAAAATCAGAAAAGTTCCCGCCTTCTTCATTTCTACCTGGCCTCAGTGGGCTATTCACCCCTGATCAGTACATGCACTGTTGAGTTCTGTTGTTCTGGAGAAACCTAACAACACAGAGATGAACATTCCACGGTCACCAAAGGTAAGAAGAAACACAGCTCTTTGCAGATATATAGTATATAGATTTCCAAATCTCTGGATTGTGTGTGGCTACAAAGAAATAGATTTACTTTAAGCAATTTGCTCATGAAATAGTTAGGTTTGTAAGTCTTCAAGTGTTCAATCTGCGGAACATGCCAGCAGGCTGGGGCTCAGGAATGGGTTGATTTCAGGCTGGAATGGGTTCTATGTACCTGACCTCACTCATTCAACACACTCTGTATAACTCACTCCAAACATTCAACTCTTTCCATATAATTTGCCCTAACCATGTACCTCTATCGGGTCTGGCACATCACATCTTTGCTCACTCCTTACCCAAGGGTAGGAAGAGCTAAATCTTGTATGGATTCTCCCCCTTAGTTAGACCTCTAGACCTTCTCTGAAAACACAAACCACCTTTTCTTCAAAGCCCCAATGAATTTTTTGTGTGCATGTTTTACATTAAATGTTTAGAGAAATGAAAAAACACTCTCGCATGGTTTCTATTAGTTTCCTCAAAAGTATGGGTTCAAGTTGTCGTGGACAGAGCCTCTGGGTATTGGGTTTCCCTGATCCTGCTGGCCTGGTCTGCCCTTCATTTCCTGCCATCTCACAGCACATCAGGAAACCGAGATCACCCCACCCTGGGGCTCTGGGCTCACTCACATCAGATAAGTAGAAGACTCTAAAGCCATCGGGAAATAATAAGGTGTGCCTTGTCCACTTCTGTAATTATTTCCTCACAGTGATTGGGCCTGAAGACAGACTCTACTCAGCTGACATGTTCATTAGACTCAGAAACTTGAATCATATAAAAAGGGAAAATACAATGAAACGAATGAAAAAGAGCATTTCCCAGGATGCCATGGCTTATAAGAGACCTTCACACCCTTGATCATGAAGTCTGACTTTGCACTCTTATAACCAGGACCAGGACCAATTCTCCGGCCTGCAGTTGGTTATAGCTGCCAGATCTTGCTTCCACCCATGGCTCTGGAAAGAATGCCTTACCTGTCATCCACAGCAGTGTTTCTTTGACTCCTACCCAGGTGTCCTCATAGCCACAGGTACCCTGTATTGAGAACATACCCAAGATTTAGACTCTCATTTTCATTGTTTTCATCCTTCCAACAAGGCCAGGTACCCGGATAGAGGCTCCTGACAGCAACTCACAGAGGCTGACTCCAAAGTCCTAAGGCAGAAGTGAAAATTATCTTCCATTTTGTTTTTCTTTCTGTCCCCAAACTCCTACTCACAGAGACCCATTCCCTCTCCTCTGGCCAGCATCATTTTATTTTTAAAAAGGATTCATCATGAGATGTTTGCCATGTGTTTCTCTCCTGGGTGAGGAACTGAGCAAGGCTAAGGTTAACTCACTGGTTAACCCCTTGTCATTGAGCTAAGACAATGAAGATCTGATTAAACCAAGGAAGAACTATCTAGCAAGGAAATTAATGTAAAAATGTAGGTGTGGGAGATTTTATATATATATATATGTGTGTGTGTGTGTGTATGTATGTATGTATGTATGTATATGTATATATATTGTTTTTTTTGACACAGGGTTTCTCTGTATAGCCCTGGCTATCCTGGAACTCACTCTGTAGTCCAGGCTGGCCTCGAACTCAGAAATCTGCCTGCCTCTGCCTCCCAAGTGCTGGGATTAAATGCATGCACCATCACTGCCCAGTGTTTGATCCTTTTTTTTTTTTTTGTGGGCACAAAAGAACCTCCCAGAGACCACTGGGATGTGTCAACTACAACTTGATTTCCTTGTTGACCACAGAAGTCAGGAGTCTGTTCTCTCAAAAGTCAAGATTTGGCCTATCAGGAACCCAAGAGATTCTCTGCCAGTGAGCTCATCTGTTTGCTCAACACAGAACCTACAGAATGTACACTACACCCTCTGACCAGTGACGAGGACCCAGAAGCAGGAAGGCACCGGTCTAGTTCCCATTCTGTGGAACCAGCAGCAGGAAAGCAGATACAAACTCGTAACCTGCAGGATAATGAGCGTGACTGTTGGTGGTGCCTTGTCCCTTCGTGTGGGTGAAGAAAGGCTGAGGTTTAATGGTGCAGGGCAATCAAAGCTCTTCCAGGACAGAACAATGCATTTAAGGAAAGAGTAACAAAGAGCTGTATGTTTGAGACATCCCATGTAGCTGGAGAATTCTGCAAATGGGGAGGTGTGAGCCTGGGCACTGGGTGATGGTAGTGTTTCTTAAGGTTGTCTTCACTGCATCCTGCAGTAACAAATTCATGTTACATTAAATATGGCGAGTGCAGAGATATGAAACCACACTTACAAACACTGCCCTGCAATGCACAGAAGGCACTACATCCATTCTATTTTATTTTGGGAGAACCGTAGTTTGTTTTTATTGCTTGGTGGGTTTTTCCCAAAAACTGGAGATGGACCCAGTGCCTTGAGCATGATACTTACACTGCTGAGCTATATCCACGACACTGCTTGTTTTGTGACAGCATCTTGCTATGTAGAGGAGGTTGTTGGCCTAGGACTACCATCCTCCACTTTAGCCATAGAGCACTGGAATTACAGCATGCACTGTCTTGTCCAGCTTTTATTCTGCCATTCAAGGATTGGTTATGGTTGATAAGTCAACTTCCTCATCTTCTAATGGGTCTCTAGTCATCTCTGTTTAGACTCTGAACTTGATCCTGTGGTTACTAGGGAAGTACTAATGTGGAAACGACCTGGCTTCTTTTCTTTCACAGAATATTTGCTGCTCCAGCTGAAGTGAAGTGAATGGCAGTGGTTTTTCACTTTCCCAATGCCATGACCCTTTAATACATTTTCTCATGCTGTGGTGGCCCCTAACCATAAATTATTTTTGTTATTTCATAACTGTAATTTTGCTACTGTTATGAACTGAAAGTAAATATCTGATGTATGGGATGTCTGATATGTGATCCTCAAAGGAGTCACAGACTGAGAACACTGGCTTACAGGGACACCTGGGGCTGGGGCTGGGTGGCTATAATCCAGTTGAGAAATGAGCATACCCCAAGCATGATTATTGGGAATTTATATGGAATAAAGCAAATTACATTTTTAGCTACTTAAGAATAGAAGAGATAATTGGTTGGAGACATGGAGATGGAGCAAGGAGAAAGAATAAGGCTAACTATTGAATTCTGCTTTAGAAATTCTGGTTTCAGCAAAAGCAGGGCATGCAGCAGGGTAAATATAGAGTTTTGATCACGGACTGATGGAGGCTGGTGGGACTTACAGAAGTGAGCATGAGCAACTTTCTGGAACACTGGAACAGAAGTGATGGCCTGGAGGACTCTAGGAGCAATGCAGCCACAGCCTGGAAGGGCTCCCTCTGTCTCTGGAATGATCTTTGAATCCAAGCAAATGTCAGGTCATAATTGCTACATACCATCACACAATGCCTCTTAGAGGAGCTTAACACAGAGCAGGTGCGTACTCAGCTTAATTGCTAAACATCATCTCCAGTGATCAAGATGGCAAATGACCCTCTTCTGGCTGGATTCAGAGAAGCCCACGTGGGAGTGGCTAACCTGGAGGCTGGTTTACCCTGTGGCTTTGGCTGTGGACTTTAGATGTTTCCATCTTGGCTCTTTCTGAAGTAAATATGTTCCTCATGCTAAGGAGACACATGCTTGATGTCGTTAGAAGCCTGAACAATTAAAACATGTTGGGAATTATTAGGAATTGAAACAGCTGGTATTGGAATATTCTAGCCCTAGGTTTAAATTAGTAAGTTGCCTTTCTTGATAAGTGATATTAGATTCCAGGCCCTGATTTTGCAATGAATTTGGCTGCTGTCCAGAACAGTCTAACACAGCAGGTCACTGCATCTTCCTTTTTGTTCCTTGGCTTTCACTGTTTTCCACTCTTATCCATCACATTCAAGAAAAACAAAATTCAAACAGACAAAGTGTTACTTGTTTTGTTTAACTTGGCTGCTTCTTTTCCTTAGTAAAATCTATTTTATTGAGAGAAAAGTAAATTTATCCACTCAATAAATATTTACTGAATGGCTACTAAGTTCCAGAAACTGTTAGATGTGCCTGAAATGTAACATACATGTTAAGTGCCAAGAAGCAGTACGAACTGGATGCTGCTCGAGCTTGCTGCAAATCCTGTCTGAGAGCTTGCTGTGGTACATCCAGAACACATGAAGTAGCTATGGCTTCAATTCATTGTATGCAGATTCTGTAGTTCTCCACCAATGTGGTCCCAGGTCTCTCATGGTGCCTATTTCTAGATGAGAAAAAACAAAACCAAAACTCAAGAACAAACAACAACAAAAATCAAAACAAAACAAACAAACAAAACAAAGACTCACCAATGCCCAGGTCAATATTCAAGGCTCCCTGCTCTGTTCCTCAGAGCCTTGCTGTCCCTGAGTTTAGATGAGCTTACAACCGTCCTCTGTGGAAGCACAAACATCCCCATGGCTCTCAGCCCTTGTTTCTCTATAGTAGATTCCTATAGTGAACTTATCAAGTTATTCTTTTCCTGTAGCAGTGAAATGATATATTTTTTAGCAAATTAAACGATGAACAGCCGGGCGGTGGTGGCACACGCCTGTAATCCCAGCACTGGGAGGCAGAGGCAGGCGGATTTCTGAGTTCGAGGCCAGCCTGGTCAACAGAGTGAGTTCCAGGACAGCCAGGGCTGTACAGAGAAACCCTGTCTCGAAAAAACCAAATCCAAAAAAAAAAAGAAACGATGAACAAACTTCCAGAGTATCCCATAATGATGTCAATCAATTTAAAAGCAGCAATTGCCACTGGTCTGGTGGTATATCTTTGAAGTGAAACACACCTCCTCATACAGTGCTTTCTGAAGATAAGTCTGACTCAACATTAGTAGGCATTTCTCTACAATAGCTCTTGACTCCATGTACCCAGGAGGTTGGCGGAAGCTCTCTACAGTGGATACTACATCACACTGGCCCACCAGAGACTTTGGCAGGTTCTCCGGTAGCTGTGCTGTAGCATGATCTAGTTTAGAAAGAACAAGGGCTATTTTCCCCTAAAGGTCTGCCATCCCAAGGATAAAAGGACTGAGAGCATAGAGCTTGTCTCCGAGACCCCTCCCTACCTGTTCCTCTACTGCAGACAAGCAAGCTACACATTCTCTAAATAGAAATAACCTCTCACTCTGGATGAGTGAGAAAAGTCAAATCAGTGGCTGTTAGGAACATCAGTACCACCATCACCAGCTTCATTTAGAGTTACAACCCTGAACCACCCACTCTTCCCTCCTCCTAGGCCTTTGACCCTAGAGCACAGCCTCGCATCACTTACTCGGAAAAACGCAGCATTGGGTGACACTGGTGCTATGTCAACATTATAGAGTGTGTTCACACAGACTTAGGGGTCGTTGCACACTGCCTGTTGAATAACTGGTGCATCTCACTGCTCCAAAGCAGAGGCCTGAACATTGCAGGTAATTGTGAATACTCGCGGATTTGAACATGCAAGGTCATAGAAAACACAGAATAAAAACAAGGTATAGAAGATTAGCAATAGTGACCGGCACAAGGCACTTTCAGTGTATGGAGCTAGCAGGACTGAGCATTGCTCTGGGTGAATTACTGACAGAGGAGTGAGTGAATGTGAAGGCTGAGGCTGTGAATAACTTCGGCAAGCTAGTGCCTTGTTTATAAAACAAGCATACTCTATAAACCCACTGTAAGGTAAGTCCCTGGTGTTCACAGACCCAAGGAGCATGCTTACCCTGTGAAACACAACCTCCATCTTCATTCAGGCATTGAGCCTCCATGCCCACCCTCATTTTGGTCAGTAACGTCATCTGAGGGAGGGCATGTACTCTGTGGCCACAGGCTCTAGTGCAGTGGTTCTCAACCTTCCTAATGCTGCGACCCTTTAATACAGTTCCTCATGTTGTGGTGATACCCCCCCCCAAATCACAAAATTATTTTCATTGCTACTTCTTTACTGAGTCAGGGTTTCTATCCCTGCACAAACATCATGACTAAAACGCAAGTTGGGGAGGAAAGGGTTTATTCAGCTTACAGTTCCACATTGCTGTTCATCATCCAAGGAAGTCAGGACTGGAACTCAAGCAGGTCAGGAAGCAGGAGCTGATGCAGAGGTCATGGAGGTATGTTTCTTACTGGCTTGCTTCTCCTGGCTTGCTCAGTCTGCTCTTTTATAGAACCCAAGACTACTAATCCCAGGATGGCACCACCCACAACGGGCCCTTCCCTCTTGTACCAACTGAGAAAATGCCCCACAGCTGGATCTCATGGAGGTACTTCCCCAAGTGAAGCTCTTTCTCTGTGATAACTCCAGCTTGTGTCAACTTGACCAGCCAGTACAATAACTGCAAGTTTGATGCTGATATGAATCATAGTATAAATATCTGATATGTGGGATACATAATGTGCCACCTTGTGAACGAGTCAAGATCGTGACCAAAGGGGTCAAGACCTCCAGGTTGAGAACCGTTGCACTAGTGACCTCCCTGTGCACCACTTCTTCATTAAAAGAATCTGTTCTCCCCCTGGGAACAAACTTTCCAGAGCCCCCCTCCTCCTGCTTTGCATCGACCCCCATCACTGTGCTGCTCTTTCTGGGAACTGGAGTGTCTGCTCCCCAGCAGCAGAGGCTACAGGTTCCCCAGACAGAAGGAATGTGGCAATAATGCAGGCCAGGGGTTCTCTGTCATCAGGACACTTGCAAACAGTGTCAGTCAGCCTCCTATGTGACAGCAGGTAGTTGCAAACAACTCCCTATAGAGAGGAGCCTTTGACACTGGCCCAGGTCTTGGAGGTGTCAGACCACAGGTGACTGTTTCTGTTGCTTTTAGGTCTTGGCAGGAGCATGTGTTGGAACAGAACCACTCACCTCATGCATGGAAAACAAAATAAGGAAGAGACAGAGACAAGCACCCAACAATCCCTGCCCAAAGCAAACACCAAATAATTTAAGACCTTCTCCATTATCTCCTGCCCCTTAAGGGTTCTTCCAACTCTTAATCACACCACTCTGGGGGTCATGTAACACAGGGGCCTTCAGAAGTTGCTTAAAATTACACAAGAATCACTTGGGTTGGGGCTCTAAGCACAGCCCCTTAGTACTTACCCTCAAGTCTGGAATGATAAGAAGCTACTCTTCTAAAAGGCGCCCAGTTAACCCAACCCCATCCTTCACCTTGCTCCCTGCTTTCTTCTGTGAATCAAACTGTCCAGAAGATTAAAGTTTTCCTAAAAACATAGTTTAAAGCCGGGCATTGGTGGCACACATCTGTAATCCCAGCACTTGGGAGGCAGGGGCAGGCAGATTTTTGAGTTCGAGGCCAGCCTGGTCTACAGAGTGAGTTCCAGGACAGCCAGGACTATACAGAGAAACCCTGTCTCGAAAAAACCAAATCCAAAAAACCAAAAAACCAAAAAAAAAAAAAAAAACAAACAAAAAAAAAACAAAAAAACCCCCATAGTTCAAAAAGAAAAAGAAAGAAAAGAAAAAGAAAAACAAACAAAAACACCACCACCAACAACAACAACAACAACAAAACCCATAGCAGGAGTAGAATACATAGAAGCTACACATTCAAAGTATGTCCTTAAGACCGATTTGTTTTTAATTTTAATTTTCAATGCTGGGGTTCTCATTAAACTCAGGGTCCCCATATACTAAGCAAGTCGTTTACCACCGAGTTACACCACTAGCACCAAGACAGATCCATTTCTAAATATTTGCTTTTCTTTTCTGTCTTCTATAAAATGTCTCTCAATATCTCCTTGCTCTTTTCATCACTGTAACAAAATGGCTGCTTAGTGACTTAGTGCAGGGAAGATTTCTTTTGACTCATAGTTCTGGTTTCAGGGGATTTCAGTTCATCTTGGCAAAGAAAGCTTGACAAGGTGGCTGAGCTTAGGGAAGGGGGATTGTGTGGTAGGGTTCCTCGCATCTCAACAGCTCAGGGAACGCAATCAGGGTGAACAATGCTCCCCTCTAGCTGGAAGGTACCTGGATGGTTGATCAGGACAGCAATCTCAGCACTAAGTCTCACTGTCTGTCGTTAGCAAGCACAACTATGACTAACAGGAGCACTTCCCACTCGAGATGTGAAAGGGGAGCCTGGGAAACCCTGGGCTATTGCTTTTAATACCCATTTTATAGACCTGGAAAAATGCTTTAAGAATTAAGTCTTAGGAAAAAATAATGATGGAACTACAGATGAACTAGGCACACAGTAGGTCTCAGTGCACGTGAGACAATGTACTAGTACCCCACTCCCACTGCCTCCCACCCCACTCACCCCACAGCCTCCCACCCCCTGACGCATGGGCAACTACA